>NW_021604658.1:9131512-9178903 GCF_004785775.1 Grammomys surdaster | reverse complement strand
TTTCTTTCTTTCTTTCTTTCTTTCTTTCTTTCTTTCTTTCTTTCTTTTTTTTCTTCCTTCCTTTCTTCCTTCCTTTCTTTCTTTCTTTCTTTCTTTCTTTCTTTCTTTCTTTCTTTCTTTCTTTCTCTCTTCCTTTCTTTCTTTTTGGCCAAGCATCACTGCTCTCATTTTTTAAATACATTAGTGCCAATTTCATTCATTTGTTCATTCTTCAAACATGGTTATAACATATTTTTTGGAGATGAAAACCAGTGCTGGAAATTTTTCTAGTTGCTAAGATTATTTTTCTCCAAATCATTTCCCAGATGGATCACAGAAGTGAACTTATGCTTAAGGCATAGTGCAGGGAAGCAGAGAGAACTGCTGAGGGATGCCTGGAATAGATTGGGTGATAGAAATGAGTTTTTGCTTAAGATGGTATAAACTCATGATCGGTTTCAAAGTTCATTGTCTTCCGCCACTGCATTAAAGCAAGGCAGAAACCCAGAATTTTCCAACATATGAGTGAAAGGAGAACAATGTTTGCCAAATGCCTATTATGGACTTCTTTCTTAGGACAGGAATATCCGTTTTCTTCTGCAATGTCTTTGGGTGTGTCAACAGGACTTACTTCACTGATTAAATAAATAGTTTTTAGACATATTTTGAAACTTAGATGTAAATATCTCTTTCATAAGTCTGATAAACTATCTTATTTATTTATTTTTGAGACAGAGTGTCATGAATTTTTATAGCCCAGGAAGGCCTCAATCTCACAGTATAGCCAAGAATGGCCACGACCTCCTGATCCCCCTGTCTCTACCTCCCAAATGATGGTACGTACCACCAAACATGCCTATGTAGCATTATGTGATTTAGAGTTACACAGGCCTTCTCTGTTTTAACAATAGACTGTTATTCTTATATCATTTTGGACAAAAACACCTGCTTCAAAATAGTTATAATATTTCATAGTAGTTATACATATAAATAATGAGAAAAAGAGATATAGACCAGGTACGGGAGAAAGAGATTAAGGTGGGTACTCAACATTGATTCTAGTCAGTTTTGTAGAACTGACTAGAACATTTAATGCTCAGCAAATGATGGGCAAAGGTTATTTCTGTTCTACACTGTATTTGTAAGACCTCTTAAGTGCCGTGGTGCTACTTTACTACTCTGGGTAGTTTTGGCTTATAAACAGAACCAACTTGTGGTGAAGCTTCCCACACTGACCCCCATCCTCCCCCTTATTTTTGTCTTCACCACAGTGATCTCAGAGGCTCCACTTCTAGACTGCATGACTGAAAATGGACCTACCAGCCCCTACCAGATCTTTGTGCTTGAAACATAATGGCTCACTATTGTTGACCTAATATTTTTAATCATTTTAACTTTAGATTTTCTTGAAGCAAATTCTTGTGAGATAATGCAATAAGAAGGCAAATTTTTGTCTCACTCAGTCCTCACAGTATTGCCTCTTTTGCTGTCCAGGATGAATCCTTGTTCCCCTGACTCATTTATCTTGATGTTTTGCATTTCTGGCAGCATGCAACTTTCTCCTCTATGTAGGGATCTGAGAGTAGATGACAAAATTATGTTCAGATACCCCTGGATCTTTAGAAGACTGAGACAGGGTCGTGATTTCCTTGTCTTGGGTTGAAAGTCTGAGTGGGTTAAGATGCTCCCAAATACCCCCAGTCTGGGTTCAGAGACTGTTCACATCCATGTGGTCCTATCTGAGGACAAAACAGGCTAGGAAAGTGGGCCTGTGGTGATAGACAACAGGTAGGCTAGAATTCTTGAATGTTACCCTGTTAGTAACTCAATCAGCTGATAGATAGATCGAGTGAGAACACAGTCAGTATCACTTGACACTTTATTGAGCACTGAAAAACTGGGAGACTTTGAGTCAACCCAGTTCTAGAGCCATACCCAAAGGGTGAATCCAGTACAAAAGTAAAACACCCCTGTACTCCTATTTTACAGTGAATACTGTACAGCATGCAGATGACTGTTAAGATCTATATCATAATTTTCATTTTATTTTTTAATTTACAGTACAAAATACCATGATCAAACATGAAGGAACAGCCTCAAAAGAAGGAAAAAGCTTTTTTTTAAAATTATTTTTAATACTTTTAGCTGAATTTTTCCCTCCTTTTTCATCAAAGGCTTAGCATTTTTATTTTTTATTGGGTCCTGCAAATTCCATGGCTGCTCTTGAGAAAAACAAAAACAAAAATCTAGCATTGAAGAAGGCTATTGGGTAGGAGAAAATGACCCACAGTGTGAAGTCTTCTTATAAATATCTCCTGTACTAAACTCCTAGTGTCTTAAGTAGTTGTTTAGTTGTCCAGATCTCTAAGAGAAAAAAAAAAATCACTACCTCTAGCCAGCTTACCAAGGTATCTCTGAAGCCATTCTGACTTTGAATTGGTTCCACCTTTCCACAAAAGGCTTCCATCCATTCCTTAACAGTAATAGGAACATAAAGCATACATGGCCTAAAAGTGAATGGCTGAATGTGTTTATCAGATTCCTGCAGCAGTGGGAAGCCACAAGAAAGACAAAACACTATTTTTTTTTTCTTCTTTTGAAATTCCATCCCTTCAGCTCCTCTGAGCTTCCTTTTCAAAGGGCAGACTTTAATTCTGCCAAAATCTTTGCAACAGCGCCAAGAAAATTTATCTCAAGCTTGGCAGCCAATATACATTATCCACAGGTTTCTGGCTAAACTATTAAAATTAATCAGGTGGCAAACGTTCATTTCTGCAGCTCTCATAAACAAGAGACCCAAATTCCTTAGGAATGGGGTGAGGAGGGTGTGGAAATGTCAGTAAATATGGCAGTTTTATAAGGAGGAAATTCCTCACAATGTTGGGGGATGTACTCAGTCTTAGGCAAATGATCCTAAACTACATTTACAGTGTAGACAAAACCATTCATTTTTATTGAGCCATTACTCAATGCAAGAGGAAGCAAGTCTATTCTAAACACAGACTTGCGAAAATATGTTCAGGATTCATATGAGGTAATGATGGGAAAGAATCTAGGCGAAGATTTTCTTGTGCTAAGCAAAATATCAAAATTCCAAAAGTTATCTTGATTTTTGAATTTTATAAACACATGCTTACCAGTATTTTACATGACCCTTGTGTTTGCTCATTGGTATGCTGTTTGGAACATATACATACATATGTTGCTCTGAGATGACATGACAAGCTTCACTTCTAGATTGAAGCATGGAAGACTGGGAACACTCAGGCTCCCCTACTGCTGTAGAGGACTTCCCCTACAGCAGTGAATAATTCCACTGTGCACAGCACATCAGTAATCTCTGAGGAACCTTGTGGAAACCACTTCCTGCTGAACTGTACCTGCAATGGTGAAAGGAATAAACATCTCTGTGTTAAAGTACGGACATTTAGAATACAATTGGTAGGTCCTTGCATCGTGCTGGACTTGAGAAATAAAATTAGTACCAGTGGTGTGATGTCATAAAAAAGAAAACAGTAAATAAAAACGGTAGAAAGCAAGTTCTGTAGTAAGTGTCTTATCTTACAACTAAGAATCATTTGATAAAACTATTCCCTATAGTAACCAGGAAGGAAATGTTTGGGTTTCAGTCCTGGGGAGAAGGAGAGAGGGCATGATGGTGGTATGTATTTGTGATTATTGTCTACATTTGGATTGAGTTCCAGAGAGATAATCTGTGAAACAATAGCTTAGCTGCGTGTCACAGTGTAAGAGAACAGAATAAATAATCCAGAACTATATGATTAGACTAGGCTGAAAAATACTCTTCTGAATGACAGCAATTAAAAACAGAAATTATTAGAGTGAAGCTCTGGGCTTCACATGTTAAAATACTTTCATAGATTAATACAGGACATGATAAAGATAAGGTTAAAAATGTGTTTCCCAGGAAAGCATTTCCATTAATAAATGCCTCAGGCCAAAGGCTATACTAAGAAGATTCTATCTTCTATCTTTGGAAAATTCAATGGTCCCACCATCAGTGAGACACAAGATTTGGTGTCAAGATAGCAAAAAATGAAAGAGGAATGTGAGGACAAATTCTTTAAAGAAAACCCATGTTATGGGAAAGACGAATATAGTAATTTTTATCTACAGTAATGACTGGAAGCACATAGACACTAACTTAACTAGATTTTGAGATAGCAACAAAAGTATTAGGGGCTTGGACTGGGTACCGTGAAAACCACCTTCTCCAGGCAGAAAGTTATAACTCTAGAAATTGCTCTTCTGAAGGTCAAGAAGGACAAGGAAGTGTGTGGAAAATAAGGGATCTCAGGAGCAATGGACAGGGTCATGGGGGCAGTGGCTGGGAGTACGCCTCCAAGAAAGTAGACTGAGTCAAATAAGCCACTCTACACCTGCTCTTTACATTGTCTGCCAAGTGGCACTCACTGTTGAATGGAACCTAACTCCTCTGTGACTCTAAATTTTACTATTTGTTAAGCTTATTTTGCATATTATATTGGATAATAAGCTGAACGAGTGAAGATTTACTAGCTAATTAAGGGACTCCTAGATCAAGGAGAATAATGATCCATTTTGATACAGAGGCTATTAGATTGTATCAGAGATCTTAACTGTTAAGGTGAGATATTGATAAGGAAAGAGACTTGAGTTCCCCCCTTTTTTTTAAATTGGATATTTTATTTATTTACATTTCAAATGTTATCCCATTTCCTGGTTTTCCCTCTGCAAACTCTCTATCCCATATTCCCTTACCCTGCTTCTTCTATGAAGGTGCTCCCCACCCACCCACCCACCTACCTACCCACCCACTCCTGCCTCACCACCCTAGCATTCCTCTACACTGGGGTATCAAGCCTTCACGGAACCAATGACCCCCCTCTCATTGTTGCCAGATAAGGCCCCTTCAGCTCCTTCAACCCTTCCCCTGACTCCTCCATTGGGGTCCCTATGGTCACTCCAATGGTTGGCTGTGAGCATCTGCATCTGTATTGGTCAGGATCTGTCAGAGCCTCTCAGAGATAGCTGTATCAGGCTCCTGTCAGCAAGAACTTCTTGGCATCAGCAATAGTGTCTGAGTTTGGTGTCTGCAGTTGTGATGGATGCCCAGGTTGTGCAGTGTCTAGGTCACCTTTCCTTCAGTCTCTGCTCTACTCTTTGTCCGTTTTTCTTTAGACAGGAGAAATTCTGGTTTACAATTTTGGAGATGTGTGGGTGGCCCTATCCCTCAACCAGGGGCCATCCCTAACGTCTTCATATGGTCTCGACAGGTTCTCCCTCCCCATTGTGGAATATTTCATCTAATGTCATCCCGTGGGATCCTGGGAGACTCTTGCTTTCTTGGCATCTGGGACTTTTTGGTTGCTACCCTCAGTTTCCCACCTACCATTGCTATACACTCTGTTCAATTTCCCGACCCACTGTACATCTCCATCTCCTCACATACCTGATTATTCTGCTCTTTCCCTCACTTCTCTTCTTCTGAAGTTCCTCCCAGCATCTACTTGCCTTATTTTGTTCCCCTTTCTAAGTCAGACTGAAGCATCTACTCTTTGGTCTTCCTTTCTCTTGAGTTTCATGTGGTCCATGAGTTATATTGTGGGTATTCCACACTCTGCCTAATATTCATCTCTCAGTGAGTACATACCATGTGTGTTTTTTTTTTTTTGTGACTGAGTTATCTCACCCAGGATGATATTTTCTAGATCCATCCATTTGCCTGAGAATTTCATGAAGTCATTGTTTTTAATAGCTCAGTAGTGCTCCACTGTGTAAAAGTACCACTTTTTCTGTCTCCATTCCACTTTTGAAGGCTATCTGGTTTGCTTCCAGCTTCTGGCTATTATAAATATGGCTGCTATTAACATAGTGGAGCATGTGTCTTTATTACATGTTGGAGAATCTTCTGAGTATATGTCCAGGGGTGGTATAGCAGGGTCCTCAGGTAATACTATGTCCAATTTTCTGAGCAAGTGCCAGACTAATTTCCAGAGTGGTTATTCCAGCTTTCAATCCCACCAACAATGGAAGAGTGTTCCACTTTCTCTACATCCTCGCCAGTATCTGCTGTCACCTGAGTTTTTGATTTTAGCCATTGTAACTGGTGTGAGGTGGAATCTCAGGGTCATATTGATTTGCATTTCCCTAATGACTAAGGATGTTGAACATTTCTTTCGGCGCTTCTTGGCCAATTTCGTTTCCTTGTTTGAGAATTTTCTGTTTAGCTCTGTTCCCCATATTTTAAGAGGGTTATTTGGTTCTCTAGAGTCTAACTTCTTGAGTTCTTTGTATATATCGAGTCCTTCTGTTGAGAGTTTGCTCTAAGTATAGGAACAGAGATATTTTGGATATCAGGAGAAGCAATTATGGTTGAAAAGATTACAGTCATGTTTTCAGTATTTCTGCCATAATGAGGAGGGGTTGTGTGACAAAGGATGTACAATCCAGTTAAGACTCTCATCCTTTGCTAGGTGAACATGGTTATGCCCAAGATTGCAAACTTCCATCAGTATGTGCCCTTCATTGATTATAGGTAGCAGTTTTCTATCCTTGCTCTCATTTAACCACATTTTATATAAACAGGAAACCGAAGGAAGGCATAGTTAACTTCAGCACTGAGCTTCCCTGGCTATGTTACTGAAAATATATGAACATAACTTGGTTTAATGTGACTAATACAAGTAAATAGATGAAATATAATTTCCAGTGAGTGGGAAAATGTGGAAGTAAAACCAAAGAGTCTACAAAAGAATGACAGTTTAATCCTGACAAAAATTTGTAAGGAGACTGAAAATTTGGACTAATTTGAGGACACTTTTTAGATGCTCTGACTTTAGAAGCTATTTAAATATGGTTACTCTCATTTTCTAAAATGAGGTTAGATTTAAAAACTTCCGTGCAGAATCTTTTTGTCTTAATTTTTAAAAACTTAATTTTAAGAAATTCATACACATATACAGTGCCTACTTATTGACTACATCAACCTGTGCTCCGTCCTTGTAACCCCCTCTGCTTCTCCATCAACATCTTCCTCCTAACTTCGTCCTCATAATTTCATGTCCTTTTATTTTTATAACCACACAATATAACAGGTATCTACCATGATTATGGGATCATCGACTGGAAGTGTTAGAGTTTTCTGGAGATCAATCTGAAAATGTTATATCACGAGCCTTCCACAGGGCAGTCACCACACAAACATGTAATTTCCTTCTTTTTCAGCCCTTTTCCCCTTATTAGAAAATGGTAAGAAAGATATCAAATCAGGAATGCCTTAATAAATTAACCATATTTCATAAAAAGCTCAGTCAGGTGACAAACTTTTAAAGTGGAAAACTTTAAATGTGGAACTGTGATGCCTTGTTATGGTGAACTTTATGTAAAGCCTATTTGGGTCTATGGTGTAGACTCTCTCATCTCTGGGGCAACCAAGTCTTGAAGAACCAATATGAGCATTAGAATGCAATCTGTCCATCCTACTAAAATAAAGTCTCGTAAAATATGGAACTATCACATGAACTTGTCATTTCTATCACTGCTCTTGGTACCTTAATTTGCTACAATTTTTTCTGACAGAGTGATAGTAATAGCTATACTTCATTTGTAGGCACTGAGAATGACTTAGCCAAATTTATACCAACAATACCAAAAGTGGAGCTAGATTAAGATATTTAGCTAAATCTTGTTGAATGAATTAATGAGTAAACAAAACTCATTTTTTACTAGCCTTGTGTCCTTATATCATGAGCTTTATTTAAGCTAAGTTTATAAATGTAGGAGATATTTTAACTTGTCACTAACATCCTGGGAATGGGTTAAATATTGCATATGCAACGCTTTCAATGTTTAAATGCATGAAATAATATTTGGTCTTCTCAACCTTGAAAACATGTCATTTTACTTTTCAGATCATATTTCTTGAGTTGTTAGACACCCAACAATAGTAAAGGCTTTTACCATATATTTTGAGACTATTTTCTTGTGTATTTACAATGCATTCAACATATATGAAGGTTGCCATAAATATGTTCTCATGAACCATTTGGTAAAAGAAAGGTAGCAGGGTAGGTATAGGTTTAGGTTCTAAATTATAATATCCGGAACATAAATTCTTATTGAAGCCTAATTAAAAAAGCAACTGTGAAAACTAAATAAGCATGCAAACCAGGTGAAGTTACTAAGAACAGGACGTGAGTGCATCAACAAGCTATCACACAGTAAGATGGATTTCTGGCTTCTAATATGTGCTGAGAATAATTTATCTACATTATATTTATTGAATGAGTTTGCTACATTAAGCTCTCATGTTCGTTTCTCTGTAAATTTATTAGGGTAAAATATTATTAGGGTGGTAGTCAACTGTATACTTTTACCTGGCGATAAAGTTACTTGCTTGTTTTCTATTGAAATCAATGTAACTGCTATTTTTCTTATAGCTGCATTTTGATGTATTTCTAAATAAAATCTATGACCATCTTACTATGTGTCTGTATATCTATCTATCATCTCTCTATCTCTCTATCTCTCTATCTCTCTATCTCTCTATCTCTCTATCTCTCTATCTATATGAATAGCTATTAAGTATGTGAAATGACATGCATGCCTTTTTTTAGAAAGTCATTTACCAATAGAAACAAAAGCTTTAATGAAAGCGTATCTTTGACTTTAAAAAAGGTTTATTTTAGGGAGTTTCCTATTAACAACTGTAGTTAAGTATTTGTTCATAATATTTTATTATAGAATCACTCATAATGTGGAAACATTTATAATTTAAGTAGTAATTAGAGAAATAGTGTGAATATATGAAAGGACATTATGTAGTCATCAAAACTGGTTTCACAGAATGCTTGAATTATGTTGAAATAATTGGCATATAACTTTACAGGAAAATAGCTGAGTATTTTGGGGTTTGGGTTTTGCTTTTTCATAGGCATATACATTTTGAGGATTCAATTATGAAAACATTAACAAAAGAAATGTTATTCTGTTGTCTCCTGTTTGTTTCTGGATAAGTTATGGAGAATAGTGGTTTATTGAGATCATAATAATGTAAGCTGGGAGTTTCAAATGCATTGTGTTGACATCTGCTCTGCTGGTGGCACCCTTCTGCCACATCAGATTATGGTGGGAACTGGAAGGATGGGGTCACCTGATAAAGAGACTGAACACAAGGTGTGGCTCTGTTTATTTGCAGCCCTGCTAGCCCTACTAAAATTGGAATTCCATTTCTGTGTGAGAAGCATTGATTATTTCATTCATGTTGACTCTGCTCGTCTTTCCCAGGCCACCTTTCTTCCCATTGAACTTGCATCCTCAAACTACCAGATTAAGAAATTAAAGTTCAAACATAAACTCCAGGAGAAACATCTTCACACCACAGCAGAAATATATCAAACATTAAAGTATGTACCTATTAGAGGCTATGCTGTGTCTCCAGAACTCACATCTTGAAGACTTCACATTTAATATCTCAGAATATGCCTTCATTTTGGTGTAAATTCTCTCAAGATATAATATCATGTCATCAGGTTTGGAATCTAACACAGGACCATGAATGTTCTTACTCAGATAAAATAGTGAGGATAGAGGCACTAGACATTAGATACCAGGAGGAGATAGCCATCTAGAAATCAAAGGGGAATGAATCTACAGACATAACCAACTTTTGTGATATTCTCCTAGGACTCTTCAGTATAGAAGTATGAATATATATATATATATGTATATATATATATATACATATGTATGTGTATATATATATATATGTATATATATATATATACTTGTTTTTTGTTGTTGTTGTTGTTTGAGACAGGGTTTCTCTGTCTAGCCGTGGCTGTCCTGGATCTCACTCTGTAGACCAGGCTGGCCTCGAACTCAGAAATCCGCCTGCCTCTGCCTCCGAAGTGCTGGGATTAAAGGCGTGCGCTACCACTGCCTGGCAAGAAAATATATTTCTATTGCTGAAATAATTTGCACCATATTGCTTATTTCTCTGTTAAGAGAGTTGAGTCACACTAGTAGGGTACATATATAAGTTAGGCTTATGAGTGGTTTTTGTTGTTGTTGTTGTTGTTTTTTCATTCCATGTAGCCACAGAATTTTACCAGCAAGATAATTTCTGGGTCCAGGCATATTTGCCTCAGAGGAATGGGGTGTTTCTTTTTTTACAGAACACTAGGGTCCTGTTAGTTCTCTATGGTTTTAATCCCCCTAATCTGACCATAACACCTGAGAGTCCAGAGCTTTAAGTTAAAAAAACTGTGCAATCTATTTGCTTGTTACTCACTTTGGAGAACTGGAGGATTCTGAAGTCTTATGAACAAACTGACATTTAAACTGTCCTGATTGGTAATATGTGCTGCTCTTTGGCATTATGGGCATATTTTGCACTATCGCTGTGGTAAAGACTTCTGGTTATTCCTATCATCTTTGAAAAGCATCATTCTGAATGCTAAGTGGAGATTTTTGTGTATAAGGAAAATTTGGATGTTCCACTCTTTTGATTCTTAGGAATATTTCTGGCACCAGCCCTTTTCCTCCATGACCACTTTGTTCCATGAACACATGTAGTTTTCTATAACACGTGACTCAAAGGAAAAGAACTAAACATAAGAGAAAATTAGTCTCACCTAAATGTGTGTGTGTGTGCGTGTGTGTATGTGTGTGTGTGTAAATGTGTGTGTGTAAAAGAGGGAGTTTTAATAGAGAGAATAGGCAGGAGAATGCCCAGTAAGAAAAACTCCTCTTCTTCATTTTAGGAAGTAAAATTTGTATCTTCTGATCAAAAGGGCAACAAAGACTCTGTGAAGTACAATGAGTGCTGATTTATCTGCCACTGAATGTGACCTTAAGTATGAAATTATTGAAAACCATTGATATATCTCTCTAGATACTTTTGATTAGCTACTAAATTTCTGGTACTTTAAATCTGACATTTCTTTTTCTTTCCTTCTCTTTCTTTCTTTCTTTCTTTCTTTCTTTCTTTCTTTCTTTCTTTCTTTCTTTCTTTCTCCCTTCCTTTCTTTCTTTTTTCTTTTTTTCTTTCTTTCTTTCTTTCTTTCTTTTTTTCTTTCTTTCTTTTTCTTTTTTTTTTTTTTTGGTTTTTGGAGGCAGGGTTTCTCTGTGTAAGCCTGGCTGTCCTGGAACTCACTCTGTAGACCAGAGTGAGTTCTGTCTGGCCTTGAACTCAGAAATCCACCTGCCTCTGCCTCTGCCTCCCAAGTGCTAGGATTAAAGGCATGTGCCACTACTGCCTGGCCTAAATGTGCCATTTCTAATCTAGAAATATATATTAAAAGCCATGGTATCAGTGTCAAAGAATTGTATCCTATGGATTAACTTGACTACTAAATGTCACAGGAAAATATTTCTGTGTTATGTAGCTTTGAGTGTGTGTGTGTGTGTGTGTGTGTGTGTGTGTGTGTGAAGGTTACTTAGAAATTTTGTGTCCCCTAAAATACATTCCAACAGAAAAATATCAGATCTTGTTCAATATGTATAACATTGTTAATAGGTAGGAATGAGCATTGTGATTCTACCTGGCAGAAGACTGAGGCTAATAAAGTCGGAGAAACCATGAGGTGAGCCCGATGTTAAAAAACAAAACTGAGATTTGAATCTAGTACCATCTAGTTCAAGCAGAAGAAATCCAGACAATAAGGGGTTTTTGAGGAAGCCCTTGTCTAGTAAACATCTTTTCCCCACGTTGACTCCATTAGTCCCATCAGGTTTGCAGTTAGGATGAAAGACATTCTACTGCCACAATGACATGATCCTTAAAATAGCGTTTACAACAGGACCAAAGGCTCTTCATTCTGGAATTATTTTTCTGGATGTTTTAAAAACACAATTATTTGCTTTGAGGAACCAACCCATTAAGCATAGGACACACCTTTGATCGAGAAAATCAACCACATCCTTAGGGATCTGCATTTGCCTTTGGATTAGAGTCTCTTTCCTGTTTGTTTATGTAATGTCTTTCTTCTGTCCTTCTGCATTTTTCTCATGCCTTGTTCTTTACTCTGCTTTCCCCCATTAATCTAATGTTTCTGATCTCTATCTAATGCTTCTAAAAGCTTTTAGTTCAAGGATCTCTTATTCCATGGAAATCTGTTACTTTCCTCACGAATTTAGGTATTTCCAGTGAAATTTTAAAATAAGAAAAAAGGATATGGACTCTGCCTGCTATCATGAGCACAATAATGGCTGTACCTTTTCTCAGGTTCAGCCTCGTTTTGTGGCTTCTGTGATTCTCTCTCCATGTTTATGGAGAGAGGGAGAAAGGGTAGCTTGGTTACTTTTCTATTGTTGTGGGAAGACAACATGGTTTCCTGGGGTTTTATAATTTCAGAGGGTTAGACTTCATGACCATCATAGTGGGGAGCATGGCAGCACCCAGGCTGGCTGGGTGCTAGAGAAGTAGCTAAGAGTTCAAATCTTGAGACATTAAGCACACGGCAGAAAGAAAACTAAACAGGGATGGCGTGGACATTGAAAGCACATCCTCAGTGACATCCTCCAACAAAATCACATCTCCTAATGCTTGGCAAACAGTTCCACCAACTGGTTACAACACACTTAAATATATAACTCCCGAGGTCCTTTTCTCATTCAAAACACTTCAGATATACTGTTTTTCAATACGAGAGGCAGTGACTCACTGAGTCTTCATGATTCAGAAATTTTTGGAAGGAATGATGAGAGTAAATCAGAAATCAAATAGATTACCTGATTTTAGAAAGGGGAAAATATTGCTTCCATAGTATCTGATCCATAAAATATGTATACTAGGTTTAAAAAAAAGTCAATATCAATTTCATCTTCTTTTGGGAAGATGTTGAGAGAACTGTTCCAGGTCATTCAGGTAAGATGAGAGAGTTGATGGTTTGTACTGTATCCTCTGCATTAGCTCTTAATTCCTAGAAAGACTGAGATCGAAGAGCTTAGATTATCTTTTCTATTGGTTTATTTCTTTGTTTTCCCCAAGTTGTATATTCTTAGAAGTATTGGCTAATGGATTTGGAAGTTTGGGGCTGGACTTATGATTCTGCATTTCTATCAAACTCGTGGATATGAGGACCCTGGTGGTTTCTGAACGACACCCAGCAATAGTAATGGAAGTCCATGTTAACTACCAATGGCTTCCGTAGTCTTTCATACAATGTAGTTTCAAGTATCATCAGAGGCTTAAATCTCCCTAAATGATGTATTTTAACCTTATACCACTGGAGTTTTGAACGACTTTCCATTCCTTATAAAAAGAAATCTTCAAAGATTTCAAAAATTACAATTTCCTCTCAGGATGAATTAATGTAGATATTTCCTGATTATTTCCATGAGCAGGAATTAATTTTTCTGCTCATTACTTTAGAAACAGCATAGCTTAAACATACCTGTTATTTATTTCTGTCATTACAGTTTCAGATTTTGGGTACTTCTCTTTGGTTTACTCTTTTTGACTTCTTCCTTCTCTTTATTCTTTTGATCCCTCCTTTATTTTCTTTTATTTTGCTAGGAATTGAACCCAGGACCTCTTGTCTGCTTGTAAAGTGATGTACAATAATGCTACCCTTGAAGTCTATTTATTTTGTTTTTAGTGTACTAATCTTTATTGTTAGTCCATGATTCATTATTGCCTGTGTCACCAGTTTCCACTTTCAGTGGCTGAACGATCCAAGCCGATGATCCGTCAGTACATTGGGCAGTAGTGTGACTCTTTTCCACATTTGTAATTCTTTTAATTCACTTTAATTACTGTCTCCTTTTTGATCTGGTCATGTAGAACAGGTGTGGCAGTTTCTCAAGTCATGATTGTATGTCTTCTCATGTCTAGATAAAACCTCCAGTCCTTCCAGAGAGCATTTGTGAAATCATCCTATTTTAACCCCTCTATAGCATCATAGTAAAGTAAATATAAGTCCTATTTCTTCTCATAATGTGATGTACAAAAGTATTGTACGTAGTTACAACTAGGGTGGGAAAAGAAGCTAGAAAAAATGTAGTCTATATGGAACATCAAAATACATTGATATTTGATTATTAGTGCCCAGGACTGGTAAGTCTGTAGTCCAAGGTATTTTAAGAAAAGAGTAGAACTGAAAGACACACAGAAAGATGCATTGGTGTACCCAAAGTGATTATCTGGAAGCTGTTAACTCAGCTGTTTTCCAGGGATGATTTGATTTATGTCAGGAGTCATAGGTTGAACAAATGTTTATCAGGGTTATCCCAGGATCAAGTGTAAGCATGTTATGAATGCAGAAAGGGTTTCATGTGTAAATGACAGTTTTTGCTCATTTCTTGATTACAGTGACCCATCTTAACCTTAAAGGAAGTCTGATATCATGAGGATCTTTCTTTCTCCTTAAACCCAGGAAAATATGCATTCCCTTGCTTCTTTGGTGCTTAAGTGAATTATGCAGAAGCTAGCAGGAGCTGGTTAATTATTCAAAGGTGCTTATTATACATAAGCAGCATGTTGATTCTGTCTCTATTTGTGCATATATATTTATTTTTTATGAACCTCCTTCCCATCAGTGTAGATAAGAGAATAGAATTAGCACATTTGTCCCATTTATTGTTACAAAATATGAACTTATGTATATTGATTTAGGGAAACATTTTCCTAGGAGTCCACAGTGAGCCATGATAGAAGAAAATTTAGTAACAAATACACTTGTAGGATTCTCCATTAAACAGCAACACTAGGGGAATATGACACGGGTCTTTTGGAATCTTTTAAAAATAGAGTTTGAACTGAAATAGGGACACATCTTTAGAGAGACGAAGGTTTGAGATAAATCATCTGTGGGGAGGGGACAGAGACAGAATGAGGACGCAGCTTCCCTGTGCCATAGCATCTTTAAGGATGCAGCTTCCCTGTGCCATAGCATCTTTAAGGATGCAGCTTCCCTATGCCATAGCATCTTTAAGGATGCAGCTTCCCTGTGCTGTAGCATCTTTAAGGATGCAGCTTCCCTGTGCCATAGCATCTTTAAGGATGCAGCTTCCCTGTGCTATAGCATCTTTAAGGAACAAGGAGTGTTGAAAGCAACAGTGGTGGAGGAGAAATATAAACCCTGCTTTAGGCAAGCACTGCAACTGTAATGTTAACACTGCTTTAGGTAATTATACAGAAACCTTTATGTAGCTTTGAGTATGGGAAATGAAGGGGCTACTCTTAAAGGTGTTGAACTAATTGCATTTGCTAATTGCATTTGCCTGGATTGACACTCCATCACCCAGAGTGCTAGCCCTGCTCAGAGAGAACTACTGATTTCAGAGGCAGCTAGGAGGTGGGCCCAGAGCCTATGCTGGGCTTTTTGCCACTGTATAGAATGTTTATCTTTTTTTTTTGTAAACCAGGAACAAATGCTATACACACCATGCTTTTTCTATTCCTTTGTAATTAGAAGTTAGATTGAACGTGTCTTTTGAGGTATTTCTCAAATTGTTGGTACAGATGGATTCACAGTCTAGCATACATTAGGAATATGTAATATGACTTTAGTTAGCACACAAGTAAACAATATCACACTTAAGATGCCTACAGTTTTTGGCTTTCCTTAAGCAAAGGCAATTGAAACTCTATGTGCATTTGTAGTGTCATTATAAACAAAAATGAACCTAAATCACATTATTAAAATAAAGCTATTTAACTAATAAATGATTATTTCTAAAATAATTGTGTATATAACATTAGGTCAACATAAACATATGTGATATTTGTGAAGATAGCACTCGGGTGATTGACATTTGGGGGTCTTGAAAATGTAGCATAGTAAGGCAAAAAGGAGATAGGTATGGATTTGAAAACATCAGTTTCTTTACTTGAGGTAGAATAATACATTCCAAAGTTTGCTATGCATGCTAGTGTTTATACCCCCATAGCTTGTAACTCTTCATATTTAAATATATTAAAATGGAACAAAACTAAAAAGTTACTTCCCTGGTTGCGTTTGACACGTTCCGAGTGCTCATTAGACACAAGTTTCCAGTGGGTCATGCACTCAGCAGCACAAGTTCAGTAAAGCATGCTTTCATCATTTCATAGAGGTCTATTAAACAAAGATGCTATGGAGATCCTGGAAGAAACAAGGTGAGTTTAATACTTCTCTGCTCTAGGCTTGAACTGTGGTGTGATTCTTGCCTCTTTTTTTTCTACTCCTATCATTTTCTTCTGTGTGTACTTCTATAAATGTTTTGTAATTGAACCATAAAGCCACAAAGAACTTAATTGGAAGAGCCCCAGTTATTATATTTAACCCTTAACGAGGACAGGATTTGAAAGAGAGCAAGAAGAGGTATAAGGAAAGGTTTGGGGGTAGGAAAAAGAGGAAACGGTTGATGTAATTATATTACAATCTCAAAAATAAAATAGAGATGGCAGGAAAAGTAAAAGCATCCTTTTTTTATTATTCTCATTTTCAGGCCTCTGTGGTGATTCTCTTTGTTTTGTTTCAAGTATTATCATATTTCAATTAGCTAGAAGAGTTGGAATTCATGGCCAACTCAGTCACTAAAATCTTAGCGTTCTATTATAAGGTGGCCCCCTCAGAGCTTCATGAATGTGCCCTACCTAGAATCAATTATGTATATATTGCGGAAATCAGAAGAGGATTGTTCTCTGGTTCCAGAGAGATTATGAAGGTCGAATGTGACCAGACTTTTCACATGTTAGTGGGCAGTTCCAAAATAGCCCTGCAAAAATTTCTATCATATTTGTTCAAACTGACTTGACAGATTGTTGTGTTTGGGATATGAAAAGTGTTTCTGCACTTGGGAGATGACAATCTCACCTATGGTTTTATTTTAGTGGGTGGAGATAGATGTTATTGGAACAGCCCATAAAGTTTTGATGTCTCCTTCCTACAGCCTATCTCTGTTCACTTTCTGTTTCTTGACTGTAGATTTACTGTGACTTCAACTGCTTCCTGCACCTGCTGTCAGGCTCTCCCTGCCATGGTAGACTGTAACAGATCCTAATCTATGAGACAAATACATTATTCCTCCTAAAATATGTTTATTGTGGGGGTATTTGGTCACAGTGATGAGATAAGTAAGTAATGTAAGAAGCCAGACATACTCAGTTGTCATTATCATTGATAATTTGTTAAGCTTTGCATTCTGCCAAGTTTTTACAGGCATTATTTCATTCACCATTGTAACAAGTCTAGGAACTGATGCCATTACCGTTATTTTAGTTTTATATATGAGCAGAGGAATGTAAATAATGAAAACTTGCAGTATAGGCATGCATGACTTAATAGTTATAATGTGAGAAATGTGTTAGCTAATCTCATCACTATGGAAATATCACAGAACACTTACAGAAACCCAAACAGTCTGTGTCAGTTGCTCAACATCGTTTCATTATCAATCAACACACATGGTAAATATGAAATGTAAGAGACTACTGACAGCAATGTATGGAATACTATTTTAGAGTACAATTTTACCAAAGTAGATTGAGTTCACTCTAAAATAAGCATTAAAGAGCATAGCGTAATAAATGCACACAGTGTGGGTGATCAGTTATCAATACTAGCTAGGTGAAAAGCACTGCATATAATTGTATATGTTTTGTATTCGTGACTAGAAGTCTAACTGGTCCTGTTTAAAAACAGCAACTCCAACACAAACATGAATAATGCATGGTGCTATGGTGATAGCATGATATCTATGATGGCCTGAAGGGAGAGGGATTTTTTTTTTTTTAAGGATAATCTCAAGAGAGTCAATGTTGATCTACAATGCTGATTTTATAGCACATGGTTATAATTATATAGGGTAGAGTTTATTTCCTTCTCTTCATGATCTGAATTTAACAAAGTTTGGGAAGTTAACTGGGGGATTGTGATTCTTGCATAATGGCACTCCGACTTGTTTCAATGTGTCCTTTTTAAATCTAGCTGTAGTAAATAGAAGATGAACCAGTTGACTGAGAATCAGGAAGCACAGTGCTGTTTTTCTCTCAAAGTTCTTTCCTCCTGCCTACCTGAAAACTAAACATCAACACACATTGTTCCAATACATAGAACGATGCATGTGGACCCTTTCTTTTGCCTTCCAGCAATCTGATATTCCTTTTTAAAGCTGAGCTAATTACTAGACGATACAGCACTGTAATTAACTCTTCTTTGTTTCAGATATTGGCTAGGCTTTGCAGGCTCATCCTAAAAACATATTTTTCATAGCGTTGAGAAAATAATGAGCTTCATTCACTTTTAGCCTGACCATATCTGAACTCATGACCCAGAAGTGGATGGCTCAGAGGCCCATTACCAACACCTACAGTCATCTATTGTGACAAGAGTGGCCACAGATCCAGCTTAATGCTGCCCAGATATTATTTCTGCATCCTAAGCAGAAAGACAAACTACGGCTTCAAGGCAGATATAAAAATCTCTTGCTGAGATTTATAGAAAATTCCATCATGTTAATTAATATGCTCAATAATAACCACCATTCAGTGCTGCAAAACTAGTAACACAAAATCTAAATTTCTGAGTGTTTTAAAACAGAAAAAAAAAAACATGCTCATTTGAGAATAGAAAGGAAATGGGTTTTTCAGTTTGGAGACTGGAAAGATCAGAAGTAAAGTAGGATTTCTTTTTTTTTTCTGTCTGCCTTTTGAATGAAAATTGCTGGTTTTAGCCAGACATCATTCTTCTCTTGTTAATTTGCCCCCTGACATGCAGGACCTTTGCAAAAAATCTTAGAATGGATTAAAATTGCATTTTTTATAAATGAGCTTGAGCTTTTGCATTTTGTAGTCTGCAGAAATACAAGGTAATTGGAATCTCTTTGCAACTTGGAAGATGAAATCAATTTTTGTAAGAGATTAACTTTTTTCTGTGGAAGAATGCAAATCCAGCACCACTACTTCCTCTCCTTACTCATGCCCCCTTTTCCTGTTGTCTTAGAAGCACTGATTTGTCTTCTATGTCCATCATTATCTCACATTCTTCTCCTCCAAAGAGACAATGTTGGACACAGAAAGAGAAGTATTTGACATTTCTTTGTTTTGGCTCCTTAAAGTTGCTCATTGTGTTGACTCTGGGTTTTTCTTTGCTAGACATTTCTGTCTTGATGGCTTGATGCTTTCCTACTCAGCTGTAGTCTGGATTATATGTGAACAGGATCAACCTTATGAGCCCATAAATTTATTTTCAGCCAGAGAGAACAATTTCAGATTCATCAGCCAATAGGGTAAAAACATGAATAAGGGTTAACACTCACTTGTGTTTTGTTTAATTTTTTTTATGTTTTTCACATGTGATATTCACTTGATCCTTCCAGCAACCATAAGAGACTCCACATTATCATGATGATTTTATGGAGGAAGGATCTGAGATAAGAGGTTGTCTAAATAAGAGAGAGAGAGAGAGAGAGAGAGAGAGAGAGAGAGAGAGAGAGAGAGGTCATGATCAGAACAGAGTATGGTTGTATCTATGTCTTGTAACTGCTATTATCTATTCCATTTTTACTGGACATGCAGAGAGGACTCACTTTGATCACTCTACTGCCCTTCAGTTTTGTTTTTATTTCAAGGCTAACTTCTGTGTTTCTGCCTTATTGTGCTCTCCAGATATTCCAGGGTACCAGGGGTCTTGTCCTGTGTTTTGAACTTTAAACAATGAAAAGCTCATTGGAATTTCTTCTTGGTTCTCATCAATCTCTTAGTCTCTTGAGCCAGGAGATTTTAGAGAATTCTATCTGTTCCTCATTGTCTGACCTAAAACTTGCTCTGTTGGGCTTGAGTGATGGCTCAATGATTCAGAGCACTTAATGCTCTTGCAGAAGAGGCGAGTAGAGTTCTCAACATTGACATGGTGGTGTAAAACTACCCATAAACCTAATTCCAGGGCATCAGCTTCTCCCTCCTGACCTTCTTGAACATTAAGAGATCACGTATGAAGGATACATGAATATATGAAGGCAAAACACTAATACACATAAAATAAATGAGTCTTATAATTTTGATCTGACTAAAACGATCATCTGCAACCATGCACATATGTATTCACTGTGATTTAGTGACTAATCCTCTCTTGAACCATCTACCTTGTTCAGTTTCTGCTTATTTCACATGCCTGTTCTTACTCCCTTCTAACTTCACACTGCTCTTATTCCAGGAGGGCAATATAAGGTCTTCTTTGGTTACCTGGCTTAACTTATAACCAAGACAATCTATGTTCTAAATTGCAACAAGAAAAATCTATCAAGCACCCAAGCCTGGATACTTTTAAACCTTTATAAATTCTCAGAGCTCTTAAAATCAATCTGTGAGTATCTAAGTTCAGTTTGGCTTTGTCTCTAGCCGAGTGTTATTGGTGATGTTGAGCAATAAGACCTGCTGTACCCCAATGTCATGTAAAACACTCTCTCCTACTGTAGAGCATTTATTTAACTCTGCACTGCCTCGAAACATCTTCTCTCCATGTGAGGCAATGGCAGGTCTTCATATTCTTGCTAAATATTTACTTCAAATGAAGATTATAGTTTCATTAGAGATCAACTCAAGCCTCCAGGCTCTTTCTAAGTTATCATATCACCTTTTTTTTCTGAGTGATTAATTATATATTAAACACTTATAATCTACCAGACCCAGTCACTTATTAGCTGTAACTTGTTATTAAATTCTAGGACTGAAGAACATAAAAAAAATATCTTATTCATAGCTATGTTCTTAGTATATGTACAGGGTACTGCCCAGCTTATACAGATACTGAATGTTGAAAGTGGGACACAGGAATGAGTCTGAAATCTTCTAAATAAAAAGCATTGCTATTAGCTAATGAGAAAGCTTCCTAGTAGACATTTGTTTAGTGCTTAGCACATGAGAAATATTATTAGTAACTTTCCTTTTTTGTTCACACCTTTTAGACTCTCAGTAAGCTAATAAATGAGTCATGTTACCTCATATTACAGTTCTATAAAGTACTTCAATGACAAAGATTGGTTGTGAATCTAGATAAGCTACAGATATTTAACACTTAGCTGATTTAATCTCTTACCTCCTCAGTGTGTGTACATATATATATATATATATATATAATATGTTTATGTATTTCAATTATGTTTAAGACATATATGCATATGTGAAAACAAAAATACTTTTATGAAATGTTAATACCTCTCACAGTTTGCACACAAATACACATAAACACACACACACACACATACACACACACACACACACATACACACACCACTCCCAGCATGCATTTTGATTTTGACTCATGTCATCTTGTTCCCACATTCAGAACCAAGCTCTGGGTGAGGATGAACACCTGAAGGATTCGTGTTCAGTGTGGCCTTCCTCCATGGATCTGACTTGGAAAGGACTCACTGTCCCTCTTTCTGTCTTTTTGTGTTGTAAAAATCTTTCCTCATACAATCTAAGCTTTCTAATCATGGTCTCTCCTTTCTTCTCTTCTCTCAGATACTTCCTACCACCCCATCCACCCAATTCATGCCATTTCTTATTCTCCCCTTGGAAAACAAACAGACAAAGAAAAACCCAAATAAACAATAACAACAATAATAAACAAGAAACACACAGAGAAATGAGCATACACAAAATTCATAAAAATACAAAATCAGAAACTATAATATATAAGCAAAGGGCCAATAAAAGTTAAAAGAAAAGAAAGAAAAATAAAGCAATGAGACAGAGTCTACAAAAAATACCACCATCTGCTCATAATCATGGACCTACCCTTAAGTGTGATTTAATATACACTGTGAGATTTCAAGAGAGAATTGTCTTTTGTAACCTGGTTTCAGTTGGAGATAGCCTTTTGGTTATAGGTATGGAAACTAATGTCCACTACCCCTTTCAATGCTATAATCTCAACTGGCCTAAGCCAGTGTATGTCTATACATGTAGCCACAATATTTGTGAGTTCAAATGTGTATCTTTATTGTTCTGTCTGGACGACATTGTTTCATTGGCAACATCTATCCATTCTGGCTCTTACAAATTTTTTTGTCTCCTTTTATGCAAAGCCCCCAGATCCATGAGGAGGAGATTTAAAGAAGACATCACATTTAGGACTGTGTGTTGTAAAATCTCCCACTCTTTGCTCATATCTCCAGTTGGGAGTCTCTGTGTTAGTGTCTATCTACTACAAGAGGAGATTTCTATGATGACAGGTGAGATAGGCACTGATTTATGGATATATCAATCTCATTAGGAGACATTTTGTTGCTATGCTTCTTCACCAGAACAATAGTATTTGTTTTGTTTGTAGGACTATGGTCTATCCAGTCTCGTGTTCTTGGCCATTCAAGTGTTGGACATGAATCCCATCCCATGGGCTGTACCTGAAATCCTATCAGAGAGTGGTTGATTATTTCTACAAGGTTTGTACCACTATTGCACCAGAATATCATACAGGAAGTTTATTGTTGTAGATTGCAAGATCTATAGCTAGTATGTGGTTACCTTTCTCTACTGGTAACAGGCAGAGTACATTTGAGAACCATAAACACTAATCAGTGGAGGTAAAGGCAATAGTTAGAGACCACCTCATCTCTTCTGTTGTCACCATCAATAGTGCCCTACTATCAGTTTGGGGACAACAATCAATAGCCTTAGCAATGTTTAGAGGTTTCTATTATACTCCTTAGGCCAATGACTCCACTAAATGTAACCCATTTCTGACACTTGAAGTTTCTCTTAGTGGCAAAAGATATCTAGTTGGGGTATTGTCTACCTGTTTTTTGGTAACTCTATTTAGATTTATTTCATCTCTGTATATATTTTATGAAGTTTCTATAATACTGGGATTTGCATCTGACTCCATAAATGGACCTTATTATTAGTTGTCTCTTCCCTTACCCTTTCTCCCATCCTTTCCCTGTTTCATCTTCTTGTGCTAATAGCCTCAAGCTCTCTATAACTATATATCCTGTTTACCCTTAATTAATTCCCTTATCATGCCTATAGAAAGCGAATTTCCTCTTATTATTATCTTAGCTCCATAGTAGTGTCAATGGGTAGACAACTATGGTATATAAATTCATGGTACAAATATCTCTGTTTTTCTCTTTATTACTAATCATATTTATTTTAAACAAACAAGCTCTGCTTGGAAACATGTCTAGTGACTTCTTTCCTTTCCTCAGGCCCTCTGAGTAAATATGCTCAGCTTTGCTGGATATCTTTTTTGAGTTTTAGTTCATTAAACTATCGAATTGTTAACAGCATGCTGCAGAGTAAAGATGGAAGAATAAGGATTTGCATCTCTGCTTTGTAAGTAAATTCTCTATCAACAACTTTAAAAACGTGTATGAAAGTAAATAATGTGAATTTTTCACACACAACAAGTATTCCAATTATATATTAGATTGCTCAGGCCAATCTGGTTCAACAGGGAAAGATGCTTGTTTCCAAGCCTAATAACCTGAGTTCATTACCAAGAACCTATATGGTGCAAGAAAAGAGACAATTCTTAGTCTCTGACCTTCACAAGACACATAGCACATGTCATACAACCAACACAAAGATCAATAAATGTCGTCTG
Source organism: Grammomys surdaster (assembly GCF_004785775.1). Lineage (NCBI taxonomy): Eukaryota > Metazoa > Chordata > Mammalia > Rodentia > Muridae > Grammomys > Grammomys surdaster. The sequence continues at coordinate 9,155,384 of NW_021604658.1, read as the reverse complement.
GCCATGTTTGGGTGAAGTTGTACTGATGTCTATACCTTGTTACCACAGAAGGCCATGTGATTGCAAGCCTGTCCTGCAGCCTGAAGCCATATTAATGTCCCTAGGTCATGCTCCCAAAGGGGACCATGTTGATGTGAGTGGCCTGCACTGCCATCTGAGGCCATAGTGATGTCTGGGTCCATACTGCCACCGAGGACTAGTCTGAGTCCCTTATCCTACTACAGCAGTTATCCATGTTGATGTCTGTGGTGACCCATGTTATCACCGAAGGCCTTACCGACAGATATACATGTCCTAGGCTGCCATCTGAAGACATATTGATGCACATGGATCATGCAGCCATTGGGGGGCATGCTGATCTGTATGCCCTGCTCTGCCACCTGAGGCCATGTTGATGTCTAAGGTTTGGGCTGCTTCTGAGGCTAGGTCTCTGGTCTTAATGAAGCCAGGAGTTGTGTTTGTGTTCTGTGCTGTAGCCAGAAACCATGTAGAAACCCAAGAATTGTACTTCTTTGACTGCGTTAGGCAGAGAGGCTATGTTTGTGGTGATATTGATGACTGTAAATGCAGAGTTGCAAGGAAGGGACATTGAAGGCTTATGTGACAACCTCTATACTCTCCCTCATGCAAAATATAATAGCCTAGACTATAAATGACAGAATGCAGACTTATAGATTTCTACCATTGATAGCTTCTGATAGATTTGAAAGGGAAGGACTCAGTTCTATTTATGGGCTGGGTCTCTGAGAGTTTGACTATGCTCCAACAAGTGAAATGGATTTTTTTCTTATTTTTAATTTCAGGGTTTTTTTTTTTACATTTTTGGGTGGTCACAAGGATGTGGGGAAGCATGAACGGACTTGGGAGTGAGTGTTATCAGTGTGCATAATGTGAAGGACTCAGAGAATCAATAAAAATGGTATGTTAAAAAGATAAAGAAATTTAATAAAAATAGCACTAGCACATCCAGCATTTGACTATAATATTTAAATATTTGGACTGGTCTTGTACATGTCTTTTGTAGGTAAGCTTTTCTGCTGTGAGTTCATGGGTATAATGTTAATTTGCCATCAAGAAGCCAATGTTTGGTTCTGGTCCTCCTTGACTCCTACCTCTTTCAATTCATTTGGCCCTATCTTTGGCAATGGTCTCTGAACTTTTATAATCTAGATGTAGCATTTGTAGTTGAACTCTTTCTAGACCATTCTATGAACCTGATTAGTTTGGCATATACAGCAATTCAAAAGAAAGAATTATGTTCACAAACATGTGTTTGTGACTATGGGAATCACCAAGCTCAGAAGCACGGAGCCCGTTTTTATTGTGTTGTTTTGTTTTTCTGTTATTCCTTGGGTTAATTAAGTTTTATAATCCAGAATTTGGAAATTATCAAACCGTGGCACATGTGCTAGAATCCCCCAGTACATTTTAAAAACACATTTGTTTAATTTCACAATGTTAAGTTGAAGCTGGCACACTTTATTATGGAGTCAAGCTTTCGGTTAGCAAGGTTTACTTAAATAAATTGCTAGATTTTTGTTTTTTTACTTTTTCCTTACTGTAAGCTGTATTTTCATGTTGTGGCACCAACTAATTCAGTCACCAGATAATACCTTAAAGTATAATCTGACAAGATACATTCAAGCCAGGATGACAGCTAGGAGAATGTGACATGCAATTAAATTATATCTGACAAAGGACTCATAGCTTCCCCATAGCCTGGAATGACTGGGCAACTTTGTCTATGTTTTATTATTCATCTGTGTGCCAAAAGGGATGTCACTGACTCTTCTTGACCAATGTGAACCCATGACTTATTCTCTGCCTTGAATTTCATGTTTTCTGAGGTAATTCTTTTTAATTCTTGGTGAATTTTATATTCAGTAATTATATATTTGACAATACAAAGAATTCAATTTATTGGTGTATTGAGTTCATTTTTAATTACTTTGAAATAAGATTCATAGGAGCTAGTGCTTCATTCTCAAAGGATGTATTATAATTTAAGTCCCACGGGTGATTTGAATATGTAATGTTATGTTTCCATTAAGTTGATGCAGGAAAGAAAGAGAAAGCATTTGTTAATACAATCGATTGAAAGATATTTAAAGAAGAGGAGTAAAATTAGTGTATACTTACCAAGATTCCTTGATAATAGATGTGACACCATGTTATTAGAGACAAATTCCTTTCCAAAGCCAGTTCTTGCAGTATAATGAAAACATTGTAAAAGCCTATAGATATCTTGCAAGAAGGTAAAAGGATGAATTATTAAATATTCTGCAGCTTCTTGATAAAAATTTTATGATCACTGCATGGTATTCACCTAACCTTTTTAGTAGTACGGAAACAAGAGTCTACGTATTTCAAGATGTAAATGGGTTTCCTCTTATTGTCTCATTTAGTCAACATTTCCTAGAATAAACCTAGAGATTCCAAGTAATTTCAAATTTTAAGCTATAACTTACGGTGTGTTTTCTTTGTTTCTTTTCTCTCAGAATTTTTGGACTAAGATATCAACAATCTCCACTCTGTAGAAAGACAACTTGCATTTATACAGGATATAAGGATTCTTTAGCGTAATATAAATGAATAGTAAGTGCTGGTAAGGAGGTAGAGACTTAGCATTTAGTAGGAAACATCTACAAATACAGAATTTAGAATTGTCTGTACAAAAGACAAAATTTCTTACCAACACCTCCATCTATGACATTATCAGAAGTGGCTGGTGAATATGAAAACATCATGTCCACCCATTTGTTTCCATCCTTTATTAGTTTATACCCAGAAGGTAAAGAAAGGAACATATGTCCTTTGGGCATTTTTATATGCATGCAATACAAGATAAAATTTTTACTTCAATTTGTGCTGAGAGGCTAGCTCTAGGCTTGGCAAATGCTGGTTTCGAGAGTGCCCCTTACTGAATTTACATATCCCAAAGAGACTGTAACCAGATAGCATAAGAAGGAGATTATCCCCACACTTTCACTGTAGCTGGGTCTCACTTGCCCTCCCTTTATTGCTGTTTAAACACAATCACTTGGAGCAGAAAGTATTAAATTCCAACTGATCAAAGCTGACCAACAGCTACATTTTGTAAATAGAAACAGACTCGAATGTATTTTATTGAGGCACTAGAGAAGCAAATGGAACCTAGGCACCACAGCCAGGAAACCAGGGCATTGGTCACACTATTATAACTGACCCTTGATGTCATTTCACCCTTTTTATAGTCTTCTGTCTTTCTGTGTAGGCTGCAATCGAGATGAATGCGTTTAAAAGTAGATCAGAGAATCATAGCTTAGTGGAATGTCACAAATATTTATTCTCAAGGAATAATGTTATAGTTAGTTCTGAGTTTAGCTTCCCTTTATGATGTGAGTTGGTATATGTTAATTTCATTTCTGTAATTATTCTGTAATTGGTCAGAAAAGCACCCAAAGCTTCATTTAGACTTCCATGTTATTCAAGGAATTGTATAAACTGACATTGCTCACAGTTCAGAAATCACAACATGCTGCATTAAAGCAAATTATGCATGCCATCTTATCTGGCAGATTTGTTTCAACCATGAAGCTTCAATATTACAGTATGATTTTGGCTAAGTTTTAATTTGTAAAGACATGTAGGCTATGTATACATTCGTTTGAAGAAAAAACAAGTTTCAGTGACCTAGATATAATTAAAACTTTAGTTTTATTATGAAAAATATGAAGCTGTTGACCCTGTAAATATCTTTTGGGATTTCATATGGTTTTCCAAATCTTTCTAAGAGGAATGGCTGATAGTTTTCTGTGAAGACTCAAACAGGACTAAGTGATACTTGATTCTAGGAGTTGCTGCCTATGATGGGTTAGTTAGTGACCCTTTGTTTTTGAAAGGAAGGTGATATCCAAATACAGATAACATGGGCATACATAATTCTCACTGCATAAGGGACATTTTGAAAAGGGTTTTTATTCACTTTTTTATTTACTTCGTACACATGGACACCAAGGAATTTTCTTCTTGAAAAAACTCAGTAATTACTATTTACAGATGGTGTTTAGTGTCTTCATTTTCTGTCTCTCAGAACTGCTCAGTGAAAGTGGTTATGAGATATAGCTACACATCCAAGTTTCCCTGAGATGGTTCTTGTATCCAAGTACAATTAGTTGTAGCTCTCCTTACAGAATGTTATCATTGTGGTTTGATATTAATGTGTACAGTTTTCCAATTACAAGGTGTACCTTAAACTCAACTATGTTATGAAGCAATTGAGTGTCTGTCTGAGAACTTGAGGTTACTTATGTCCTTGGTCATTTTCCTATGTGCTCGACCATTCTAGCATCCTTTTGATTTTGACAACCTCAAGGGCACATAAGAAGCCTGAAGTAGAATGTGACACAATAAAATAGTTGAGAACTTTCTTCACTGATTGTATTCTTAGAAGTCATGCTTTTATTAAATATATACTATAAGGCTTTTCCATTTGTATTATTTTCATAATATTACATCTGTAAAAATAATAAAAAACCCCATGAGTGGTACCAAGGATGACAACTACATAGTCCTCTATAGGACTCATATAATTATGTTTCAGATAAGGATGGCAATCGGTTTGCAGATAGTGAAATTTATTTAGTACTTTAAAGCAAGATAGAAATAAAGAATGTTTAAAATAATATACATATAAAATATATTATTTTGAGAAAATATTGCTTTAGCATTATGTGTGTGCAATATGTATGTATGCATAGGAGTGGCTATAGGTAGATGAATGAGTGGATACATAGATTAGATAAAGATTCCATAATGTTCTGCAGTGGTCTTCCTTTGCTTCTTGTATGCATATATCCTTGCAGTTTACTACCATGCCAAGTTGCTACTGATTTGTTTTACCAAAAGGACATTGCAGAAGTATCAGTGAGTGATTTTTGACACGAGGCCATGAAGAGCTTTTCAGGACCTACTTTTTCTATGGATTATCACCTCTATGCAGAGACATGTGCCATAGTGTGAGGCTGAACAAAGATCTGGATATAAATGCTAATGTGAGTTCAATGCACCTACCTACTTAAAGTCTACCACATACCTGCTGGGGTCACTTCAGAAGCAGATCATTTCACATTTGCCTTTGTACAATTGAAGCTCTGCCTCACGATTCCCTGAAACTTTAGAGAAGATGAAAATCCAGAAGCATCCATCAACACAGTTCCCATGTACTTAATCTACAAGAACTGAAAAATAAATGTTCACTGGCATTTTCAGCTCATGCTTCTGAGATGACTTTTATGTGGCAATGGATAACGATCTAACTATACTCACACTTGGGACATGTGAACATACATAAAATACATATAAGAATACTCTGTTGTGATATCAAGTGCATTTTTTTCTGGGCTTGTTTTTATGGGTGGTCAACTTAAAACATTTTAAAATAACTATGTATATTAGAAGGGCTAAAAAGAGACAAGGGACAGAGATATGTTTTATCTGGTGCTGATACGTATTTTCCTACTCACATAATACTTTATACAGCTATTATTAAGCATTTTCCATTAGTGAATGACTTAAGAGAAATAAATATGCTTGTCACTCAGTAAAGTCTTGCCTTTAAACTGTCTTTACTGCCTCAGACAATATTTTAGCTATCCATTCGGTACTTCTTGCAACAGTTGCCTCTCTACAACTTATTGATGGTTGCCTATACTGTGACACATCAATTTAACTACTGTTTCCACATTGTGATGTTTTATTAAGATTTATTTACATTGTTTTCATCACCCTAACAATTATACATTCTTTTAGGCAATGCTGCATATACACAAGAAATCTGTAGTATCTTACAATATTTAAGGGCTGGAAAAAAATGAATGTACTTTTAATTCATGACTTCTAATAGATGCGTAAGTTTTATTTGTTTTACTCTTAGGATATAATGCCTAAGTATGAACACCAGACAGGAAAATTCAAAAGCAAATAGTCTAGGATAGTATCAATAATGTTCTTATTACTCCACCTAATGTTTTGACCTCTGTGTCTCTTCCAAGTGTCTATGAGTTAAAAGCTTGGTTCTCATGGTTATCACAGTGGCAATTTGTAGTGGCAGTATTGAGAAATTGTAGAACATTTCAGATGCAGAGCCTGGAAGAATGTCCTTAGGGTATCAGGGTGTGATATTGAAGAGGATTATGGGCCCCTGTTCCTCTTTTTGTTCCCTGACCTTGAGGGAGCAATATCACTTTCCACGTGCTCCTGGAACACTATGATACGTTGCCATGACCCTAAAGTAGCAAGGTAAAGAAATGAACTAGAGTCTCAGAACTGTGAGCTAAACTAAACTAAGGATTGCTCTCTAGATCTTCGTTAACTTGGATGTTTGTTGTAGTGACAACAAATTAACAGTGTAGTTAACTTGAATGCTTCTGAATAGTGGGAAGCTTTGTGTAGACATTTAATAAATTGGATTCAGCATTGATGTTTGGGGGGAGGAGTTACAGGCTTTATGGGGAATGTCACAAGTGCAAGGCAATAGTCTATGAGCAGAGTTGAGTCAGTTGCTGCCCCTTGTAAGAAATCTCATAGTCCACTGAAGAAAATTTGCAGGCTAGAAGGAGAGCAGAAGTCAGAGACGTGAGAAACATTTGATGAGGTCCAAATTCTGCATGTCATTCTCAGATTGGGGGCTCATAGTTTCTGTGAACTCAATTTCAATTAATTAATGAACTACTTAAATTAATTTAGCTAATTATTTCAACTAATCAATAAATTATTCCAATTAATTAATCGATTAGTTTTGTTTTTTTATTTGTTGTATGTTTATGGATCTCTCGACTGCATGAATGTATGTACCTCATGCATGCCTCCTGCCTGCAGTGGTCAGAAGAAGATGTCAGATCCCCTGGGACTGGAATTAAAAATAGTTATGAACTACCATGTAGATATGGAAAAATAAACCCCAGTCCTAACAAGAGCAACTATTACGATTAAGCAACTTAATTTTTTTAAGTATTTAGTTTCTATATTTTGAGAGAGAGAGAGAGAGAGAGAGAGAGACAGAGAGAGAGAGAGACAGAGAGAGACACACAGATAGCGTGAGATAGAGACACAGAGAGAGACATAGACAGAGAGTGAATGTGAGTCTCTCTCTGTTTCTCTGTCTGTCTCTGTCTGTCTCTGTCTCTGTCTCTCTCTCTGTCTTTCTCTCTCTCTCTCTCTCTCTCTCTCTCTCTGTGTGTGTGTGTGTGTGTGTGTGTGTGTGTGTGTCTGTGTGTGTCTGTGTGTGTCTGTGTGTGAATATGCCCTTAGAGATTTGGATTACCCATGAAGTTGCAGGAATTGCTGAGCCATTCACGTGGGTGCTGTTAACTAAGCCTGGGCTCTGGAAGATCTTATCAGCTAAGGCATCTCTCCAGTTTGCTATTTTTATTTTATTTTTATTTTTATTTTTATTTTAGAGACAGTGTACCTTATAGCCCAGACTGACTTTAAACTAACAATATAGCAAAAGCAAGGATGACCTTAAACTTCCTATCCTCCTCCCTCTGCATTCAGTAGATCTGGGTTTACAGGCCCACATGGCAACACTCAGCTATTCATTCTTTTACTTGCTGGTACATTTGGGCTGCATTAAATGCAAGGTAGCCATTGCCTATCTCCCTATGCCATCTCTTGTTAAGTTGATATTTTCATAGTTTTTCCTGATGACGATCATTATAAGACTGTTATGTCGAATCTTTCCACATGTTAAATGCAATTTTAACTTGCTGAATCTGACCTTCTGAGAAAGCATTAACAAGTCAGCTTCTATTTCCTCATTATTACCCATAGTAAAGACAGCAAGTTTGATACTAACAAAGTATCATTTGGGTCCAGTCTTCATCATGGTTCTATACTGTGAAGAGACCTCATGACCACAGCAATCCTTATAGAGGAATACATGTAATTGGGGGCTTGCTTGCAGTTTCAGAATGTTAGTCCATTTTCATGTATCATCTTGGTCAGGAGTATGGGGGCATACATGGTAGTATGGTGCTGGAGACAGAGCTAAATAGATGTTGCCTATGTCTTGTTCTGTAGGAGGGGGGGGAGGTAGAAGGGGAGTGGGAGGGGGATGATAGAGGGGGAGGAGAGGCTTTTGAAGCCTTAAAACTCATCCCCTAATATATACTTCCTCCAGCAAGAGCACACCTACTCCAAGAAAACCATACCTCGTCTTTCCAATCCGTTTTCAATTATTGCTATTTCCTGCTGAGCAAATATTCATATATAAGAGCCTATAGAAGCCACTCATTTTCAAACTACTGTAGTCCTCAACGCATCAAACCCGTTTCCTGAAGAGGAAATGGTCACTGTGAATTTACAACAGTGATGCTCAAGGATGGCCAGCTCTGAGTGAGAAACAAACAGTAACCGAGGCACAAGCTCCCCCAGGTGTTTTCTGATTTTCTGTGTTATTCATTGTATCTGTACTTTAAAATAAACTAATTTGTTCTACTGAGAAACATGACACTGTGATATAAAACTTATCTCACATACTTGGCAATAGTATTTATTTTAGCTGGCACACAGTAATAGTTGTTGTCTGAAGTTAAGTCATACTGCAGCCCGGTTCCTCCAGATCCAGGGTGTAGCCATGCTATAGAGAATGAAGTTGACTGTGCTTCCCCAACAGCTTCCTCCTTAAAGTTTACATTCTAGTAATTCTAAAATGTAACATGCTCTCAGCCTTGCTGTATATGCTATGCGTCTATGGTTCTTCACAATGGTCATTCTCTTTTCGTTCCATCTTTTTATTACAAAATTCCAATCATCTCACCCCAGACATATGTTTCTTATAAAATTTCATATTACATCTAACTCATCTTCCTTTATATGCCTTAAATTTTAGTTAGTTTCAGAACCATCTGTATCTACTGATAATATAATTTAATTAACATTGTGTCTTAACATAGTATTAGACTGTTTCATAAAAAATAGGAAGATAAAAAGTCTAATGTATGTATTCATGTGTTGGAGGGAAGATATACAGTAAGTAATCTATAACTTTGTGAAATGAAATACAGTAACTTTTACATAATCTTTCCTATTAAAATTACCTCATCATACATACTGGCTCTGTCTAGTATCTTAACTACCTATGCTGTGTGAGGAAATGTGTGTGTTGCAGAGATGGGAGGGATTTATTTACATTTAATCCACTGATGCTCTCTTCATTCACTTCAATCGTAAGTATCCACAAGCTTGAATAATACTGTGAGAAGAGACAAGACAAAGATAGCCCTGTTGAATTGCTTGTGGGTAAAAGAATACGAAGGTGAGTAAGCATTGGATGTAAATGCACATGCTTTCTTAATAACAACTGTACAGAATAGTTGCTTTAAAGAATGATCAGTGCTGCACTGAGCAAGTACTACCAGCCTTGCTCTCCATTTGTAACCCAAACTATTTTAAAATTATTTATTTAGCATTTAATCTTTTGCATAGGATTTTATGACAAAATTTATGGTTTTACACCTGAAAGAATTATTAAAAATATGAGTTAATAGAGTTTTGTGAATGATGTCATTCTTGTCTCCATCTTCCATGTGTTCTTTGACCCTTCTGTCCCTCCCCTTTCCCTTCTTATTTCCTTTTTCCCTTCTTTCCCTGATCTTTTCTCCACTCCTTTCATTCTTCTTCCCCTTCTTCGCCTTTCTTTTGTCTTATCCCTTCCTCTCTTCTGTCTTCATTTACCATCTTCTCTAATGCTCTACTTTAATTTTTTATTTTTTCTTTGTTCATCCTCTCTATGTGTCTGATAGCACTCTGGCCTCTTTTTACTCTTTTAGTCCTTTTACTCACTATATTTCATCATTGTACTGAACACTGGTAAAGTAAAATCAATAAGCTACAGTTCTTCTCCTTGGGGCACTATGAGTTTTATGAGGCAGATAGACAAAAAGCAAACAACAGCCAAAACTGTGGCCTTATATGTTAGGTGTGAAAATGGATATATTGAAAGACACTGTGAGAACACAGCTTATCAAACACAAGTCCCTGTAAAGTGTAGAGCTTCTTGAAGAGGCCAATGAAAAGAACAGAATCACTGAGCTTTCCACTAAAGGTTTTTCTATTTTTCCAGTTAGCCTGTTTTCCTCCTGTGCATTTACTCATTCAGGCTTCATAGCTAACCAAACAAGGCAGCATTAGTAAGTGCCATCATCAATTTAGATCTGAAAGCTAAGATTCAGAAAAGTCATGTGACTTTCCATAGTCACATGTAGAAATGCAAAGTTTTCTTGTTTTAAATAGTATTGGTTTTTTAATTTTTATTGGATATTCTCTTTATTTACATTTCAAATGTTATTCACTTTCCCAGTTTCCATCCCCCCCCCAGAAACTCCATATCCCATCTGCCCTCCACCTACTTCTATGAGGGTGTTTCCCCATCCACCCACCCACCCACCCACCTATTCCAGCCTCCCCGCCCTGGCATTTCCCTATATTGGGCATCTAGCCTTCCCCGGAACAAGGAGCCTCTCCTCCCATTGATGCCAGGCAAGGTCATCCTCTGATACATATGAGGCTGGAGCCATTGGTCCCTACATGTGTACTCTTTGGTTGATGGTTTAGTCTTTGGGAGCTCTGGGGGATCTGGTTGATTAATATTGTTGTTCTTCCTATGGAGTTGCAAATCCCTTCAGCTCCTTTAGTTCTTTCTCTAACTTCTCTATTGAGGTCCCTGTGCTCAGTCCAATGGTTGGCTGCGAGCATCCGAATCTGTATTTGTCAGGCTCTGGCAAAGCCTCCCAGGAGACAACTATATCAGGCTCCTGTCAGCAAGCACTTCTTGGTCTCCACAATTGTGTCTGGGTTTGATGACTATATGTGGGTTGGATTCTCAGGTGGGGCAGTCTCTGAATGGCATTTCCTTCAGTCTCTGCTCCACACTTTGTCTCTGTATATCCTTCAGTGAGTATTTTGCTGCCCCTTCTAAGAAGGACCATTGCTGTTTGTTTGGTTGGTTGGTTTTGCAGTTTTGAGGTTCTACATCCTATTTTGTATGTGGTATTATTGAAGACAAAAATATAAAGGCATATGTCAGGTAAACTTATAAAGAGTGAAATCTGTGCCAAGTACTCTGTTAATAGTGTACAGAAGTTCATTGATGTTTATCTAAAACAGATATGGCAAAATGAACCATGTAGAAGTATTGACCCTTTAATTTAGTTTTCTGTCACTGTAATTTATCAGAGAGAATCAATATCTAAAATAAAGGTTACCTTGAGCTCATCTTTAGAAATTTTCCTTAATGACTAGTTGACCTCATTGCCTTGGGTCTGGCATGCCATATCACAATGGGAGTGAGTAGCAGAGCTGTTCTGCCTAGCTCATGACTATAAGAGAGAAAAGCATAGAATGGTATCTTATTATATGCCTTGATAGAATATCTCACCTCAAACTCTCTTGCAATTTCTCCCATCTTAAAAGTCTCACCACTCTTTATTACATATGTTATAGGGACATTTAAGATGCAAATTATGGTAATAATAAAGTGACTTTTTTAATAGCAGCATTAGATGATGAACTCAGCTATTCTTGAGCCAACAACCCATGGGAAACAGAAAAGAGTTGCAAACCTCAGGTAGATGTAAACTGTGAGTTCTACATGGCATACAGGTGATGCAGACAGCCAGTGCTGTCGATCAAAGATTTGCATATAAGCATATGTTACTTTTTCCATGGTCCTGATGGGTGGAAGCAGCAGCAGATTCTTATGAAGACACTCACAGGTGTTTTGAAGGCAGCATAGAGTTCCAAAACATCTATTGCTCTAGCTGGTTTGATACTGGGTAAATGACTCACCTCTTGATACCATAAGTTATTCATTTATTTACCTGGAGGATTCCTAAACATTTCAAAGGATTGGACAAATTGGGCTGTCAATCAAAAGTGACCTACACATGATAGGTACTCATTTTATCATTGCTTCATCTGAATCCAAAATATCACTGAAGTTTCAAATAATCAAGGAGGGTTTGGAGAATCCTATCAGCTATCTTTTAAGTCCCTTCCATTACTCCAGTGGGCAGATTTTTCAGTCAAACTCAAGATTAAATTTGTTTTATTTTTTCCAAAAAGTTTGCACTGTCCTTGGCTTGTTTTTGCCTGCCCTGCTTTGAAGTTGGAGTATGTCAGTGTCTAAATCTCTTCTCACTGTTGTGGCTGAATCTCTGACACTGTATCATAGAACTTTGTGTTTTGGGGATAGCATCTGAGTACAGATAATGTTAATAAGTTTTCTTAGGAACCTTCTAGTCTCTAAAACAAGATGTCTCTCTTTTCATTCTTAGTCTTATGGATCTTTAAATGTAGACAATTGTTAAACAAAGCTCAAGGTGAGATGATAGTTAAGTGAAATTTGTAACTCAAGTTAATACTGCTAGAATATAAACTTGATACCATAAGTTCGTCATTTCTTTACCTGGAGGATTCCTAAACATTTCAGAGGATTGGACAAATTGGGCTGTCAATCAAACATGGCCTATACATGATAGGTAGTCATTTTATTATTTTGACTAGTTGCATTGACTTGATAGGATATATTTTTACACACAGGGCAATGAATGTGGACAGACACCAAACCTATACTTATGGTATCTATAGATTTACTTTTATATCTGTATGTTCTTCTATGCAGTGTTTTATTTCTAATTTCGGCTCTTGTCTCATGGCATAACCTTAAATAGCACTGGGACTCTCTTATATGTGCACATGGTAGCCCATTACAGCCTTGGGAACCAGCAGGTGGAGTATCCGAGTAATGAGTCCTTATGTAACAGTGCAGCATTTGCTGTTCCCAGCAGCTCTGTTCCTTGCTAAGGCAGTGTGGGGAGCAATTACTGCTACCATATAAAGTCTGAATGCTTTAATCATTCTTGGAAAAAACAATTTCAGCATGCTCATTAGAACCAAAAGTTCTTCTTCTCTGAGGGGGGCTTCTGAAATGGGAGCACTGAAACAGAATTGGACATAGGCAGGGATGCCAGAAGGAGAGAAACACAAGGAAATAATTTTCGTGAGTATCATTGATACAAAAAATAAATAAAACCTTTTGGGTCTGGGTTATTACGGTCATCATCAGAGTGATCCACTTGGTCATAACTCAGATTTCTTTGTCAGTTACAAAATAGTAAGGCTAAGAACCCATCAGGGAGGGCACAGAAATTCAACGAAACTTTTGGGGTTTTCTTGTGGGCATCATGGAATTGAAGCAGACCTTTGCTGGTTCGTCTGTATTTTCTTCATTTTTGCTCATGTGAAGGTGACATGTAGTCAGACTAGGTGTGACTGGCCTCTGGGATTACTACTGGCCTCTGGAATAGTAGTTTAAAGATTGTGGAGAAAATCAATAATAAATTTTTAGTCTATCTTCCCTTCCCACTCTCCTCTACTTTTTGTGCTAGGAGTGTTGTGTGTCTAAACTCCCACATCAAGTTTATATTGTTTAGTCTCAGACTACTCCAATAATAAGAGGGACAGATAGTTACTCCTTATTTCAAAGAAAGGCAAAGAATATGTTAATAGTACTATAATTCTCTTCTTCCTAAATCTCTATGGCTATGGGCCTTTAATCATATCTTAGAAACATTGCTGTAAGTGTATGAGCACGTGTTTTTAAACAAGAGGGACTTTTGATGTAAATAAATATGACGCTAAGATCAAAGTACAAACACAGAATGATATGTCCTTTTACTGCCCAATTTACACTGGGGAGGAGGAATATTTTGTTCAACTTAACACACACACACACACACACACACACACACCATGGCTCCTCTGCTAGGCTGGAGAAGGCAATAGACTTGAGAGTTCATCTCACAAGTATGAGTTGCTATAAGGTGTTAACACACAAATGGATGCATAAATCTTTCTGTATGTTTCCTTATCACCTCATATCTTCCCATCTTTGAGAAACTATGACTAAGTTAGTTTCCTGAAATCTATAGCTATTTATCAAGCCTAGGGCTTTCAAATTTGGAAAAATAAACACTCTGATGGGCTCACGGTATAATTTAACTTACACAGTACAATGAGCTATCACCATGAAGCATTCATTCACATACACTGTTTTAATATAAATAGACATTTTAGAATTCCACAGACATTAAAGAAAAAGATAAATGTGAAAATGAAGAGATATGAAAATAACAATGAGGTTTATGTTATGGATTGAATAATCAAGTAAGCTTTTTGATACGATAGGTTATTCACTCTTTCTGAAACTACTGCAATACATTACGATTGGATCTCTTTCCAGACAAAGTTCTACAAAGTTATGCAATCTTCATTAAACTATAGGATGACTGGAAGGTAGAGCTGGAGTATGAATTTAGAGATCCCTGGCATCTTGTGTTAATGGTGAGGTTGAGATAAAAGAGTTAAAGGGAACAGGCTAGTTAGTGATAAAGCCAGAAGCAGAGATTTGATGCCAGGCCTGACAGTAAGTGTTCTTTGCAGTCAATAATCAATTATGTTTATTTTATCTTCTTTCAGATCCTTTCAGAAAATGAAGAGAAATAGGCAACTCACAAATTAGTGAGAAGAAAGCTATATTTTCTTAACAGAAATATGTCAATCAGTTTTTTTTCTTCAGTTTATACTGAGAAATTTCTCAAAGGGATTAACATTTTCATCCTGTTTGGCATGGTTCCTAATACCTACAAAGCATTTCCTGCTTTCTATTTTGGAACAAGAATGATAAATTGGATAAGGCTGGTAGGACTGAGCAGCAGTGCGTGTGTGATGTGTCGCTCTCATGTCCTCAAATACAGTCTTGGGATGTAAATCTCACATTCCGGTTTAAAATAACTCATCTATTCCAACGCAGGTGTGCCTGTTAAGTCTGACTCATTATTTCTCTGTGGCTGCTGATGCATCTCCGTGATTGTCATCTTGTTATGGCTTTTGATCACTTAGATTTTTTGAGGTGCTTAGGATGTTTGAAATATTTTTAATAATTTGTTTGTGTGTGTGTGTGTGTGTGTGTGTGTGTGTGTGCACATGCATATATGTTGTACATGTGCCTGGGGTGTATGTACATGTTCGGGTGTTTTAAGAATGAGGACATCATGAGTTTTGCAGGTAAATGGATGAAACTAGAAAATATCATTCTGAGTGTAGGAACTCAGACCCAAAAACATAGTATGTAATCTCTAATAAGTGGATGTTAGTCAAAACCATACACAATAACTAGGATACAGTCAACAGAACTCAAAAAGTTTAACAACCTGAAGGTTCCAAGTGAGGATGCCTCAGTCTTACCTGGAAGGGAGAAAAAAAGCAGTCGGGGGGGGGGGGCAGAGGGAGAGAGAGACTTGTGTGGGAGAGGAGAGAAGGAGGGGAAATGGGGGACATGGTCAGGTGTTGATGAGGCAGGACTGAAGCCCTGAGGACTAACAAAAAGAATGGAAACAGGCAACATCGGGAGGTAGGAGGTGAGGGAACCCTCTAGAATGTAGGAGAGACTTAGGAGGTGAGAGACTTTCAGGACTCAAAGGGAGGGACCTTAGATGAAATGCCCAAAAGTGGGGAGAGGAAACTTACAGAATCCACCTCCATCAAGGACATCAAGGGGAAGGATAGAGGTGCCATCCCACAGTCAAAAACTCTGACCCAGAATTATTGTCTACAAGAACTTCAGGGACAAAAATGGTGAAGAGACTGAGGGAGAGGAGATTCAGTGAGTGGGACAAATTGTGTTTGAGCTCAAGGGGAGGCTCCAAGGCCTGACACTATTATTGATGCTTTCGTGTGGTTACAAAAAGTCTCCACTTCATTTTCCAACTTAATTTTTGGAAAGTTGTTAGGCAATTCAAATACTTACATCATTTATGCTCCTCCCTCTCATCCCTCTCTGATCTCCCATGTTACTAACTTCTTCTCCTAAGAATACACACAGGCATACACATTATGCTACATTCATTTAGTGTTGCTACTAAATACACGCATTTAGGGCTGAACACTTAAAAGTGAATAAGCTATCAATTTTCTTGTCCCTAGAAAAGAATGACTCTATTTTCTTCTTCTTTTTTATTGGGAACTTTATTTACATTTCAGATACTGTCCCCTCCCACTCCCTACCCCCCCCCAGAAATCCCCTTTCTCATCCTCCCTCCCTCTGCTTCTAGAAGAGTGCTCCCGACCTACCCACACTCCCACCTCACTGCCGGGGCATTCCCCTACACTGGGGCATCAAGCCTTCAGAGGACCAATGGCCTCTCCTCCCATTGATGCCAGATAAGGCCATCCTCATATGAGGCTGGAGCCATGGGTCCCTCCATGTGTACTGAGAAGAATGATTCTTAAACATTAAGCAGCCATTAACTATCTGTAGCTCTTCATCCAGCAGTAGAACCCTGTGAGCTCTCCTTCATGAGCACTAGCTTGTCAACGGCTCTTGTCATCATCCTTGTCTTGTTAAGCATCCATATTTTTAAGATTCAATGGTCTTTCAAATATAGAAGCCATTCTTACAGTAGGTAGCATGGGCTTCTGACTCTTACTATGTTTGAATTCCCTCTCATATCATATTACCTAACCTTAGATATAAGGATTGCATTGTGAATGTTTCAACTGAGGTTTGGCTTCTAAAAGTTCATTTCTTTCTCCATTTTGACCAGTTGTATATTTCTGCTATGGCCTCTATCTTCTGAAAACAAAGTTTCTTTGATGAGGGGTGAGAGTTACTCTTATCTGTGGATTGGATAAGTATTCTGGATGCATTGTAAATTATATTTGTTTAGGAAAGTGGTGGTGATAGGTTGCTCTCTAGGGTCTATCGCTTCATCAGTGATGAGTAGTAGGCTAGGTGTACAGTACCAAGCAAGAATTCCCCATTGACTGGGGGCTACAATTCAATTAGCTAGCTTTTGGTTACAGACAAGGTAAAAATGTCTTTGGAAATATCTTACTAGCTGATCATTGTTGTGTTAGTAAACACACACGTGCAAAATTAACAGTAAATTAGTTTAAAAATAAAATAGCAAAAAAGCCAATTCATGTAATCTTAATTTATATACATTAATGACAAATAACATCCTATCTTGATATGGCTTACATCAAAATAGAAATTCATTATTTATTAACTACACACGCAACACTTTGTCTTATAAATTTATAAGAGATAAAATCAAAAGTTAGTAATGTTTTCAGGGGAAAAAGTGGCAAGCTGTCAAGAGGCTAAATGCCAATCTTTAAGTATTCACTTTTTTGTCCACATATATACAGCACATTATTAAACTGGGTTAGGATTAAGAAAAATCTGATTCAGCACACTTTAGGACTAAACTCCAGATAACTTGAGGAATGTTTTATCTACATCTACTTACATGCTTATAGACTATGCACAAGGTGACCCCCAGTGTTCAACTATAAAAGAATCTTCATGAATAAATATTTAGGTCACCCTTCACTCCTCTTCTAGGTAGTTTTGTCCTTCTAGTCAGTTAGAACCACGTAAATATGCCACACATGTGATATGAACATTCATAGAGCACTATGTTAGTGCTTAATCACACTCTGTGTAGAATAACCACCATGGAATTATCTCCCTCATCCTTGTTTATTCCTTGAGGCTTGTGATGAATATCAAATTCCAAACACAGCTTTCCTATCTCCTGTATCCTAGAGCTGATGCTCCCTTAGAGCTATGCACACAGTGCCCTTATCACAGTGCAGTCTTCATTGTAGAGTTTACACTAACTTCCTTGAAGATTGGTGGGCAGGGTTCCATTTTCATCCGAAGGCCCCAACTTGAAGAAAATGCATGGCAAATGAATCACGGAAAAATAATTATTGAATTAAATTGATCTTTAGCTATAAAGCACACATTGCTGTAGAAAATTGTTTCAAGTTATTATAAAATTGCAGGCCTTCAGCACATAAAATAAAAGTACATTTGTGGCCATTAGATGAAATAGACAAATCTGTAAATAGATACCATACAGTAGCTCTCTTGTTACATTTCTCATTGCTTTAAAAGAGTAGATTGCTTAACAGTAGAAGGCAGCATAATGGAGAAATGTTCTGCTCTTTGCATCCCATTTGTGTTTTGGTAGTTGAAGATAAACCACTGGAATAAATGGCAGTAATGATAATAAAACCATTGAGCCTAAAATGACTGGGGTGTATGATCATAAAGGCTACAGGCCCTGTTTTTCCAATGATACAACTAAAAAATGGTACTCAGATATGCTGTACAGTTTACCTTGAAAGTTTAAAGTTCTGAAGCCATGATGAAGACTGAAGTATGAAGGTTTTAAACTCACATAACCAATCCAAAATATATGAATGTGAAAAGGAATCTTTTAGGGAAGAGGGGATAATGGCAGGGGTTTGGAGGAATAGCAGAATATGGGGGAGTTGAAAGCATCAGTATATGTTAGATACATGTTTAAAATCATCAGGGCGTGCATTTAATAAAATTATAATAAAAATTAAAATATATAATAAGATAAATGGAGCAGATTTTAATCACTTATATAATTTTCATGATGCATTGTATGTCATCTGATTTCAAATTTTAGCCAGTTTTACAAACCAATAAATGGAGGGTCAGAGAATGCTTTAAAAATCAGCATATCTTCTCACTGTTTACATTTTTTATTCCTTTAAGTACTATTATGGGCTATAAAAATGCACCATGGTCCCTTTATAGCTACATAAATGCTGTGGGTTAAATTGTCCAATGGTATATGTTGCAACTACTCTATACAAATGCATGCTGTCTATTTGTGTAGAATATATAAGCATGGTGCATGTCGTTTCATTAATTCTATTAGTATTTGTAATAATACATTCATTTTTATCCAAAGTACAACAATTTTAATTGGGCAACTTTTATGGTTTCAGAAGAAAAGTAGTGCCAGTGACATGACTCACTGGCCTAAGGTCTATGCCATTTAGTCCTGCATGACTTGAGCCCCATCTAGGGCCCAACACAGTAGGACAAGAAAGGCAGAAAACTCATTCCTATACATTATGGGTATGCATGTTGGATATCTATCAGTCTAACCTTTACATTGCGAATATATGCATAGCACCACAAGACAAAGTAAGGACACATTTTTTGCCTATTGGTTTCCTATCCTGTAAAGCAAATGGAGGATAAAGTTTGAAAGCTCTGAATGTTACACAGCAATGTAGCTAATCAATGGCTGGCACTGCCTGGTGGGCATTTGGGAAATGCAAGATATTGAAGTCTTACAGAGTTTCAAAGCAGGACATGTACTTTATAATATTTTCCATGCCTGCTTTTAAATTTTCATGAAATACAAAATTTGTACACTTGCAGCTCATCTTTAGTAAATATAAAATAAAGCAATCTGGCCCTGTACAACATCAAAACTCACTGATCCCCCTTGGCCAATCAATCTTTCTTCTTTTTAGCTTGTGACATGAAAGAAGTTTAGCAAGATAAAAAATTTTGTAATAATTATCAACACAGACATGGTGGCATCGTGTTATGTGGTACTTTGTGTATAAGTAATTATACGATGAAATTTTATAGCCCATTTAAACATTTTATGTGTTATTATGATTTTCAAATGCTGACTTCTAAAAAACTGACTGTATAATAAGTTGGCACTTTGATACTTCCACATCTATTCTGAGTTAATGTACTAAGGAAATGCGTGTGGAAGACAGAGATGCTCCTTCAGTTTCAACATAGTTTAGCTGGTTTTAACAATTAAAAGTAATGGGCAGCATCAACTATAAAGTAACTTTTTCCTTTATCTCTGTTGTTCCTGATTTAATGACCTTCTTGCTTTTATTTTATTTAGCTATTCGATGATGATAACTGAGACATCACATTTTGGTATTCTGACATTCTATGGAAAGGCAGGCAAATTCAATCATGGTCTAACCTGAAATCTAACACATGGATGGTAGCTGAGAAACATGTTTGGTCGTGTTATCCTCATTGTTGGTGTTAAACTATGCTTTTTTTCTTCTTTGGGTGGCAGCTTCAGCAGTATGGTGAATGCTTAATAAGTTTGTTTAAACCAACAGATCTGAAATCCACCTAGAACACAGTTGACGTCTGTTATCCTTCTATTTCTAAAACACTTTTGTCTACATCAACCCAGTCAATTCATTCCCTGCTCCTTCAGAGATGTTATGGATTCACCACTTTGAAATATCAACAATATATTATCTGTCTACTCACTCTTGTAGAATAATAATTAGTAAGTAATCCATAATTACTTCGTATATATTTATAAAAATTTAAATAACCCAGTTGTGACCCGACCCGCGGGTCCAGTTATTCGTGGGGGTCGAGGGAGACCTCACCTGAAAGGAACATGGGCGAGAGAGAGAACGAGACCAAGCAAATGGCGACTTGTCAAGGTCTACTTTAATGCAGAAGCGGTTTACAAGATATACTCTAGGCAAAGGAGGAAGGGGGACAAAGAACAGGATGGGGACTCTATCAACTATCGATAAGATAAGGTCAGTCATCCGGTGGAGCATTCTGCAGTTTTTCCTGGAATGTCCTGGGGCAACAGTTCTCTAAGAACAGGAAATTCTTTCTTAGCTGAAGGTCAGATTCTCCCAAAAGAGACAGTTTCTCATGAAGCAACTTTTGTTAGCTGGGGTGGTGGTCCAGGGTTGCCAACACAGTTGCTCAATAACAGATAATATAATATATTAGAAACAAATATGTAGTAGAAGATAATGTAGATTTTTCCAACTTAAAATTTAGTTGATTTATTCATTAATCGTATATATGTATATATATGAAATGTGTGTGGGGGAGTATGTTTGTATGTGTGTATGTGTATGTGTGTGTGTGTTTACTTAGCGGTCTGTGCACATGCCAGGATTTAACTGAGGGTATCTCCCTCTATCATTCTTCATCTTATTCTGTGAAAATCTCTTATGGAAATTAAAGTTTCACTTTTCCTTTAGACTATCTGGCCAATGAGCTCCAAGAGTCCATTCTCCATATTCATTCCTTTCCAGCACTGGGGTCATAGACGTGCATTACCACATGGAGTTTTATGAGGTATGGGGGATCTGAATGTAGCTCCTTACGCTTGCTCAGCAAGTACTTAATCCACTGAGCAGTCTTCCCAGACCCAAGATGATTACATTTGTAAAGAATGATTATAAATTCAAACAGAGGGAGTTTAATAAGATGAATTCACTAGAAAGTTGTTGAAAGACCTGAAAACTGGCAAGTTGCTGCTTTTCCTGAGCTAGTAGGAAAAAGGAAGAAGATGAGAATTCATATTGGTCTGTCCGAGGAGCTAGATCCCTACTTGTAGCTAAAATTGCTAGTGTTTAGAGTTTGTACTTGCTATTAGTACATCACGGATAAGAATTTTAATCATTCTTAAATGTAAAAAAAAATAGGTTTTAACATTGATTATTTAGCACTCAGGTGATGATAAAGACAGAGTGAGATGCAGAAATGAGTAGAGAAGTAGTAGTTCCTTGAGCCACATGGCCAAGAAGCCTGTGCCATGGGCGATTCTAGCATTACCTTTGTTAGTGAATAAGAAATGTATCTTGGACATGCACTAGCAAAGGAAATCACATGTACTCTAAATTCCATTTAATGGGTATGTTAGTGAAAGTGTGTCCACATAGCCAACACAAGGGAGAACTCAGATAATTATTTTGATCACATGGGCATCAAAGGTGTTTATTGTGGTCACTGTTGTATATGGGGTTAAAGATTATCAATCAGTAATGTAAAAGTTGGAGTTACCTCAAGTCACATCCATGCAATATGTAATCGGACATTTGTCACTGACATACAGTGTGTATTGATTAGTTTTTAATTGTCAAGTTGGCACAAACTAGAGTCATGGGAGAAGACTGCTCAACTAGAGGAATTGTCCAGATCAGGTTTCCCTGTGAGACAGTCTGTATGGGATTGACTTGATTATTAATTGATGTAAGAAGACCCAACTCATGGTGGGTGACACAATTACCTAGGTTGGACCCTTCTGAACTGTATGAGTGTGAAGAGAGCTAGCTGTGTTTAAGCTGTGGGCAAGCATGCAGCATGGGTAAAATCATTTCTCTTTGTTCTGTACAACTGAGAGACTAGGCGCTTGAGTCCCTGCCTTGGCTTCCCTAGAATAAAGAACCTAATGCAGAATTGTAAACCAAATAAATCATTTTCTCCCCTAAAAGAGAGGAATTAGAATTTCAAACATTTGAGTTTATTTCATTCATAATAATTTGAAACAGTTTTGCATACAAAGGTGGAATAACTAGTGTACAGAACATTCTACTGAAAAGTCAATGCTGTGTTTTTATAACAGCTTTATAGACAGAATAATCTGAGGCTTGGAATGTAAACATCAAATTTGCTAGTTCTATGGTTGAATTTACAAAGAAATTCTTTGCATTGATGTTCCATCTCAATTTTCAACCTGTTTTTCTTTCAACCAAATTTATTATATATAACTTTAGCCCACGCATCAATGGATGGAAAAACAACCAAACCACAGACCATGGTCAACTTATTGAAGTAGATTAAAGACAGATGGCAGAGAAGCAGCTAATTAAAATGAGATGTTTTCATTTGCCAACTGCAGGCATTATTTACAATTAGGGGTTGTGATTCTATTGAAGACTGGTTCCAAAATTCCTCCCTATACCCGGTCACTCACAGAACAGCACCTGACCAGTTGGAAGAAGATTTAATCAAAACTACTTCTTCATTGTTTCTGGTCTGTGTGTTCAGGCTAAACCCCAGACCTTCTGCTATGCACGTGTCACCCCGACTGTACATTCAGCTATTACAGAAATGAAGCTCCTTCCTCTGATTTTGAGTGCTAGGTGATTTTTCAATAGAGAGGGAATGGCAGCTTCTGTAGTTACCAGACCTTGGTCTTTTGAGTGATCTGTGGGCTTAGACTGGTAAACTCGTATTCTTCTTCTTCTTTTTAATGAGTTTCTCGGACAAGCATTAGAAGTGAAAAGAAAATTGCATTTTGGCTTTCTCCAAAATTCTAGTAATTTGTTCTATGCCACAAAATGTATAGGGTGAAATTCCATGGATAATAGGACTCCATTCATTCAAGTTGAAAGCAGAAACAGGGCTCTGCTCATGGACTTCTTCTGCTTCTGTTCTTTTGAATGCTTTGGTAAGCTTTATTTTTAAGATAGGGGATTCATAAAGTTAATGCTTACTAATTCAATATTATTCTCAAATAAAAGAGTATAATTCAGTTTGTCCTCACAGCATGCATGAGGAAGACATGCCACATAGAAAGTTAAGTTATACTAAGGTAATTCTGGATTTGCCCTTGAAAATCAAATTCCTGTATCTCAATTAATTCAAGTTTTCTTTTAAGGAAATCTCACTATTAGCTATTTTGACCATAATGACTCAAATAAAGGCATTCAACTCATTTAATTTTACTAATTAATTTAGATTACAATCAGACAATTTCAACCAATCAAACAATTTAACTGGTTAAAAAAGGCAGTCACATAAGTTACTTAGTTTTCTGTGGAGACAAAAGCTAGCTTAGTGAAAGAAATGTCAACATTCATCAGGTCAGTGTGTTATAATCTAAAAGACACTTGGTCTCCTAGTCAATGGGCTGTGGCAGAAATTTCCAAACATTTTCTTATCAGAGACAAAGGTGAGATAGTTTTCAGTTGTTTGTCACCATGAATTACATAAAATCAGATAAACATCTTATTTCATTTAATTACCTAATTAATATAAGTGGTATAAGTATTTTTAGTCCTGTTCCTCAAGACTAAAGTGGGTCATTGACTATTTTGTTATTACACACAGCTGCTTATTTAGTAAGTTATAATGGGAGAGAGAGAGAGAGAGAGAGAGAGAGAGAGAGAGAGAGAGAGAGAGAGAGAG
>NW_021604658.1:9091056-9131502 GCF_004785775.1 Grammomys surdaster | reverse complement strand
GAGAGAGAGAGAGAGAGAGAGAGAGAGAGAGAGAGAGAGAGAGAGAGGAGACCTAAACTTCTGTTCAACTGTTAAGCTTATAAACTTTGGACTCTGTCACAGCACAATTAAGAGTCCTAACACAGTTGAGATACAGCAAAAATTACAGAAATATATTTACCATGACCAGAACTAAATGGAAAATGGAAGTCTTGGTATAAAATGTTTCAGTTTGCCACATGATCTGCCTCTGTAACTAGTTTGATAATAATGGCCAGGACCCTCTATAGCAGATTGCTAGCCATATTTATAGACCTAATATTAAATTAAATGCAAGGTGGAGAAGTAACACTTGTGCATTCAATCTAGGCAATTTGCTTTACACTACCCATTTCCCTTACTATTATTTTTGCTAAAATTTTAACTTTGTAAGAGCTTTAATTATTCCTTTTATATCTTTTGATTGTTTTGGATGATCACTAACTTATGTCTCCATTAGAATATTGAAATGCATATATTTATGTATTTATTACTTTATTTTCAGGGGTTACAGGATCTTACCATGAAGCTTTGATGAGCCTGGAACATGTCATGTGCTTCCCTCAAACCATAGCAATTCCACTACTTCTGTTTCCAGTGGTCTAGGTGTGCCTGCATGTCTGCCTAAAGCTGATTTTTAAATGTTTTATTCTTTAAGTGTTTTTTTGTGTCTTTTATGGATCCAAGGTGCTTATCTCTCCTATTAGTTTTGCAACATAGCAATAAGCTTAGTGACTATCTTCTAACATTTGTTGGTCATCAGATAAACTTTATATGTAATTATGCTGCAAGCTGATTGAAAATTTCATGGGAAGACAGAGTGATAAGGAAGGCTCTCATCCTATTCAGATGGTAACTAGACAAAAATATTTTCTGGACTAAGTTCCCATAGTTCAACACCTAGAGGCATTTAACCTGATGTCCAAAGGACAACCTTCAGATAGCCTCAGTGGAGGCAAACTTTGCTTGCCCAGTGTTTTACACATTGAAGAAACAAGGGGCCATGGTCATTTTTAACATTATGTGACTGACATTCAGATATCTCCATTTTGTTTCTATAGGACCACTTTTCTGATCCCTGATATACAAAAAACCCTATGAGGAAAAATGATGACCTTTTACTCAGAATTAAAAATAGTTGACTATGAGGGAGGAGGATAAACAGGAAGAAGCTAATTCCTATAGATGCAAACCTTGTCTTACTACTCTCTTTCTATCCTAGCTTATGCTTGTTGTTTCCACTCTTCATGTCACCAGCTTCAGGAATGTTCAGAACTTTATCCAACTCATTTTATCTGGATTTACCTGGATTATTTTTTTCTCCTCTTCCTTCCACTGAATTTTATCATGCGTTTCTTGGGTTTTCTACTCAGCTATTGATAATGTCATTCTTTTTGATATATATCATATATATATATATCTTTTTATAAAGAAGAACTAGATATTTCTAAGCAAACTTGATTTGTTTCTCTGAAAGACTATAAATTATATTTCTGTATTTTTGCCATGCAACTGAGTTCTAATAATGAAATGTGGTGGTAATGGTGGCAGTGGCGTGACCAGGAATGACCCATAATGGCATTCATGCTGTAGTTTTATTTTCTTCATTTCATAATAAGTTTGCAGAACAAAAGTGATTGAATTTGCTTGCCCTTTTCTCAAAGAGAAATACATGGACAATATTATCCTCAATCCTCTGTTTTAGAGAATAGGGCATATAAGAGGAAATTGAAGTTAAGTAAGGCCATTGGTGATGACCTAAAGAGAATAAAATCAGTATTCCTCAGTGACATCCAGAAACTCCTTTCTCTACTATGTGAGAACAATGGCCCAGCCTCAAGCTCTTGCCTCTATGACTGTATGTCTATTTTTTAAAATAGTCTTTGGTGCTTTATTATTGCAAGGGAAGATGTCTGATACAAGTAGCCATGGGATGGAAGGCATCTGTGTCCCTGAGGTCCTCCTATAGGAAAATTGGAAGCCTGTTAAGAATGTACATCAAGAATCTTTGTGAGGGAAAAGAAGCCTCAATAACATTTGACAATAAGGTTCTGGGATTTTCATTTATAAAAACACATTTAGTTTAGAAGCTTAGAGTTCTTCTGAGCTTTGATCATCTTGCCAATTTTCTCTGTTGTGCCACACCTTTATCATCATCATTTGAATGGTGGGGGAGAAAATAAGTCTTTGTGTATGAGTACCATTTTTATGTGTTCAGAGTGAAAGACTTTTTTGTATTTTAGGTTTTAGACACTTACAGCAGTTTTCTAGTTACCTAGTTATCACTATATCTCATGGCTTTGAGCATCTTCGGCAAGTGGTGTAAGTTCTACTTCTCTGGATACTAGCCATGAGATAAACAGCATTATCTTTTATCTTGATTTAGAATATCTATATGAGGAAATTATTTATTGCAGAGTATAAATGAGATAATTTTAAACCTCAATGTCATATTATATAGCAGGAAATTTGGTTGTGGATATGGTAAAAAGTGATGATTAAAAGTAATCTTTCCTTGAAGGATAACTTACTCTTAGATGTGAAACAAGATCTCTGTTTTTATTTGTTTGTCACAGGTGATAGTAGATGTATGTCCTCAATTTGTATGGATCATGGCTCTAACCATCATACCCACAGAGAAAAGATCACAAGAAAAAGAAATGTCTGATCCTCAGACTGCATTGGTGTTGTGTGATATAATTTCTGGTAAGATGTGAATAATATCTGCTCACCTTATATGGGAACCAATGACAGACCAAAATGAAACAAAAGAAAACAAAGCCACTAAAGTGCAGCTTAGTAAATCAATGAATTTATTGGGGTTACTTTAAAGATTTTGGTGGAATGTTACTTACAGGAATATGGTTAACTCAGTAGCAGCCATAGCACCATAAGCCCAGCAAAGAAGTTCTAGAGCTTGCTGAATGACTTGTAGGTGGCTTGGAGAGTCTCCTCTCCTCAGCAGTCTTTTCTGTTTATAACTTTCAGGGACTTCCTGAGACTAGTGAGTTGTTTACTGCTTGTATCCTTTCTTTAAAAGACATATTTTATTTTTTTTTATTTTTTTTTAATTTCTTTTTTTTTTGAACATGAAATGCTTTCTTATAGCATGTTTTACAAGGGGAGGGGGTAAGAGGGTCCAGGTGGTGGAAAAGTACAAAATCTTCTTGGCCTGTGCCTTGAAACATGTCATGGTTTATATGGTACACTGCCTTGAATTATGATCTACCTGCAGTTCTTCAGAAGATATGGTACACTGCTTGAGTTATGGTCTCCCTGCTATTCTTAAGAAGACATGGTACTCTGCTTTGAGTCTATCTGCAGTTGCTAAGCAGGATCTTGCAGTTGCCAAGCTTCAGAGGACATTGTGCAGGTGGGGAAAGGTAGGGGGTAAGGGTAAGGGCGAGGGTCCTGGCTTCTGGCATCTTCCCCTTCTCTGTTTAGTTAGAGAAGGCGAAAAGACATATTTTAATATTTTTAATTATGCTTACCTGTGTGAGGATGGGTGTGTGTGTGTACGTAAATGAAGGTACCTGGAGAGGCCAGAAGAAGGTATCTGATTTTCTTGAACTAGAGTGGCAGATGACTGTGAGCTGTCTGACTTGAGTGCTGAGAACCGAATCTGGGTTTTATGCAGGAGCAGTCTTGGATCTTCATCTTCCTAAGGCCTACTTTTTTAATCTTAAGGAACATTGTTTTAGAGTCTCCAGAGTCACAACCTTTCCTTCTGGATGAAATGTTTCATTTCAGAGAAAGTTGCTATTCAGTAATTATATACTGTTCTTATTTCAAGAATAAGTGTGTGTGTGTGTGTGTGTGTATACATACACATACATACTTAAATAGTGAATACTTGTAACTGACTTGCTTTGTTTGTTAGGAGAACTAATTTTAAGCACTTGCCTGATAATGTGTGGTGTTATTTTCTTCCAGGGTTAATAAGATTCCAAGCTCCATTCATCAGACCTCCCTGTAAAAAATCTCTCAAAAATGTTAAAAGTGAGACAATAAGGAAATTGGTCCTGTTCTTTACTATCAGAGATTGGTCATGCAGATAAGTTAGAGTGCACATTTGCCTTGGAGATTTTTGCCTTAACCTTACCCAACTATTTACTAACTATAGGGCTTCTAACCCTAGCTACATTACTCAATGAAGGTTTATCACAGAGTTTTGAAAAGCTTACTTCATCCTCACCTTTTTTTTTTTGCATCTTGTCTTCATTAGAAGGATCTTGTGTGCATTAAGAAATGAAAACATGCCAATAATAAAATTAGTCAAGTTTTGTAAGTTTATTAGAGTTTTCATATTCAATTCTCAATGACCTATTTCCTGACAGCAACTATCTGAACAATAAAGATTATTGCCAGAGTAAACCTTATACACTTTAAAAGGAAAAAAATTTTAAGAGAATACAATTGTGTATTTAGCCTCAAAATAATTGAGTATATAGTGAACTCCTGATGGGTATAAAGCATCCATATAATGGTAGAGCAGGAAAACCTCTAATCACTCAGTACGGCTCTCCATTCTCATTGCAGAGCCATGGAGAAGCTTTTGTATATTTTATTGGATCTTTATTCACAAGGAATTTCTTTGTTTATACTGGAAGTAGATTGAACTTCCTCCCTGTTGCAAGAACAGACTATTGAAGATTAGAAGAGAAACAGCTGGATTTCTAGTTTCAGAAAAGCTTCCTTTCACAGCCATTCTCACACTTAAGCACACCGTAAGTTAAAGCTTAAGATGGAGAGATTTTAGGTACCCTTTAAATCTTATATAATGCACAAGCAAAAAGCTCCACTGTGGAGTCTCTTCTTAGGTACGCACAAGGTAACTTATGCAACATGATGGAGACTGAACTCTATACTGTACTTGAAAAATTAAGAAATAGTGGGAGATTTTTATTAATTACTTCTCCCTTGGTTGTGGCAAAATATGTGATGTGAACAGTGTAAGGGGAGGAAAGATTTGTTCCTATTTTAGAGATATCACTCCTTTGCAACAATGGAGGCATGGCAGAGAAGAACTGAAATCGTGCCTGCCAGAAAGCTGGACGAAGACAAAGAAGATACAGTTGGGAAATGGGTAAGTTGACCATCTCAAATAACATCCCTAATGACCCATTTCCTCACGTGAGGCTCCACCTCCCACTTTTCATGGCCTTGCAATAATGCTGTCACACCAGGAGTCCATCAATGGATTAATCTATTGATTAGATAGAGCTTTCAAGATCCAGTCACTTCTAAAAACCCCATCAGCAGGCATTGGATCCCCTGTGTATGGTACTATTTGGACCAGTTCACATTCAAGCTCTAACAGAGATATTCATACAAAAAAATAATCTTGCAGTGATGCTGGGAGGCTGTGGTTACAATGCAGTGTTGAATGGAAATGTCAACAGATATTAGAGATGACAATGTATGTGGAAAAAAGATAGTGACACAGTGGTGGTAAAACTATTGTTGTGGTAATAAGTCATCTAAAAATTTTCATTATAGAAATTTAATCAGCATTCCAAAAAGAACTTCCATGTTTACTGTATCACTGTTCTAAGTAGCTAAGATAGGGACCCAAGCTAAAAGCCCATTCTATACAGTCTATTATCTAACATAATATTTATATTGAAAGGAGTGTTGTCAAGCTGCAAATAAAAACAAAACCCTGTCACTCACAGCACAATGAATAGAATCAGAAAGGATTAACTTGAGTTAAAAAAAAAAAGGTGACACAGAAATACAAGTAACACACACACACTTTCTCATTGAAGTAATGTGAGAAAATAATGTCTTGCACGTAGAGCACTGTTTACTAGAATTGGGAAATGTAGGCATGGGGTCAATAAAGTAAAGTTGGATTTGAATTGATCTAATCATTTTGCAAGTAAGGTGCCACCTCGAATCCTCATTAATATGCGCAATTAATACAAATCAATGAAAATAAATATTTCCATAGATTCTGTTTAGTACATGCTAGCTTACAGCATCTTACCATGCTTCTATGGATGAGTATTAAACGCATACATGCCTATCAATGAATTGTTAGTTTAGACTACCTTTGAAATGAGCTGGTGCGGTGGGAGGTGGTCATAAGTGAAGGTATCAGGCCGCTGAACGCAGTGTGATGTGCACTCAGAGTGGAAAAGGCGCTGTTTAGAGTGTCTAGTTGAGGATTTGTTATTTTATAGAAAGATTTAGCATTGTTCCATGTCTGAAATTGATTTTCTTTCAGAAATTCTTGTTTCTCAAATCAGTAATGTGAGCAAGTACATCGTGCCACTTTGATAATGCATAAAGTGCCTGATTCCACTCCTCAAATGGCACACAGGAGGTAAAAATAAACAATCGATTGTTTCTGACATTTTTGACTAAATTTTATATGCTGAGTTTAAGTTACCCAAGAAAAAATACTTCAAACTGGTGCTTAGCTCCCTTCCTCCCCGGCGTCAAGAGGAATGAGTTCGTTTGTTTAGCTTCTACCGGAGCTGTTTCTTTGAACTGTGGCCAAGAAACATGAGGAAGTAAAAGTCTTTTGTTGCAGATGGAGGTGGCATGTGCTTACAAACCCTTTATCTTCTCACAGTGTACCCAAAAGTGGCTTAACATCACAAGCAGGATGCTGATTCTTTCGTAGATCCTTTACAAATCTTTGTGATACAGATAAGAAAATAATCTCAATGTTACTTATTATTTATTTTATTAGTGTTATTATTATTTTTATCATTATTATTGATTTGTTTTCTCATTTTTATTACTTATTCACTTTACATTCCACTCACTGGCCCTCTCCACATCACCCTATTCCACATCCCTCTCCCATCCCCTTTCCTCTTCTGAGCAGGTGGAGAACCCATTTGTTATCCCCCACCCTCAACCAAACCTGGCACATCAAGTCTCTCTCATTGAGGCCAGACATGGCACCCCAACTAGAAGAACATATCCCATGTATAGGCAACATATTTTGGGATAGACCTTGCTCCAGTTATTCAGGACCAACCTAAAGACCAAGCTGCACATCTGCTATATATCTGCAGGGAGGCCTAGGTCCATCTTGTGTATGTTCTTGGTTGGTGGTTCAGACTCTTGAAGTCCCAGGGATTAGTTGATTCTGTTGGTCTTCCTATAGAGTTCCTATCTCCTTCAGGGCCTGCAATCCTTCCTACTATTCTCCCATAAGAATCTCCAAGCTCCATCTGCTGTTTGGCTGTGGGTGTCTACATCTGTCTGAGTCAGTTGGTGGGTGGAACCTCTCACAGGATAACATGCTTCTGTCTGAAAGCAGAAGAAAGTGTCATTAATAGTGTTAGGGGTTGCTGCTTGTCCATAGGATGAATCTCAAGTTGGGTCAGTTATTGTTTGGCCATTCCCCAGTCTCTGCTCTCTCACCCATGCCCACATTTCTTGCAAAAGTTTGAAAGTTTTGTGGGTTGGTTGGTGCTTCTATTGGTCCACTGGGGTTCCTGCCTAGCTACAGGAGGTGGCCTCTTCTGGTCCAATATCCTCAATGTAGTGAGTCACAGTTAAGGTCACCCCATTGATTCTTGGATCCCTCCCTTATCCCAGAACTCTGTTATGTTGAGATGGACCCCACCTCCACATTCCTGTCAGTTGATTCTATGGCCATTTGGCCATCCTCCTTGTCCCTTCCCACACTTGCTCTTAAATTCTCTATCCCCTCTCTCATCCAGTTTCTTCTCTCCCTCCTTTCTCTTATGACTATTTTACTCCCCCTTCTAAGTGAAATTCATGCGTCCTCACTTGTGCCTTCCTTCTTGTTTAGCATCTTTGGGTTTGTGGAATGTAGCATAAGTATCCTGTATTTTATGGCTAATATCTATTTATAAGTGAGCACATACCATGCATGTACATTTGGGACTAGGTTACCTTACTCGGGTGATATTCTCAACATCCATCAATTTGCCTACAAAATTCATGATTTGTTTTTCATAGCTGAATAGTATTCCATTGTGTAGATGTACTGCATTTCATTTATCCATTCTCCAGTTGAGGGACATGTATGTTGTTTCCAGTTTCTAACTATTATGAATAAAGCTGTTATGATCATAGTTCAACAAATGTCTTAGTAGAATAGTGGGACATCTTTTATGTATATGCCCAGGAGTGGTATAGCTGGGTCTTGAGGTAGAACTATTCACAGTTTTCTGAGAAACCACTGATTTCCAAAGTGAACATACATGTTTGCACTTCCACCAGCAATGGTAGAGTGTTCCCCATGTCCCACTTCCTCATCAGTATGTACTAGCAGCATGTGCTGAGGTAGCCATTTTTACTATGTCAATTTACCAATCCATGAACATGAGAGATCTCTTCATTTTCTTCTTTGATTCCTTTCTTGAGAAACTTGCAGTTCTTGTCATACAGATCGTTCACTTGTTCGGTTAGCGTTACCCCAATATATTTTATATTAATTGTGACTATTGTGAAGGGTGTTGTTTCCTTAATTTCTTTCTCAGCTCATTTATAATTTGTACAAAGGAAGGATACTGATTTGTTTGATTTAATTTTATATCCAGCAACTTTGCTGAAGTTGCTTATTAGCTGTAAAAATTCTCTGGTATAATTTTTGGAGTCGCTAATATATACTATCACATCATCCGCAAATGGAGATACCTTGACTTCTTCTTTGCCAATTTGTATAACCTTGGTCTCCTTTTGTTGTCTTATTGCTCTAGCTAGAACTTCGAATACTAAATTGAATAAATACAGGGAGAGTGAGTATCCTTGTCTTGTCCTTGATTTTAGTGGGATTGCTTCAAGCATTTCTCCATTTAATTTGATATTGGCTGTTGAGTTGCTGTATATTTTTTTTTATTATTTTTAGGTATGGACCTTGAACTCCTGATATCTCCAATACTTTTAACATGAAGTGGTATTGTAATTTTTTTCAAATGCTTTTTCAGCATCTAATAAGATTATCATATGACTTTTTTTCTTTGAGTGTGTTTATATAGTAGATTATGTTTACATACATTGAACCAACCTTGAATCCCTGGGATGAAGCCTACTTGATTGTGGTATATGTTGATTTTGACATGTTCTTGAATTCGGTTTGTGAGAATTTTATTGAGTATTTTTGCCTTGATATTCATAAGCGAAATTCTTTAAGGAGGTATCTCATCTATAAACTTTCCTATTAGCACTACTTTCATGGTGTCTCACAAATGTGGGTATGTTATACCTTCATTTTCACTTAATTCCAGAAAGTTTTTAATTTTTTACATTATTTCTTTCCTTATCCCCAAACCACTATGTAGATGTTAAATTTTCATGAGTGTCTAGTACTTCTGGTGTTGTTGCTACTGTTGAAGTACAGCTTTAATCCATATATAATAATTTCAATATTACTTTTGAAGAAAGACAAAAATGTTTATAGGAATTATAGAATTGACACTGAAGATTGTACTCTGATATTCATTTATCTGCTGGGCACACACACATACAGAGAGAGAGACGGGGGGAAGGAGGAAGGGGGGAGGGGAAGAGAGGGACAGAGAGAGAGAGAGAGAGAGAGAGAGAGAGAGAGAGAGAGAGAATGGAAGTGAAGTGAAGGGGTGAAGGGTAGGAAGTAGTAAGATGTGGGATACAAGTGAGATAGAAAGAGATATTGCATACACCCCAAACACAGAGAGAAAAGGGAAGGGAAGGAAGGAAGAAGGGATATTGGGCAGGAAAGAATGACACATAACAAAACACCCTGCATATCACACACACACACACACACACACACTGAAAAATATTAATAGACTCAACATATGCTTTGTGTTCTATCAAAAATAGTTCCATATTTCTCCTATATGTTTTTAATTGGTATAATGAAAACACTGAATAGCCATTTTCTCAATTGATAACATCATCTTCTGGGGAGAAGAGGGGACTCCTAAGACTCGGGAAACTCAGCTCATTGAGGAAGCTGATGAATGAAGATGCTCTTCAATGGAGCTACCACTTCACTATACAGGAATCAGTGGTGTAATTTTTGTATCACTGCCTATGCTGTGGCATACCTTTACAGGGATGCAGCTGCCCAAGAGTCAGCTAAGCTCTTGTAAGTTATCTTTCACTGATGCTACTGCAGATAGCCCTAAAAGACTCATTGGCTCACCAAGCTATCCTTGAGTGACATCTGATCTTCTATTGACAGTGCCTTATTGCATGATTGGATGTTTAGTTCCTACCCCCTCAGGGAATATGATGCTGTAAATATACAAATAAAATTTCAACAAGCAAAATAGATGCAGATTTGATCATGTTTTTTGTCAAACTTATTTTAACACAAAATATTGCAATCTATATTTTTTGGAGGATATTATTCTTCATCATTTAAAGGATGTGGTCAAAATATTCATCAACCAGTTCAATTCCATTTTAGCAATCCACCACTGAGACTACAATATAGCTGTCCATAATTCTTAGGGAGTCGGTTATAATTTATAAAATACATGCCAAATTCATATTTGTTTGGTCATTGCTAGACAATGGAGAGGGGAAATACATGTGACTTAAATTTCAATTATGCCTTTTTCAAGTCCAGTTTACTTTCCTTTGTGGTATCTCTGTTTTCTATATCTGAGAAGAGATCAATAGAACCAACATGTACTTTGTGTTCTATCAAAGATAGTTCCATATTCTCTTGTATTTTTAATTGGTTACAATACAATAAAGCAGAGTATAATACAATACAGTGCAGTAGAATAAAATAAAATACAATATCATGAAGTACATAATCTTCTTGAATTGTCCTTCAGTTATACTTTATATTTGGGACCAGTATTTTCATCTATAATATGTATACTCCTTCTCTGATGGTTTTAGTTGCCTAATTACTTGACTATCTTTAGAATAACCTAGGTTATATGGCTGTGTGAGGGTTTTTAGACAGGCTAAACTGATAAAGAAAGACCTGCCCTCAAAGTGGGTTATACCTGCTAATGGATGGCCAATAACCTGGAATCACAGGCAAAGGGATTGCCACAGTTCAAGACCAGTTTTATTTATTTATTTATTTCTAGGTTAGCTGGTGCTACATAATGAGATCCTATCTTGGACAAAGCAATAAGTCAATTGATCAATCAATCAAACACCAAAACTGTATATATGAGAAAACAACAACAAGAACAGAAAGATAATATTTTTCAGCGTGAAGATTTTTGTATACTGAACCTCAGGTGCATTGTTTGGAAAGAGAAAAATAAAAATTTGACTCAATTATATGAACATGAATATGCTACAAAAATTTAGGCCATTTTCTATGAATTCTAGAGTTAAAATTAATAAGTCTTTATTTATCACATTCTTAGTCAATTATCATAAAATAAGTTTATTCCAGGTGCATCAAGAATTTAGATTCAAATGACCAATACTGTTGCAAAATGATAAAGTCTGGGCTAATAAAATACAAAGTAAGTTGTCACTGCTTTTCTGTCCCCTGAATTAAGATCACTGAAACCAGGAGAAAGAGAAGAGAATGACTACAGGTGAAATTCCTAGACTCTAGTCTTATGACATATTTTATTTGTGACTTACACTACAAGCTAAAATTAGCAGTGTTTTCCTTGTAACAGCAGAGTTCAGCTGTATCCAATGCTTATTGGAATGCTTTTAAGATAAATCATTTATGAGTCATGCCATATTTGTAAGTGGTTGTTTGCCTGTGCCTCAGTAACTACAGCCAGAGCTCTGGAAAATTCTCCAGAGTTTGACGTTGATTCCCTTAACACAGAAGTCCTGAAAATAGCTTAACCTAGTATAAGCCTCCCTGCCCACCTTTCCCGTTCTGAGAAATATCAATGTAGGCTGTGCAAGGTTGCTACATGTGTGAAACTATTTCCCTATGTCTCTGCGTGTGTGTGTGTGTGGGGGGGGGTGTTCTGTGATTCTCTGATTACGTACTCCAACTTTATAGGGCATCTATAGGAGGCATCAGCCAGTCAGCTTTCAATTTCCTTTTTGTCAAGCACATAAATGATTATTGGGGCCTATTATAAGCTTGCAAGACCCCAAAATTCAATGTCCCTACAGTTATACTTTATATTAATCATATCTTCTTAACTCCTGTCTTCATACAATTATCTTGAAACATATTTTATTGAGTGAAATGAAATTCTATCAAGTGCCCAAGATAATAGTGTGATTAAAATATGCTATTTTTTCTTTAAAAATAATTAGTAGCATTGGGGAAGGTTGAAGAGATTGCTCAGTGGTCAAAACTGCTTAATGCTATTGTAGCTGATCTGAGTTGCTCAAACACAGATATACTAACTGCCTGTAACTCTTGTTTCAGGAACTTGATTCTTTTTTGTTATTGTTTTCTTTCTAACCACTGTAGGCTCCTGAACACAAACACACAAACATACACCCCTACACCCCTCCCCCCCACACAGACACACAGACACACACACATATGAAAAATAATAAAGAAAAAATATTTTTAAAAGATTACTTTTATTGTTTTAGAATCCCATAAGTCCCACACAGTCTCATACATATTCATACTCAGGCACACAGAACCACATGCACATAAAACTAATAAAGTAAATATTTAAAAATGAGTATTTTTATTGTTTGGGAATCCCATAAGTAGACTTATTGCATTTTGATCAAACTCACCCATTTTTTTCCTTTTCTCCAGTTCTTCCTTCATCCCTTCCAACAACCACTTATCCCACATTTCATGTGCTATACTTTAAAACTGTTAACTCTACTTAGTATTGATTTTATCAGTGTGGGGCCATCTGTGGAGGCATGGGTAGTCTTTTAGGGCCAGTATCTCTGACATGAACTAACTCTCTCTCCATTAGTAACCATGAATTGCTAATAGCTCCTCAGATGGTTGTAGGACTTTATGAGCACCTCCCCTATCTAAGCACTTATTTTGGTTGATTTGATCATCTTCAGATCTTGTACATGCAGTTGCAACCCAAACATAACTCAAAAAATAGTAGTCATGAAAAAGCATTACAGAATAAATGTCCAATTTTTTATTAAGAATGAAAATATTATTTAATTGGATCTTTGAATTCTACCTGTTTACTAAAACATAAAACTATAATACTCATTTTTATTCAAGAAATACGAAGCATGATTTTCTTTCTCTCTCTCTCTCTATTTATATATATATATATATTTATTTAATCATTCCATTTGTTTATATCTCAAATGATATCCCACTTCCCCGTTACCCCTCTACCCACCAACCCATTCCACAACTTACTTATTCTCCCTCCTCTTTGCCTCTATGAGGGTTCTACCCCACCCACCCACACACCCACCTTTTCCTACTCCACCCTCCACTGGAGCATCCCCCTATACTTGAGCCTCAAACCTCCATAGGACCAAGGACCTCCCCTCCCCAGAACACCTAGTGCTCCCAGGGACTAGACCACCAATCAAAGGAGTGTACCAGGAGGCATCCATGGCTCCAGATATATAGATGTCAGAGAATGGCCTTGTTTGACATCAGTGAAGCATGATTTTCATGCTATGGTATTTGTTTGTTTTGAGACAACATGTTATGTAGCCCATGCTCTGTGTGAACTCCATATGTATCTGAGGCTGGGTTAGAATTCCTATTCATCTAACCTCTGTCTACAAAAATACTTATATAACCATACTCAGCCAGTGATGTGACCTTCTGACATACCGCATTAAAGAAGAACAAATTTATGACTGAGCATTGAAGAGATATTGGAAACCACAAGCAAAGAGGCAAAACAGCATAAATCTTGTAAAAGATGTGTAATGTTAAAACCAAAGTTAAATGTGTACATAGTTATTGATTTCTATGCTAGAAATATACTCTATACATGCACACAAACACAGGAGGGAAGAAGAGAGAGATAAAGATATAAGAACATAGAGAGATGATAGATAGATAGACAGACAGACAAACAGACAGATAGATTAGTAAGTATAATCAATTTGAGCTGTAATGACAAAAGACTGTAACAAAATATTAAATACCAAAGAAAAATGAATGCATAAAATATTTTCTAGTATATTAGTAAAACAAAATACTTAATAGCCATTAATAGGAATGTAAGCTTTGCACATAGTTCTATGAAATCACTTCTCAATTATATTAAGTACAAAAATAAAAGAACCTTATTGGACTTGATTTACTCTAATACAATAGAAAAGGCTGTGTACAGCTCTTGACTGTGTACAAGCCTCAAAGAAGAAAGTTGCCTTTACATAGACAAGACAAGGAGGGTTAAAGAGAGCATGAAATAGGTAGTGAAGGCCCTAAGAAAAATCAGAGAGGGAAAGAGACAGATGAATGCTGGTATAAGAAGTGGTTTGCAGCCTCTCCAAGGTTGTCAACCCTATTTCCTTCCATCTTGGGACCATTATTTGGGTTCTTTTTGCTTTTTTCTGCTGGTCCCTGGCCCTCAAATAGGCAGACTAACTCTGTGATACAACAGATAAATAATTTGGTAGCAAAACCTACTCAGATATATTATCATAAGTTAGCTATAGAGGTCCACAAGACTCGAGATGAGGTTGTTACTTTATACAGGGTGTTTCCAAAACCCATCTCCACCCAACCTAAAAGGGGGGACTTCTGCCCCTATACCAAACAGAGAGGGGCCACCCAGAACCCCCTCTGACAGGCGATCTGAATTCTTGCTTAGGCTGCGAGGCTAAGCACTGCAAGGGAATATAAATAAAAGATAAAAATATCTATCTGGGTTCCCTGAGGGACAAGCCTGACTGCATAGGGGTTGATGTCAAAAGTATCCCCTCTCCAGGAAAAAGACATAGGAATGGGTATGGCCCTCATGCCTCACTGGACAACGACAGGGGGATTGGAACCATTACAAGGTCCCCTTCAAATACTGGAGGTCAGGCCTCTATCCCCGCCTTTGCAAGTTTAGAATTGCCACAGGCCTTCTATACTTAGAGAAGGGAGGAGATGTCTGGGGCAGCCCTGCTTACACACTGTAGGCCTAAAACCAGCCATAGGCCTAAAATCAACAATAGGCCTGTAATGCATGTATAGTAACACCAAGTCTTGGGTCTCAGTGGAAAAACATTGAAACAGACGGCTATAAGCTAATGTCAATAGGCAGCTTTTGTGTAAATTTATAAGCCTGAGTAGTCATAGACCTTGTAAATAGGTAGCCTTGGGAGACAATACCAACTTAGATAAGGACAAGCGAGTCATAGGCAGAGTCATAGTGACTTGTCCCCTGAACCTTCACCCAGCTGATACCCGGTTCTGAAGATATCTGTATTCCCCCTGAACACTCACACTCCAGTGTCATTCCCTTACCCACATCCTGCCTTTCTGTGTTTATAAACCCTGTGTGAATTAATTACGATTTGAGAAAAAAAAAAAAGAAAAACACTTGCAAATGAAAATTTAGTGTCCTCCAAGAGGGTAGACTACATGCACAGCAGTAAATAGCCAACAGAAAAAAAAGCAAACAACACGTTTGGGGGTCTCTTTTCTTATAATCCTGTAACAAAGATTTTCTCTTTTCTAAAATTTATCTTATTATCTTTATATTTTTCTTCTTTAGTTTTATCCTACGGGTCCTTTGTGTGTACTTTAGGACTTCGAGTTCAGTGCTTCCTGAATATGAGCAAGAGTGATTTTTGTTTCTTGTGCCTTCTCTTGAGCTCTTTTCCTCCTGTTTGTTTTGTCCTATTCTTATGCATTCATTTTCATTTTGGTCTCATTTTATTTTATTATTTTTAAATAAAATTAATGTGCAAGAAAAAAAAGGAAAAAATAAAAGAATTGAAAAGTATTCCCATCATGAGTATGAAGAACACACATATGTACATGTGTAGAAATAGTTTATATAAGTATTCTACATAGGGAAACCTTTCTCTAAGGAAATGCTAATGAGCTAGAGTTTTCTCTGAAGAACTCTAGTTCTTAGAGGTTATTCAAGACACAAATAAAGACACATTTTTATGTGTACTTTTGGGTAATTCTCACATTTGGTTTCATAATTACAAATAATTCATGAAAATCAATTTAAACATATTTAGTATATCTTCTACAATGTGGAACCTAGTGTAGAATTTAATGTATGGTTTAATGATTTTTTAAACAGAATTGTGTAACCACCACTGGAATGAAGACTAAAAACTATTTCTCCCACTTCCGTATTTCTTCTAAGAAAAAAACATTTTTTCTCCTAGATGCATTCATCAGCAAAAGGATAAGGCAAGAGGAATTACTAATTAGACATCATAAAACACTGAATGGTCATGAACACCCACATTTGATTCTTTGTTACAGGTATAGGAATGATTAGCAAGTTTTGAACCTTCTAGGTCACACTTTACATTAGAACTCAATGAAAGCAAGTAAGCTAGTGGAGGGATGGATAACATTAACAATGCAGAATAAGTCTTAGATGCTGTCTCCCAATTACCAGTGTTTCTATGAATTTTCACCTTACTTCAAGAGAATTAAGTTTTTGATAATGAAAGGAACCCACTCATAGAAGGTGTGATGACTGCTAATTAAATTTCAAATACTATAGTTAAAATTTCGATAATATTCTTCAGTTTTCCATAGATACCTTTGTCCTTAATTTAGTCCCATCAGCCCCAATGTACATAAATAGTTTTGTAATTATTGAACAATGTTATTTCCTTTTCTTTCTATACCCCCTTCTCTCACGCACATGCACATGTCCATGCACAGAGGAATCTCCAAGTTCTTTCCTTACATATCCATTAAGAACTCCTTTGTAGTTCTCTGAGAGATCTACCATTCCCCTTCATTTCCTCCAGTACAGTTCAAATGCCTGTAAGTCCATAGAGTGATAAGTTCCTTTATCTTGGCAAAATTTTCATACATTTATGGACTCTAAAACACAGCCATTATTTTCTTATTTTAATTTTGCCCAAGACAAATGGACTTTTCTTTCTTCTTCCCCTTAATCAATTTGAAAGTAAAAATAAAAACAAACAAACAAACAAACCCAGCCTGCCAATAAGGAAATCAAAGGCTTCTACTGTCTCAAAGAAACTGTCCTATGATATCCATACTTAATAGATTTGAGTCTTCATTCCTCTGCATATAATGCTTCACTAGACCTACTAAGTTTTCTTGCATCGATCTTGAGAATTAGAAAACTGCTCTTCATTTGTCAGAATCTAATAAACATACACCAAAGCCATTTTGTTCTTCTAGGGGGGGTGTAGTAAGAGGATATTGATTTCTTATCATTTTATGTGGGAAGTCTATGTAATCCATTCCTGATATATTCAAGACCATTAGACTCTCATTTTCATTTCCGATTCAGTGTTGTGAGTTATATTCACTCAGAAGTTTATCAATCATACATTTATCTTCAATTAATTAGTTTTGTTATCTTTGTGATTTTTCATAAACAGAACTTGTGCTGGCTAGCTCTAAGTCATCTTGACACAAGCTGAAATCATCTAAAAGGAGGACAGATCAATTAAGAAAGATGGCTTACCAGTTAAGAGAACTGTCTGCTCTTTCCGAGGACCCAGGTTCAATCTCCAGAATCTACATAGTAGCACACAATTGTCTCTAACTCTAGTTCTAGGGCTTCTGACATCACCACACAGGCACACATGCAGGAAAAATGCCAATGAATATAAAAGAAAACAAGTTATAGAAATAAATAAAAAGAAAGAAAGATGGAAGGCAAGAAAGGAAGGAAGGAAGGGAGGGAGGGAGGGAGGGAGGAAGGAAGGAAGGAAGGAAGGAAGAAAGAAAGAAAGAAAGAAAGAAAGAAAGAAAGAAAGAAAGAAAAATCAAGCAAGCAAGCAAGCAAGCAGAAAATACTTTTACAAGATCAGCTTGTAGGACATTCTCTTAATTGACAATTGATTGGGTAGGGTCCAAATATGGGCTGGAGGCCCTGGTTTCTGCGCTGAGCAAGCCATAGGAGTATGCTAGTAAGCAACACTCCTTTATGCCTCTGCAATAACTTCTGCCTCCAAGTTCCTGTTCTATTTGAGTTCCTGCTCAGACTTTCCTCAGTGATGAACTGTTACCTTGGAAGTGTAAGTAAAAATAAACCCATTACTCCCCAAGTTGTTGTGTTCATGGTATTTCATTATAGCAATTGTAACCCTAACTAGGACAAAGTTATAGATATATAATTTAAAACTCCTGAGGGTGAGGTTTCACATGTTCTGAAGTATCAGAATGATTATCAGTGGTTGACAAACTTCAGATCCTGATGTTGAATCAAAGAAATGAGACAGTTGCTTTAAAACTTGCTGCATTTCAGTTAAAGTTAGAAGATCCATTTGAAATCACAGTCAGTCCTATCACCTTCCCTTATAGAAGATGCTGTCAGCTTCCTGCTCACAGAATAGAACCAATTAACAAGTTTTGTATCCTTCTCATGCTAAATTTCTTTCTTTTGTGCTGCTTTCCCAAGTCAAGGCTAATAGTGATCAAAAGAGGATATTTAGGAATCAATGGAATCGCTTTTACTTATTTCAAAAGACAACGGAATCCGTGTAGTTTATATTAAAAATAATGCTGAAAATTAGAGACCAGTTTGGTTTTTGTTCCTTCTGGAACAGCTAATAAATGTAATCATCTTTATGTAACTCCTGTAATGAACGTAACTCCTTATGATTGTTCAAGAAAGCTGCTGTTTTGTTGGTGTTGTTTGTTTGTTTGTTTTGAGTTGTTTTTTTTCCCTATCTGGTCAAGGCAGGTCCTTGCATCCTTTCATTTATATAAATCATTTTCTCGTCTGGTGTGACAGTCATTCCACCTTTATAATGGAATATGGCTTTTTTTTTTTTTTTTTTTTTTGGTGTTGGCTTTGTTTCTGCTAAAAGACCTTCATGACAAATTGTTTGAGACAACTTGTACTACACATCAAAGCAAGGGGAAATTATTTCTTCCAGAGCACTAATGCTGTTGAGAAGGTCAAAGGGGTGGTTGATAAAATATAAATGGGGAATTACTTGACTGTGAATTGCTGCGCTTATTCAAATACAATATTCTAGGAAGGGATAAGGGGATTAAAGCTTTCTACAGTTACTCACTAGGAAATAACAGGTGATAATAGCTATGCCCTGACCACTGAAATATTAAATGAACAAGGTGGAGTTCAGTTTCACTTCAATTCACAACCCTCTCTATGCTCCTCAGACAGGTGAGAAGTAGCAATCAGAGAGAGAGAGAGAGAGAGAGAGACAGAGAGAGAGAGAGAGAGAGAGAGAGAGCAGAAAACAGGTGCTCTTCAGCACACAGGTGCATGAAGCATTGTGATAGAAATGTTACAGAAAGAAGGTTGATA
Source organism: Grammomys surdaster (assembly GCF_004785775.1). Classification (NCBI taxonomy): domain Eukaryota; kingdom Metazoa; phylum Chordata; class Mammalia; order Rodentia; family Muridae; genus Grammomys; species Grammomys surdaster. The sequence goes on along the minus strand of NW_021604658.1, from coordinate 9,112,207 downwards.
TAATATTATGTTCTAAGCTTTTCTTTTGCAAAATACCTGGATTATCTTTAAATAAAACACAGTATTCTCCTTAAAGACACATATTCACATTTTCACAGAAATGAAGAAAGGAAAATAATGTAATTTGGATGTCCTTCATATACTAGGCATTTCTAAAGGCAATATTTGCCCAGCCTTATTTAAATTCCACAGAAACCTGTAGAAGTATCTCAGAGAAATAACCTACAGAGAAACATATCGCAAAACAACAACAGCGATAGAATATGACTGCAAGCTGATTTGTATAAATTAGTGGGTTATTTGTATTTTCAGGGCAGGGAGAGAACTACTAGTAAAAATCTACTGGACAGAAATATTTAGACTAGAGTGTAGAATATAACAGCCATGATTGCTGTCTTCTCTTCCTCAACTCCCTCCTCAGCTGCTGCTTCTTTTCCTTGTTCTTCTTCTCCTCCTCCTTCTCCTCCTCCTCATCCTCCTCCTCCTCTTCCTCCTCCTCTTCCTCCTCTTCCTCCTCCTCTTCCTCCTTCCCTTCATCTTCTTCTTCAACATCATCATCATCATCCATTTAAATGTTAAGCAATGCCAAGTACTGTATTTTCAAAGTTTTTTAAGCATTATTTTTCAAAGTTATATTTTATTTTCATGACCTCTGTTGATAACTTGCCATCACATCCCAGAAAGATCAATGCTATATGTGAATAGTGGAAGAGCAGATTGCCAGTCAGGTTGGTGATGACTATGAAGACTACAAGCTGAATGTGTTAACACCCCTGGGGGAAAGTCTTGATCAACTGAGCTCCAGAATGAGTCCCCCTCATCCAAGTCTTTTGAGAGATAAGCTCATATGGCTGGAGTTCCTTCTACTTCCCTTACTCCACCTAGAAGCCTGCCTGAGTCTGAAGCTAACTTCAGCCACATGGACTGGGAAGATGCAGTGTTGCCTTTAGGCATGACATAATTCCTCTGGATGGTGTCCTTCCCATTGGAGGTCTGTGCTCTCCGTTCTTTAGATAACTGAGGTGGTTTATCCTTAGCATCTTGGTAAAGACAGACCATTTATGTGGTGGGTTCCCTCCAACTAAGTTAAGTCACCCTTCTCTAACCCTATTCTACCCTCCCAATGCTACCCCCAACACTAGGTAGGAGGGAAAGAAGGCCAGAAGTTAAAGGGCACATTGATATCAATACTGATACTTCCTGCTAATTAGGGACATGAAGTTTCTTGGGGCAAGTTTGATCTTCACAGGTTATATACTTTCCTCTTCTCATCTCTTTGCCCACGACCACTTGACAAACTGCAACATACCTCAGCCACAGCAACCAGCAACAGCAGCAGTAGGAGAAGCTGCAGCAGCAGAAGCCATGGCAATCTCCTGGACCTAGCATTTATATACTCTTTCTAGAGTCCCTAGAATTCCAAATGTCATATACTTGTAGAAACTCTCTGTAGCTGGCAAAATCAGAGCCCTGATAGAGCACCATGCAAATCATAGTCACAGCTGTGGACAGTCTTTTGCAGCCCCATATCACACACCTTGGATTAAAACAAAAACATATTGCTATGACATTTCTGTGTTTTTAAAGAAACTTAAATTTTCACTACAAAGGAGTGCTGATTTATTGACACACACAGTCAGAATACCAGGGTTGTAGGCAACTTTCTCGGATATGTAATATCAATAAGGCATGATCTGGTCCCTATGGTCACTTATCTATCTAACTGGAGAGTTGAGGACAGGGAAGGGACAATACTTGAACTCAAATTGTCATTAACAAGGTAAGGAAATAAAGAAATTGAGTTGTTGACAAAAATATTGAATTATGTTTCTTTTATATTAAATATGGTTTATATGTGATCCTGTGGCTCTTTTAAATCAATTTAATTGTGAATAGTCAACCTTTCAAAAAACTTAGGTTTATGGCAATTTTAATCAATTAAATATGGAAGAAAATAAAATAATTGTGTAGGGATTTAGAAATGCTGGTAGACAAATGTAAATATCATATAATTTTCTAGGAACTTACATGATATTTAATAATAACAGAGTCTTGCATTTATAGAAATCCTTGCACTTAATGAAGTACTTGAACCATGCAGTATTTCTTAATGAGATATTTGCAGACACAGCGTGAACCAGTTGGGATAGGCTGTGTGTGTAGGAATTTAAAATTAAGGTTAACTACAGTCGTCTCATATCTGATAACAGGAGATTGTGTGGATAAGGTTAGCCATCATACTAAAAGGAGAAAAAATATCTAAATCTTTTAGGAATATACATTTATAAGTTTTTAAATAGAGAAAATAAGTTATTAATTGTAGAGTTATTAGAGTTGGATCACAAGAGAAGAAGAAAAAAGATTTCAGAAAAACTGGGTTTTTTTGCTAGCTCTTGCAGTCTGCCTATATACATCAAATGATATTAAAGTTTTTAAACTATTAAAAACCTATAAATATATTAAATTTATTGTTCTAAAGTGAGTCTAAGGTGATAGATACTGTGTTCTTTAAAGTTAGTCAGGTTGTTCTAATGACTATATAAGGATGCTATCTGTCAGCATTGGCTTTCAACTTGTTTGTTCATCTCAGCATCTTTGGAAGAGCTCTAAAAGCCTTTAATTTATATTTCATTAAGTCTGTACTGGTCACTAGGGTTTGGCATTTGTAAAACTTTGGAGGCATTGCTACTGCTGTTGCTGCTGATCACATTATTAAGAACTGGCTAAAGAAACAAAGGCTGCCAGGATAAGCAGGATTCATTCATTGACTGAGTCTATTCATTCATAAGTGACTGAGTACCGGAACTAGATATGGAGCTGTGCTAACAACTAGGTCATAGATAAAGAGTTGTAAAGATCCTGCCGTTTAGGTTTGTGCAGCCCTACAATGGATCCCAGTACCAATTTTATGTCAAAAGTACAACACAGAATAGGAAGATGGTTTAATGGAAGAAGTGTGCAAATATGAGACTCTCAGGTTGAATCCTCAGAATGCACTTTTGGACATGATAGTGCACTTGTGTGATCCTAGCCCTCCTACAGTGAGATGGGAAGTGAGACGTAAGAACGAATCACTGACCACAAGTGCCAAAGCTAGCCTGGCATTTGCCAAACCAATAATATAATTCCTGTTTCAAACATGATGAAAGGAAATGACAAACAGCTAGGTTTGTCCTTTGATATCCATGTGTACTTTGGCAAATTTGCACCTGGTCGGGGAGGAGAGAGAGAGAGAGAGAGAGAGAGAGAGAGAGAGAGAGAGAGAGAGAGAGAGAGAGAGAGAGAGAGAGGGGGGGGGAGGAGGAGGAGGCGGAGGAGGAGGAGGAGGAGGAGGAGGAGGAGGAGGAAGAAGAAAAAGAAGAAAGAAAATTCTGTGTGACAGTGGGACCATGTCTGTAAATTGAGCACAGGGGAAAATGAAGGTAGGAAATTTTGATTCCCGCTTTGAAGCTCCTCTAGCTGTAAACATACATAACTCTTCTTTCCAGTTGCATACTATGACAGGTAAAAAGAGGCACAGTTCGGAAAAAAAAATAAAAGCAGCAGTGAATGCTTCCAGATCATAAAATCCATGTTCGAGTGCCCTAATAGAATTCAGATTCAAGAAATTTCTGTAAGTCTATCAAAGTGAACTCCACAATATGTTTGGGTAAGTTCTGTTGCCAATTTGCTTGTGTCTACTGAGTTAAGTTCTCGAAGTCCAGTACAGTTCTTTGAACATAGAGCCATTTGTATTCTCATAGGGTTTTGACACCTTCTGACCCACTATGACTGCATGACAGTCCTGTTATTCTCAACACTCACAAGTGAATGTCTTCTCTGTCTCCATAAAGACACAAGTTTGATAAGTTACCTTGCTAATAGATTTTGTGTTTTAAGTGTAGAAGGTAACAGTAACTTTATATTCCAAAATGCCTACAGAGAAAGTCCACAATTCTCCTTCAAACCAAGAATGTGTCTCTTTGGTTTTCTTCTTAAATTACCTCTGATATTTATTTTTTCATGTTAGAGGAGAGCCCAGCATGTGGAATTGGTACAAAGTAGTGTAAAATTTGAGAGAATAGTGCAAGTTTTCTTGATATATATCACATTTATTATAAAAATTGACCAATTTATCTAATATATTTGACTATAATTTTATTAAGAGAAGTAGCGATTTTGTATACAGACTGAAATTGTTTTCTAAATAGTATAATGGTATTATTGCCTATTACTCAGGAGATGTATCACTATTCAGGAATTAGGATAACTTGCTTAGGAATCTATATACTGAAATAAACCATTATTTATTTCTGGGGTGTTCCTATCAGAAAATTATAACCTTGACTCACCTAAAAAATCGAAGCCCTAACCATAGACCTAACTTATAATATTTCCCAGAAGACTTATTTATATGAGTATATATAATTTATTTTATAAAAGGAAAGATAAATAAAGTAGTATCCCTTTTAATAGCAGAATATTCACAAAGGAGTGTATTTTTTCAGTTACATATTGAAAGGAAAGCAAACAAAATATATCCCAAAACACTAAGAAGCTGAGAAAGTCTACATATGCAGAGAAAATAAAGGATTTAATCAATCATTTTGCTGTTTTATCCCCCAAGCATTGGTATTAATGAAAACCGTGGAGTGTTCTGAGAACTGAGTTAGCAATTGTGTCACTTTATCATCCTGATAAATGATTGGTCATGTATTTCACTGTCCTCCTTGAATTTAATTTGCAATGGCAGGTAAAATTCTCCCTTGTAAAGTAGACAGCTAGGGAAATCACTTTGGAAGAAGAGGAAAGTCCAAATTTCTTAGAGGTGTTAAGAAAAATGAATCTGGAGATCACGATGAAGTGTCTGAAAAATTGATATATTTTTAGTTCAAGTACACTGAAAATGCCAATGGGTTCTCTGATTATAAATCCACGTGTGTCCTTCATGGTTGTTTCCAAATACCAAGACACAGTGTCTATAGAACCAAAACACAACACTGTCTACCAGACGAGAGGATACTGCAGGCGTTTTATCATTTCCTAGTTTGTTTAAGAAAATGATCCTGGCTATTCCTTTTACAAGGCTGAGGTTCACTTTTAAGCTTTTATATGAAACAAAACACATGCATATAATTTAGAGTATACCATGTGCTGTTTTCGTGCATGTATATATGCTGTAAACTATGCTATACGTTTTTTTCTTATTAGTTTGTGATGTATTTTCTCTGTACAGCCCAGGCTGGATTTGAACTTGAAATATGTTTCTGCCTTCATTTTGAGAGTGATGTTGTTACAAATATATACTAACGCATGCTCTTTAGAATATTTAAATCAAATATGGCAGGAGACAAAATATATCATCCCCATTTTGAAGTAAGTATGAGAACTTATTTTCATTTTTCTAACAGTTATGTTGAGTGAGTTTTGTTTTAGTTTGTTTTCCTGGAATATTACCTAAAAATTTATATAAACAATTTTCTACAGAAATGAGACATGGTCAGTTGTGGGATGACTGCTATCTCTGGTATTTCTGATTGTACTAGTCCATAAGAAGGGACAGTATGAAATATAAAAACATAATTCTTAGTTTCTAGTCAATTGTGGAAAATGAGAAGTGTCTATGTCTCAGTAAAGACAAATTATTCAGAATCAAATTGGTTCCAAAAGTGCTTTTTCTATTATTATTCTTTCCTTATGTTTATTCCTTAACAGTTTCATATCTATGTATAATGAATTTTACTCATTTGCCAAGGGGAGACAAGGTCGTTTGTTTTAGTGGTGTAACTACTGATGCATAGCTCAGGCTTCAGCCAATCAGTCACTGACATCCCATAGATGCTCATGCATCAAAGCTCCATTTTTAATTGGTACTACTAATAAAAACAAAAACTGATTATGACTATCAAATTTAAAAGATTATCTAATGAAGACTTTTGTCATACAAAGGTGACAAACCTTTAAAACCAAAAAATTAACATGTCCTTGTCAAAAGAAAAAAAACCTTAAAAAACCTTAAACATGGATTCATGGTGGATGTTCTTTTGAAACTACCACTTTAAAAATTCTAAATAATTTTCTAGACATGCCCTTTAAGTTCTATGTGGACACTCTTTTAAAAAGACTGTTTATCAAAGTTTCTTAGGCAGAAACACTGCTGATGAAGAGGTAGAATCTGAGAAAATACATAAATATTGACTACGTTTAATACCATAGGAAAAAATCTGTCAGGAGGTGTGTCAGGAGGTTGTTTTTAGCATGAGTTAGGCTCTGCTGTATTTCATCCAGCTTTTGATTGCAGATAGAAATCAGTGGCTGAATAAATGATAGAAGCTCAAACTGAACTCCCTGGCAATGAAATCCTTATAGAATATAAATACCATGAAAATATGATAACTAAAATAATTGTTTATTGTCAGATCGAGTATCACAGTGGTATAAGACAGGTCTCTAAAACTTCTACCTTTTCCTTTCTGCCCCTTTAAAACATTGGCTATGTTAAGGAGATGAAATCATACTTGGCAGATCAAGATCCAAGGCTAATGTGATACTGACAGAAAAAAAAAATCACTGATCTTTTCCAAGCAAATGATAGGCGCATTGTTTTAAGTTATAAAGAGCCATGATAGTTAACTTCTCGCTCTGTCTAACACAGTTCATGAACAGTGACTAATGCCAAATATTCTAAACAGAAATCATCCATTGGTACAGGTGGATTCTACTATTTCCATAGCTTTTCTCCAGGACTAATTGAGTAACATAGACTTAACATTTTCTAGAAAACTCACCAAGAGTACACTTTGCAAAAAATATGTTTTCTCTGCGTTTTAAATGTATGTTTGGTATATTCACAGATGAGCACGTGTCTGTGTCTTCGATTGCATTCTATCATTTTCCTTTGAGACAGGGTCTTTCATTGAATCCGCAGCTTGCATGTTTTATCTATGGAGACAGCCAGTTAGCTCCACTAATTCTCCTGTCTCAGTCTCCACTGCACTGTGCTGAGGTTACATGCACAGACCGAGCTTATTATGTGAGTCCTTAGGGATCTGAACTCAGGTCTTTATGCTTGCACAACTAGTGATATTATCCACACACATTTTCACAGCCCATATCAGAACATTTGACAGAATCATATCAATGTGATTTTTCACATTCAGTTACTTTTACCAGGACTGAAAACATAACATTCCATTTTTTGTCTTATAGATATTTTAAAGGCAAATAAACAAATAAATTAATAATGGATAAATAAAGGATCCACCACCTCTGAACAACAAAAATGCATTCACTTAAGTAGTACATATTGTTAAGGGGAGAGCAGGTGCTTAATTGGAATGTTTGATTTCTCTTAGGAGTCAATGCAATGATAATTGAAGAAGAGATGTGCTGTTCCTACTGAACTCAGAAGAATGAGGTCCTTCTACTGTGTCAAGGAATATATATGTAATATAACACTTTCTGCAGATCCAGTAAAAAAAAAAAAAAAAAAGCTATCCACCCCAGACAGAAAGCAAGAATAGCACCAGAGTCCTACCTGGTGAACTGAAGAATTTTAGTGTACTTCCTTACAGATGTGGAAAGAATTCAGGACAACTGTATCACCAAAGCCTGCCCCAGCATAGGTGACAGTTCATGAAAGCTAAAAATCCTGGAGTTTACAACATAACCTGAAGGCAACTGATCAGGTTGATGAGTGTCTCTTTCATGGGGCTCAGCTAGTCTGAGCCTCCTCTAGGCAGCTCAGTGCCTCTGGGAGTTTCTCTCAGCAACTGTTACCGGTTATACACACATGGAGAACAGAAACCTGATGATTCTGGTTTGTTTCAAGGGTTTCCTAAAAGTATTGAGTTGTTTAGAACCTGAGTTCAATGAGTTTCCCTGCTCGATAGAATATTTCACTTCTTCTTAGAATACCCTGTTGTTTCATCTCCCTCTTTTTAAACATTTCGTGTATTAAGGAGCTTCCTTCCAAGCTTGCCTGCTTTATATCAAAGGAAACTGCTACAGAGCAACACCTTCTGAAGCAGGAGGCATAGAGATAATTCAGTGGTCTAGGAGAAAGTCTAGAGCTTAGAAATGAATCGAAAGGCAGAAGAATCTCCTGATACAAGTAGTACTGGAAAGATGTGGAGACCTGATTCTAAAATGAGGAATAGGGTCTATTTTAAAAGCAATGGACAACTATAGAATGCTTTTTATAGAAGAGTTCTGCTGGAAGGCTAGGAAATAATAGTGATTTTGGAAAATCTAATTTAGATACAATAAAGTAAAGATGGTGGTAGAATGGATGGGAAAGCTATCAGAAAGAATGGAATGTAGTTGAGTAGTTGTCATGTACATTTCCTGGGTACCAGGGTATATGTAAGATAAGAAATCTTGGTGGACGAGTGAGACATAGCACAAATGGCTCTGCATCTAGCAGAATTAAACAATGGGGCAGAACCTATTGTAAGGTTGGAAGCCAAGAGAAGAGAATAGTATACATTTGTACAGGACTTTACAATCTCAGTGAAATACTCAAATACAATTATCAAAGAGACATTTGTGATATTGGGACCAAAACTAAGGAGAGACATTCAGATTTCAGTTCTATGACACCTACTATTTCCAAGGTATTCACCAAAGATCAGACATGCTAAAACACAGCAGGTTCTAAGTATTTAATCTTCATGTTATTATTCCAAACTTTCAGGGGAGGAGGAAATCAGAGCACTTCAGCAACCTGTGATCATCACTCCATGAGTGAAATAGATAGGAAGGCAGAGTTTATCAGCAAACCTGATTCATTCTTTTTCTTCACCAGGGAACATCTCAGGAGAAACAAGGAAGACACTCCAATAAAAACTCCTTGTAAATACACTGACAACAGATGCATCCCCTGTCCTGTAACCACACGGTAGTGTTGTCAGACAGCAGTGTTTTTGTGAGATGTACCTGATATGACAAGCACCCCAGAACATATGGATAAATGAGCATGGATTCCAAGGAAAACTGTCAAATAGATTCTGTGACTGCCTACATAAAATAGAGAATTTTGTCACTTCTTTAGTAAATGGCACACAGCATATGCACGTGCACACACACAGACACACACACACAGGGACACACACTGGTTCATCCTATATTATTTACTATATAGGATAACATATGGTCTTGGCTATCCTAATGTGGACCAAAGAACATTGAAGTCTTGAACTTCTCCCAGCTCTTCTTTGTGAAGAATCATGTACTTTAGCCTAAGGTCTAAGAATAGCCAAAAGAAGAAGACAACTGGGTCTACGGAAAATTGAAGTATTGAGAATGAGGTGGCAAAGGGATTTGAAAAGCAATTGTCACATAGATAAGAAAGCAAGGAGTTTAGGGTAGTGATAGAGACACTACATACTTTCACCAGTGCCAGATCCCCTTGCCATGCTGAGCCTCTGTCTCTGTGTGACTTGGTGCTTAAATGTGGTGTATGGGAAGATGCAGGGATTTGGCCCCATTCTTGTTAAACCAAGTACCTATAAAAGACTCAGACAACACCAGCTTAACTCAGATAAACCCTTCAATCAATTTTAGTATAGTATTTGCTCATTTTCTAATAATTCCCTGATATCCCAAGTGGTTTGTCTCTCATCTTTAATTACTCTATAACCATTATGATGGTCATAGTTATTTACTTTCCAGTAATAATTTTAAGACACGAATGGAATTTATTGTAGCTTCCATTTGAAAATCCAGACAATGGAATTGTCTGCCTTTGTAAGCTAATTGCAGTAATTTTATTTGACTATAATTAGAAATTGAAGTACAAAAGTAAAGGGAAATCGTATGAGGCTCTAAAAAATATTGCTTACATTTACTGTCAACCTTTTAGTCAAGCACAGTTAAATATTATTTTAGATTTTTTGATTCAGTAAAATGCCACATATATGTTTTATTATTATTTTAAGATAATGAACTGAAATCATATGACCCACTCAAAAATATACACTATATTCTTCAAGTTTATAAAATTAATAAAAACTGATAAAACCCCTCAAATATTAAAGAAAGAAATAAAGAAAGTGAGTTTGCAGTGGTTGAAGGTCAGAGATATCCTAAAGATGCTATTAGGAGTCAGTAGCTCTTGTGAAATGCTCTGAAAAATATATATTACGTGCTATATTCATTTTGAGAATTACTGCACATAACCAACATCTTTCTACTGACTTATTACTTTTTTTCAGATTCATAGTGCATTCTAACATTTCAAGGTTCTGCAAAATATTTTATAAACCACCTAATTTCTCTAGTTTTCCCAAAGCTAATTTGACCACAAGCATCTAAGTGTGTATGTTTGTAAAATGCTACTGCTCTTTACTGTTCATTTGTCTTACCTAGGGCAGTATTTAAATGTTTTATGTAAACAAAATGTTTTGAATAAATTTTAACCAATGAGACCAAAGCTACTGCTATTGCCATCTTGACAAGAAGATGGATAGGCACAAATACTCTCTTAAATTGCTAATTTAGGAACAACTGTCTGAGACTAAATTGGATTCGGATTTCATAGAGTCTTTGACTTGGCTTCTTAAAAAGACACTGTCCTGAAAGCTAAAGTTAAACATTTTTTTGCATGTGAGACAGCTGTTGAGAGGCACATTATATCATATCAGTTATGGAAAGAATCATTAGTCTGGCCTTACATTTCTCTTCATTCATTTCTATAGTGAAGGAGACAGTGTAGTTTTATCTTGGATTCTTTATCTCAGCCAACAGCTGCTTCTGTAATTGGCCCTAGAATCAATGGCCACTCTAGATCCTTATCAAAACATCTGATTTCCAATTTTCCCACTTCTGCAATTCAACTTTCAGTCTAATTCAGTTTAAGGACCCACCTGCAGAACACAAAAGGTATTTCTTCTCAGTATTCTGAATGATGAAGATTGGCCAGACCCAAAGAGAAGGTTCTCTTTCAGCCAATCATTCTGAATTACATTTTAATGATAACACTTTTAATGTGCATCAAGAGATGCTGTTGAAAACAATTATTCAAAGAGTGCTTTCGCATTTGTCCTAGAATTAGATGATAACACCCATTTAATACAATGATCTATAGTCATTGATTTACATAGAGACTGGGAAATCTTGGAAAAGCAGATCTTTGATTGAGATTGAGGTTCAGACCTGAGTGAAATTATACAGTAGAATAATCTTAAGGGTCAAGGAATGAGACTGAAAGCAGATGGTAGGAGATAGCTGGGCCCTGGAGTCATTGTTGGGTTGTAGTGTGTGCGTGGATCCTGTTGGGTTGATGTGTGGATTCCACCTCTGTCTCACCTCGTGGCTAGAGCCTCTCATGAAGATAGAGGCATGGGAATTTGACTGTGCTCACTCCACGCTGGCGCCTGGCCGACATCTGGCTATGCAAAGCTGCCGAACTCCGCTAGAGGGTGAGGAGCACAGTCTGAGGTCCCTCATGAAGCCAGAGCTCTTGGCTTGGGGGTTCCTGGGCCAAAAGGCAGCCGGAAACCGGTTGGTTCTCAGGTCCTTGGGCTCTCATGAGCCACGGAATGACCAAGACCCAAAATGGGGGCATGCATACTAGAAGTCGCAGTTGAAGAGGAGAGGGGAAGGAATGAGCTCTGGCTGAGTCCTGCGGGGATGAGAGTTCTTGGTTACAGGGACTCGCTTGGCTGGGTCACAGCTGGCTCGGCTTGCTTGCTTGGGTTGATGGCCTCCATGGCTGGAAACGCAGAAAGTTCTTCTACAGGAGATTAGATAGCGGCTCTGTGGATGAAGATCTGCTCCAATGTTCCCCATGGGCAGATTTCAAAGAAGAGAAGTAGTCTATGTTCTTAAGATATTTACTGTTATGGCAAAACATGGATGAAACTATACCCTAGTGTTTTCAGGATGGGCCTGAAGTTAAATACCGTTTGCTAGGAGGGGGTTCTTGGAGGAATGTTTAAGTGGCTATGCCCTCTGGCCTTTAGATATCTCATTAATATGGAGATCTGTTTTTAGGCTCTGTGGCCTGTAGTCATGCCCTCTACCTGTGGAGGGGTTAATGGGCATTCTATGTGCCTGGAAGGCGCCAGTCGATGGAGGTCTGTGGTCTCGTGTCAGGAACCTGGAGTCTGGGAGCATGGCGAAATGCATGCCGTCCTTTAGGATCACCTGGGATGCCTGGCGATTTCTAGCTGGTGCTCGACCAGAAACCATGCTGTCCTTTCATAGTCCTACAAGTCATCATAAAGTGAAAGAGCCAGCTCAGATCTTGGTGTTTCAGGGACTCAATGGAATCTGTGTTAAGGAAGACAATTAGGAAGTGGGATATTAATTAGGATGCCACTTGTCTATTGAATGCAGCTCACAGCAGAGTGTAGCATGGGACAGAGAACTGACTTGGCTTGCTTCGACTTTGAGAAAGCACTAAACAAGATTTCTGAATGGCAAGCAGAATGTCTCCAAATACTTGAGGGAGAAAGACACGTTTATGAGGATTAAAATTCTAATAGGAAGCAAAAGGGACCTTAGAAGTACCAAGACTCATTAAATTTTACTGCATGTAATGCCTGGGTTGGTAAGCACTGAGACAGCCAAATATACCAGAATATGTATTTCAAGAGATAAACTAAAGCAAACCCTAGCAACCCTATCAGATAGATGTAAGTGTGGGGTTTACTTAACCATACAACGTAAAACAGTTTTGTAGTAAAAAATACCTGTGCTTTTTTTTAACTTTGTATGTTGCATTTTAAAGTCTCAGGTTGGTAAACTTGACATTTTGCTTTACATGTGTGTGTTTTCAAATCTTAATATACAGAGTTTTGTGTCCACCACTGCCAAAATCCAGAGAAATGTTACAACCCCACATACCTGCTATGCTATCAGTTTATATTCACTGTTGCCTCAACCCTGCCCAGCAACTACTAATCCACTCCATGTTGTTTTCTTTAGTATGGCATACAAGCAGGCTCAAACACTCTGACCTTTGGAGGTTTAAATCTTCTGTTTTATGTAATGGCTTGCAGATTCATTGAAGTCATTTTGTAGCTGGTCAAGATTCCCTTAAATGGATATGCTGGAGTTTGTGCATGCATTCATTTATGAGAGGGAGTCTGATGATGGAGCTGATACAGCTAGCAATCCACTTTATTGGTAGACAATTACTAGGCATGCACAAAGCTACAGGCTATCAGTGTACACACACACGCACACACAGAGACATGTATGCATGCATGCATATACAAATACACACAGACATATATACGTGCACACATACATGTGTGTATTCACACAGGAGCTAAGTAAAATAGTAAAAGTACTCATGAGTTTGGATTTTCTAAATTAATACCTAGGAATTAGATTACTACATTATAACATGGGTGGTTTTTATTAATTTTTAAAGAAAATTGCTAAAATTGATTTTCATGATGTCTTTATTATGCATTCTTAACAACAGTCATGATTTTGAGGACATCCATGTTCTGTTATCATGATAATTGCAATGCGAATGGAATAACATCAAATACAAGGTTCTAGTGATTAAAGACAGAAGCAGATAAATAAAAGTTGAATGCTATGGGTGAGGACAGATACTTGCTCCCTGTAATCTGAACCACAGGCATATTCCTGTGTTTATGTCCTTTAGGAGACATTTCACTGGATCTCAGGTAGAATGAGCCAGTAGTCAAGGTTTACATCAGCAGGTGAGAAAGTAGAAAATTACAGGGCCTTCAGACTGGAGGGAGAATTGAGCCTAGCAGCAACAATGACCTGACCCTGAAATATAGACAGAGAATTTAATTTAGTGGATAATCATGTTTAAATGCTGGTTTCTTCATTATTAAACTTAACGGTATTTTTGAACCAAGGAATGTAAGACAAAACTTTGCAGTAGATTTCTAAAGAGGCTAGCACGTGACTGAATAACATTTGATCTGTTGTTGAAATTAACATGTTTCTTAAACTGTAGCATGTAAAGAAAGCAACTTTCACTTGGGGATAAGACAAGTCTTAGGGGAATAGGCACCTTAGTATGGACTTCAGTGGGGCTGAGACTTCACTGAAGATCTCATTCTCTCAGTTGAACACTATGACTCTGCTTCCCTAAACCCATTCCATCAATCTATCTCCCTCTAGTGTTGTGTTAATACTTGATTCTGTCACTGCGAAGCCCTCTAGCAAGTTTAAGGTAATTAATTTCATTCCATTCTCCTTGATTGTGCTTGTTTTGGGGGTCTCAGATATATGTTAATTTAAACAAATTTCCAATCCATATCTATTGAAGCAAGGGTAGATATGTCATACAATTTTTTACTTGCTTCATGAAATTCCATGTGCAAGCCTTTCTAAATTGCTGCTGGCAATATATTCATGATCATTAAAGAAAGGACAGGACAATAGCATAGAAGGTTTAAAAACCTGTGGAAGTCTCCTCTTCTCAGTTGTTATAAGAGTGCGGAGTAACCCTGGCTGATCCCAGTTTATGTTAGGCTCTACTATCTGTATCTGAAAGTGTCCTGTTTAAAATGTTACAACTGTAACCACTTGTGAGGAGCAGCAAGAATGATCAGAGGAATCAATATCATATTTGTCCACATTCCTTAGACACTGATATTGAAAGACAAAGCAAAACACTTCTTTCCTCTCTGGTTTCCTTCAGGCACAATGGTGAGAGTACTAAAAATCACCTTTCAAAGATTCGATCTGTAGGAATGTCTGTGGAAATTTCAACGGAATAAATTTTTTTCAAATAAACAAGGAGATATATGGGAACAGATATATTAAATATAATGCTACCCAATACAGTGGTGGGGTGGTGTAATATAGTAAATGTTACTTGATTTGACATATCTGGTTAAAACTTATAACTTATAGCAGTGTGCTATGTCAAAATTGAAATGACTATTGAATAATTTTTCTTAATTTTTTTGCAGTGTTAGAGATTGAGCCCAGGGCTGAGTGTTCTCCAAATCTTACTACAATACTAAATCTGAAAAAGAGTAGTGTTTAGCATTTCCAGTTGATGGAAAAGTTGTTGCCTAAATTACTCTAAATACAAGAGCTTTAGGGCTGACTCATAATCTAGGGAAGAACTAAAGACTTGCTTGTAAATGCTGGCAGCGCTTCAGCTTCTGTGTGTTGCATTGTGAAGTACTCTTGATAAACTTGGATAGCAAAGCTGCTGCTCTGAAGGGGCTTTAAGAGATAACTTAGGGAAAACTTTACTTGTGTAGATGTCAGTCTAATTATTTCATTTCATCCTTGTAAATAAAGACTGGCTGCCCAGCAATTCCTGGGCTATGTTATACAGTAAACAGGATTTTGTCTGCCAGTGACCTCTCATGCTTTCTACAGTCCTTAAAGTCACTGAAGGAGTAAGTTCCATGCCATGAATTTATTATTCCTTATTACTCCATCTTATTCCTTACTCTGGATCTTGTAGTATGATGTATAGACAAGCAGTATCATCACTCTCATCACCTAAGGACTTTTCTAAGTTCTTAAAAAAAAATGGTCCACATGCACAAATGGAATATTATTTGGGGTTTAGAAGTCTGTGTTTAATAAGCCTTTATACAGTAACATTTGAGAGACTGTCTGAGATTTGTTTTTAACTTTCAAGTCTATTTATGTTTTGGTCAAAGATGGTAGAATACTTTTCCAGATCTTTGGCTGGTATACAGTCTCTAAAAGCTATTAGTTCTTCAAATCAACCAAATTCAAATGCAATGCTACTTGTGGCTGAATAGATGAAAAAAAAAAGCAAACATACTTTGTTTTAAATACTATGTAGAGAAGATTTCACTAAGAAAACAAGACATCATCAATATATATATGTTATTCTTCCTAAAACATAAGTTTGTGTTCTCTGTTTTCCTGATCCAATCCTCCATTCACATTCCTAGTGCTATAACAGAACATCAGCAACATCTTTCTTTCCCCACTGCCTACATCTGCGAATCCCACAGAGCATCCTACTTTTCAATTTATCCCAGCCCCCAACTCCAGCAGGTAACCCCTGCTACACCAAAGACCATGCCTGCCAGAAAACCAAACAAGCTGCCTGCAGACTTGCTCTTCTCTTCATGTGTCCTCAGACGTAACCCCCTAGTCTTCCTCATTACTGCAACTGAGCACCAGCTGTGGCCTTCTTCAATACTGTGGATCCCACAACCCATCCCCTTCTAACCTCCCCTTTCCCCCTTGCTTTTTCTGAGACTCTCAACTCCAGCAGGCACAGTAAGGGCCATGACTAGGGCAACAAGTAAGGCAGACTCATACTTCTCCTAATGATACTGAGATCTAACACGCCAGTCTCATCCCCAGCTCTGTAGCAGTAAACCTGCTGTGGTTTCTGTTTCCTCTCTGACCCCATCCCCAATGTATCCCAACTTTCCTTTCCCCAACTCATCCCAGTATCCCAGCATTCAACAACAGGCAATCTCTGGGAGCACACCAGCTGAACAGACCAGGAAAAAAGGCAACACACAACCATCATACTCTCTTAAAATCCAGAAAAGAATCAGAAACCAAGAAACAAAACACTCACCCAATAAAGAGAAGTTCAGAAATCAGCACCTAGATCTATAATCATCCCAAACCCAGATGCCTAGATTAATATGTCTCTACTTGAGCCCAGCTTTCTTACCACAGAATGCAGGCCCTAAATATTCTAACATGACTGAAGCACAAGAAAGATACCTTAAAATATCATCTATGAAAGTGATTGAGGTCATTTAAAATAGAAAACAATACATACTTTAAAGAAATCCAGGAAAACACAAATAAGCACTTGAAGGAAATGAATAAAACTGTTTAAGACCTAAAATCGGAACTAGAGTCAATACAGAAGAGGCAAAATGAGGGAATTCTGGTAGTGAATAATTTAGGAATTTGAACATGAACTACAGAAGCTAGCTTCACCAACAGAATACAAGAGATGGAAGAAAGAACCTCAAGTGTTGAATGCAGGATAAAAAAAATAGATCAGACAAAGAAAATGCTAAATGTAAAATTCTACAAACAAAAAATACCCAGAAAAATCTTGATATAATATGAAAACTCCAAACCTATAATTAGTAGGTATAGAGGAAGGAGAAGAAGGCCACCTCAAAGACCTAGAAAATGTTTTCAACAAAGTAATAGAAGAAAAATTTCCTGATCTAAAGAAGAAGCTTGTGATAACCACAATAAAACTCACAGACCATATGAAACCCAAGAAGAAGGAAGACCACACCAAAGTGTGGATGCTATAGTCCTACTCTGAAGGGGTAAGAAAATAATCTCAAGAAGTATAGGGAGAGAGGCATCTGGGATAGAGAGAGGGGAGGTAGTGAAAAGGGAGGGCAGTTCAGATACAGGAGATCGGAGAGTACAGAGGACCAGGAATTTGAAAGGAGGTGTATATCAGTGGGGGAGGAGGAACTGGAGGTAGCCACTAGAAAGTCTCAGATGCCAGTGGCCCAAGAGACTTCCAGGACACACAAGGAGGACAATAGTTGAAATACCAAACAAAGAGGGAATAGAACTTTTACAGACCATATCCAGTAGGTAGACACTACACCTGGTTGAGGGATGAGACCACCCACTCACCTCAAAAATATTAATCCAGAATTATTCCTGTCAAAAGAAAATGCAGGGACTAAGAATGGAGCAGAGACTGAAGGACATCCAGAGACTGCTCCACCTAGGGATCCATCCCATCTGCAGATACCAAACCTAAACACTATTGCTGAAATATTAAAAGCTGCAAGAGAAAATGATAAAGTATTAGACAAAGGCAGAATTCTAATTTCTCAATGGAGAGTCTAAAAGCCAGAATGGCCTGTGGATATATGTTATAGATTCTAAGTGAACACAGCAACTACCCTTGACTACTATAATCAGGAAAACTTTCAGTTACTGTAGATTAAAAATAAGCCATTCCATGATAAATAGAAATTCAGCCTTACTAAAGGTACTGGAGAAAACACAGCAAACAAACAAACAAAAGGAAGTTAACTGCACATTTGAAAACACAGGAAATAAATAATTTCATACCAGCAAAACCAAAAGAAAGGAAACACACACCACCAGCAGCAGCACCATCACCACCAAAATAACAGGATTAAACAATTATTGGTTATGGATATCTCACAATAATAATGGTCTCAATTGTTAAGTAAAAAGACACAGACTAACAGTATAGATGTAAAGTTAGGATTACCCCTTCTGTATCATTCCAGAAATACACATCAACATCAAGGATAGACATTACCCTAGGGTAAAGGCTTCAAAAATATATTCAAGCAAATGGACCTAAGAAACAAACTGGTAAGGACATTTTAATATCAAACAAAATAGACTTCAAACTAAAACTAATCAAAAAAGGAAAAGATACTCTACATGCATGAAAGAAAAACTCCACCAAGATGACATTTCAATTCTTAACATCTATTCCCCAAGCACAAGAGCACCCAAGTTTGTAAAAGAAATAGCACTACAGCTTAAATCACATATTGACTTTCATACACTGATATTGCGATACTTCAATATCTCACTCTCACCAATGGGCAGGTCACTCAGAAAAAATGACTAAACAGAAGTATTGGACTTAACAGATATTACAAACCAAATTGAGCTAAAATATTTACTGAATATTTTACTGAAACACAAAAGCATATACCTTCTTCTCTGAACCTCATGAAACTTTGTCCAAACTTGACCATATACTCAGTTACAAAGCAAGTCTCAATAAATACAACAAAATTTAAATAACTTCCTGCATCTAATCAGACAACCAGGGATTAAAGTTGGATATTAACAACAAACAAAAGTAGCAGAGAGCTTAAGACTTAATGGATGCTGAAAACTGTCTTCTGGATGAAAAATGGATTAGGATATAATTGAAAGATGAAATAAAAAACTTTCTAGAATTCAATGAAAATGAGTACATCGCATACCCAAACTTGTAGGACACAATATAGGGAATATCATAGCTCTAGGTGTCTATATAAATAAATTGGTGAGATCTCATAGGAGCAACTTAATAGCACACTTGAAAGCTATATAAGAAGAAGTAAGCACACCAAAGAGAAGTAGACTGCAGAAATAATCAAAGTGAGGGCTGAAATCAATAAAATAGGAACAAAGAGAATAATACAAAGAAACACAGGGTTGGTTCTTTGAGAAATCAACAAGATACAAAGGACAAACCCATATCCAAACTAACTGAAAGGCATAGAGAGAAAATCCAAATTAGCAAGACTAGAAACAAAAAGGGAGACATAACAACAAAAACGAATGAAAGCCAAAGAATCTTTTTAAGTCATGCTTTCAAAACCTGTATTCCATAAAATTGGAAAATCTAAAAGAAGTATATAGTTTTTACATCAATACCACTTCCAAAGTTACATCAAGATCATATAAACTATTTAAATAGACCTAAATAAATCCCTGGTGAAATAGACTCATGCAAGTGGGAAATACAGAGTCTTAACTGGCCATTTCTTGTAGCCTGGCAAGGATTGCACTGGATTGAGTTGTTGGCCAAGAAAATCTTTAAACAACCTAGGCTGTTGCTAAAACAAAGGGCAGCTCTCTGCAAACAGAGAGTAGTGCCCCACTGTCAAGGACAACATCCTTGCAACTCATTTAACATTGAGAAGTCAAGCTGGTGCCTACATGAAACCATCACCCCCAAGTTCTAGTCTGTTTGAGATGGATAGTCTGTAGACTACTGAAAGAGAAATGTGGACACTAACACATCTAGAAAATGTCTGACCTACAATCTGTCCTGACAGTAAAATATGCTAAGGCAATGGTGGTACAGAACTTGTGGGAGTAACCAACAATGTCTAAGTTTATTTTAGTCCCACTCTATAAAAGGAAACATACACTTGACTTTGCGGGTGTAACCAAGAACCAGAGACTAGATAGCCCAGAGATCTTGACTAATATCAAACACTATTGAAAAAAATGTCAATAGAATTAGTCCTAATGATATTCTTTTATACTCAAAGGTCTGTGCCTTATCCAGTTATCATCAAAGAGGTTGTGTCTGGCAGTAGTTGGAAACTGCTGCAGAGACTCACAGACATTATTCAGAGAGAGAATCTAAATTAAAGGTCTCCATCATCAAATCTCTCCTCTCTGGAATCTCATGGAAGAGAAAGCACAAAGAGTGTAAGAGCCAGAGCTGAGGGAAAACACCAGAACAAGGGCCTCTGAATCATCCAAGCCAAGCACGTATGATCTCATATAGACTGAAGCAGCAGAGGGCCTACACATGTCTGCCCCAGGTCCCCTGCATATATATTATAGCTAATAGCCTAGTATTTTACTGGACTCCTGACTGTGAGAAGGAGAGGCTCTCTGGCTCTTGTGCCTGCTCTTGGAACTGCCCACTCCTCGTAGTGCTTTGTCCAACTTCAATATGATACTTTTTGCTTCATCATTTTATATTTTATTTTGTCATGTTTGGATATCTTAGAAGACTGTTCTTTTCTAATGAGACATAGAAAGGGAATAGATCCAGAGGAGAGGGGAGCTGGAGGGATACTGGGAGGGGTAGAGAGAGGGGAAGCATAATCAGGATATATTGGATGAGGAAAGAATCTATTTACGGTAAGAAGGGGAAAATCCCTACAAATGAGTGGGAACGGCCCACTTCCAATTTGTAATTTTAAGCCAATTGCATGGACCTGATGAAAGCAGTTTTCCAAAAGACACAATTCGGAAGAGATCGAATGCAACAAATAAACAGCAATGCCAAATATTTTGTGCTTTTATAAATTGAAATGTATCACAGCATGTTGACGTAGACACACTAAATGAGTGTGGATAGAAGAGAAGATGTAGAAATAAGCAGATATATCCCTGAGTTGCATCTCTGAGATTCTTCACAGAAACAATTTATTGTCCATCCTATGAGGTATACAGTCAGCAAACAATCCCCTTCACCAGAACTTTAATGTTCAGCTCAGCTGGGAAGATAAACACTGCTTCAAGTCATACCTTCCTAAAGAAGTTAGGATCTTGTAATCCTGAAGATAAAGGTGTACCATTTTCGTTAGATGTAAGACATTTGTATATGTTGTATACATCACCAAGCTGACTATGTCTGTCTTGGGTCAGAATCACAATCTTCCTTCCTTCCTTCCTTCCTTCCTTCCTTCCTTCCTTCCTTCCTTCCTTCCTTCCTTCCTTCCTCCCT
>NW_021604658.1:9083788-9090956 GCF_004785775.1 Grammomys surdaster | reverse complement strand
TCCTTCCTTCCTTCCTTCCTTCCTTCCTTCCTTCCTGTTTGTCTGTCATTCTTTTGTTCTGTATTTTTTCTTTGGTTTGGTTTGGTTTTTCTAAACTGGGTTTCTTCATGTAGCCCTGCTTGTCCTGGAACTTGGAACTCTCGCTGTAGACCAGGCTGGCCTTGAACTCACAAAAATCCACCTGCCTCTGCCTCAATCCTACTTTTCATGCTTTCCCTTTAAAATGTTGAAGGGGTTCCAAACAACTGTAGTTGGGGACTATCCCAAAAGCTTTTGCATGTTCTTGTAATATGTTCTTCTAGTTGAGCTGCTTTGTCTGTTCTCAGTAGGAGATGATACACCAAACCTTGCAGAGACTTGTGTGCCAAGGTTGAGGAGGTACCCAGGAGGTCCCCATTTACTCAAACTAGAAAGGGAAGGAGTTTAGAAGGATGACTGTGTGATGGGATGGCTGTGAGGGAGCAGTGAGTGCAAAGTGAATAATTTTTACTACCCTCAACTTTCATAGACCAATATGGGGTGTTATAAGGCCAATGACCATGTGAGCCAAGCATTTAAAGTGTTCTTTATATGTTCAAAAGTCAGCCTAGGAATATTATGTTCAACAATAACATGTCTTCCAAATGCTCACTTTTTTACAAAAGACACTACAACTAGATCAAGCTGCCTCCCCAGATAGTTGTAATTATCCTTAAAAGAGAGAACCAGAAACTAGATTCTGAGTTTCCTTCTAAAAATGCACTCTGAAAGAACAACATTCAAATTCACCAGATTTTTTCCCCTTCAGCTACAATAGTTGGATTTCACTGACTGCATATGAATGTTGTTTAATGTAAGCATGATCATTCCTTCTAACATTTTAGTATATAATGATTATTTTAAAGTAACTTATTCTAAATTATATTACGATGCTAGTTTATAGTGTGTATTTTATATATTGTCAGTGCTGAGATGCTTGAAGGCAGAGTTCTTACCATATTCACCTTCATAATTATAGAATTTAGCTTATTAGCCATAATGTAGTGTTGAATCAAAATATCCAAATTTGTGATTACATTATGTCTTCAAATATTCTTCCGTGAAGTTGCCTTTTCTAATGAAGGAACAAAACAGTAATTTTTCAGAGATTACCCTGAATGTTGGAGTTATGTCTACTTCTTCATAGTATATATTTCACAAAAGTAAAACCAAGAGAGCAGCATCTCCAACAACAACATGGATCCTGTTCCTTCAGTGTTAAATTAAAATAAATTCAAGATATTAGCATACAATATTTTTCCAGTGATTAAGACAGCTAGAGAGCACAGAAACTCATATTTTAACTTTAAGTAATATATATTATAGCAGTGAAATTGTAACTATCAAATTTATTTAAAATTCTAATAAACATACTTACAAGGAAATGCTAAAATATGCATATAGCTTAAACTCAATAATTCATATCTTAGTCCCTAGATAATGTAACATTTGAACTGTGTGTGTTGCCAGTTGACTTGAGTGACCCTTCTGCTTATATAATTAACTGGCATCCCAGGTGTAACAAGATACGGTGTTTCTAGAAACTATGCTGTTCTGAGCCGAAGATTTGGATCGTTGAGCGAAGTAAATTATTCATGTGTTAAATTTATTTAGAATGCTGTGAAAAAAGGGGTGCTTTCAGCTTTTTCTAATTCATTTTCTTTCCATTAAACCAATGGAGATAGATGGATAATTAGATAATACTTAAATATTTTGTAAGAAGCATGAAACAAATATCTTGACGGAATTATACGTTAAGTAATTGGAGTACACAAATATTATATAAAGTTTATATATGCACTAACCTGATCCTAATTTACATAAATTGCAAGTTATACATGTACTAAACTTTGATCTTGGACTCCAGATAGCAGTGTTTTTCTTTCTTTATTTCGTGTAGTAATTACAAACCCAGGTATATCCCAGCCACAATGTTAACAATAATACTTAAAAATAAGCCAAAGCAGATATCTTCTTTTAATGAACAAAGGGAGAGGGAATATAGGCTTTAAAATGCTATTGTGAATCAGATATGGTGATCTGTTGTCACACATGTGACCTACTGTGTTTGCATCCTCTCCTGAAGTACCATATGTCCAGGCTGATAAATGAGCAATTCGGATAATTAATTTATTGAAGTTGGTCCATTGGGTAGACATAGAGGCAAGGGCTAAGTAAAGCCCTTTTCTTCTTCTTCGTTCTTTTCTACTCCATAGTCAACAGTTAAATGGGAAAGATGATACAAACATAAAATACAAACTATCAACTGCCAAGTGGAGGAGTGATGATAAATTAATAGGAGAATATTGGAGTTTTATATTTCATACTTCAGATGATGAAGGGCAGGAAAGGAATTGGGAAGTTATCATTTGATGTAGCCTCCAATGGCTCAAATCTCAGGCAGGGACATCAGTATGCTTTACTGGTTTAAATCTGAAGACGTTAGGAGCAACCAGATGAACATAGTATATTTGAAGCTATTACACAGTTATCACAATATTAGATATTTCTTTGATACTTTAAAATTCATGTTAAAATTAGGATTCTCCTCCATTTCCTTTGAAGAAAGTCTCTAAAAGTCATCCTCAAGTTGTTAAAATGCATGAAGTATTTACACTGACTGGCTTCTGACTCTTAAGATGGTGATAACCACAATTACAAGCCCAGGTCCCAACCTCCCAAATATCCCTACAGCTTCTGGGGCTTTAAATCCATAACAAAGTTTTGGATTCCCAATGTTACAGCTCAAGCCAATCTTTTTATTATATTGTTGTAGGTGATCAATCGTTTTCTTCACATCACTCAGCAACTGAAATTCATAAGAACTTGAAGACACAATCCACATTTACAGCTGTAACTGCTCTAAGCCTTTCTCCATTTTTTAATTTTCTACCTTTCTTTAAGCACAAAACATTTATTCATTGAATATTTACTATGAAATCTTATCTGGCTCAGAAAAAGGCATTATGTTGGTACTGGACACTCAAGGGCAGAAAGTTCTAAAGTGACAGGTAAATAAAAATAAGAGAGACATGGTTCTGGTCCTCAGGCCACCCTCAAGGTCATGGCTTGTCTCTATGAAAAATGAGCCGTAGAGTTGAAGGGGAGAAACATTTGCCTCTGGCTCCATTAGGACATGGTAACACAATATTCTTTTAGTTCCAATATGGTCAGCATTGGTGCTCAATGAGGGAAAGCTATTCTGTCTTGCTCAAGAGAAAGGAAACTATTGGCTAATAGCTAAGCCAGTTAGGCCACTCAGTCACCTGATTAAGAAACCAACCCCTAGAAAAGCAAATTCATCTAATGCCATGATAAAGAGAAGAGGAGGTGCATAATTACCTCCTTAATGGAATAATGTGTTCTTACTTCCCAGAATTCTTGCTCTTTATGAAGCACCACATTTTATTCTCTTTGGTCTCTCTCATGCTGCCTAGCCTAAGCATTTTTTCTCATTCTTATAGGTTTTGTTTGTTTGCTTTTCTTCTCTGCTCTTTTGCCACATAGCTACTTGTCAAACCCCTATGCTTATCTCAAAAGAGCCACAGATTTCTTTGTTCTTCTCCTTCATTTTGATCTTCCAGGCAGCCTAGATTTACTCCCTTTTCTATATGTATTTTTTTTAATTCTAATAAATTTGTCCTTCTACTTCATGAGTCTGTTCTTAAATTCTTTATTAATGAGAATAAGAATCCTAAATCAAGACCTTGATTTCTCAAGTAATATTGTGAGATTCCTGAGAGACTACATTTCATAATGTCAACTAAAAACAGTAGCAACAGCTGTTGAGATGAGTGTTTGGTCAATTTTGGGAGGAAAAAGATAACAATGTAATAAGATGTCAGCATCAAGCTAATTCACATTGTTCTAGAATGTTAGTGAACACCCACTGGTAATTTCTGGAGATATTTGAAACAGAAAGTTTTTCACAGGGTTATATATTTCTGTGGGCAGGAAATGTATGGTTTTAATGTTCTTAGGCTTATTTGCTTAAAACATGTGTATATGATACAAAGATTGATTGACTTTCTCATACATATATAGTACCTGGATATCAGTTATATATATTCATACAGGAATTGTGTATGTCTTGCTGTTTGACCACTGATATCTGACATACAGTAGGTACAGGTACTTATGATCTATTTTCTGATGTTATGACTACATGTCCTGGTATTTGGGGCACCTTTATATACATACTACAGAAATAGGCATAGGTAATAACAACATTAGCTATAATTTCACATTTAGAGACCATAGACCAGATGCGCTCTTGAGTTTTTATAGATATAGCAAATGCATCCCCATACTAGTCTGAGAAAGAGCTATTTAGTACTGAATCCTGTATTTGACATTTTCCTACTGGTGACCTTGGGATAATTGCTTAATTACGAGTTACCAGAAGATGGTAAACACACACACACACACACACACACACACACACTCCACACACAGCAGGACAGTTCTATATACTTGGGGGACTATGCTAAGTGCAGACTATGCAAGATGACCTTCACAGAGCAGACAGCCATGGCGATGCCCATCTCTGCCTTTGTGTTCTTTTCTTGTAGTACCCAGGCCTCAGAGGATAATGAGTCTGTAAAGGAGCACCAGACTGATGCTTATTTTAAAATGACCTATGTATTCCCCATATGCTTTCTTTTTATTTTGTTATTTTTATAACAAAAAGGCTTCTATGATTTTGGTGAGTATGACTCTTTGCATTCTTGCTACAGATTGCTTTATGTGCAATTCCTCATTTCCCATCTCCTCACAGCCTGCATGTTGGAGGCATCAAAGGTCGCTGGGGAGAGTCATCCATCATTTTGACACCTTTTATGAGTTTACTGCTCCTGATGGTGATTATGGGAAAGGCTGCTTAAAAGTGATAACTGCCAGAGGCACTTGATGCACATGGTATTGATAATAGAAATATGTCTTAAGTTTAGGGCAATGGAAAAATAAAATAAAACAAACAAAGGACAAGCCAAAGATGTTCTAAAATGTAAATGGAACTTTAAATGTAGGTCCTGATGAAGAAGTACTGATTTTTAGAAAGAAATGAACCTATTATCATCCTGACCAAAAGGCCTGTGTGCATGGAGTATAGTTCTTCCATGAAAGTAGATATTCACATAAAATTAACCATTGCACTGCTAACCTAAAGGCTGTTCATATTATTGAGCTCAGCAAGTCTAAATTGCTAATTGCCATTACAAAATACTATCAATGTTTTACTGAATGTATATTATTACTATGTATGGAATATATTTTGCTAAAAATTGTGAAGTAAAAATAATTACACCAAACAAAAATAACTGGAATAAATTTATAATGGATATGCTCCATACTGTAAGATGTACTTTATATTTTCTTATGTAATAAGTTAAATAGTTAGAGCTTTGGAAGTCAGGGATGGATTAATTAACAATGTCTTTTCCCACTGTCCAGATTCAGAAGTGAATGAGATCTAGTATAACAAAGAGAAAAGGTTAAAGCAAAATATCATTTTGCTGTCCAATGTTTGTTGAAAAACACAGCTTTTGATTTGTAGCCAAATGGAACAGCTAATGCTTCTTTTTAAAGTAAACAAACATCTCTCTCCCTCTCCCTCTCCCTTTCCCCCTCCCCCTCTCCCCCTCTCCCTCTTCCCCTCCCCCCTCCCTCTCCCCCTACCCCTTTCCTCCTCCCCCTCTCCTCCTCTCCCTCTCCCCCTCCCCCTCTCCTCCTCTCCCTCTCCCTCTCCCCCTCCCCCCCTCAATGTGACTAAACTGGACACAATGAAAGTGTTTCTAACAATGCAAATGGCTTCCCAATTATGTTCATAGCAGGGCTAGCAGCACAATGGGATGGTGGCCTCCAGGAAACTGGGCAGTTCTGAAGACAGAAAGCTCCATGATAGACAAATACATTCATTTCTCAACACTGGCTTACCAGATTAGACTTCTGTTTATTAGGAAAATGTTCATAGGGAGATGGAGAAGGTATTTTCTCTTTTCTAAGAAAAGACCAAACTTCCCTTTCTCAATGGAAATATAAGAGAGGCAGAGATGACTTTATCCAGAAACTACTACAGTGCTATGTAATGAACAAGTTTAGCTAGCTAATTCTTTTTTTTTTGTTTGTTTGTTTGTTTTTGTTTTTTTTTTTTTAATTTTTTTATTGGATGTTTTATTTACATTTCATATGTTGTCCCCTTACCCCATCCCCCACCCACCCAGGAACCCCCAATCCCCTCACACCTCCTCCTTCTTCTTTGTGGATGTAACCTCTATCTACCCCCCCACTCCCACCTCCCCACCCTCAAAACTCCCACCCCCTGGGGCGTCCAGCCTTCATGAGGTCAAGGATCTCATCTTCCACCTGTGCCCAGCAGGGCCCTCCACTCTTATATATTCAGCTAAGGCCCTGGATCCCTCCATAAGTGCTCCCAGGCTGGTGGTTTAGACCCTGGGAGCTGTGGTTGGTTGGTATTGTTGCTCTCCTCATGGGGCCACAAATCCTTTCAGCTCCTTCAGTCTTCACTCTAACTCCTCCATTGAGAACCCCATGATCACTTCAATGGCTAGTTGTGAGCATCTGCCTCTGAATATGTCAGACTCTTGAAGACCTCTGAGGAGACATCCATATCAGGCTCTTATCAGCATGCACTTCCTGACTTCCACATCAGCATTACCTTTGGTGACTGCACATGGGATGGATACTCAGGTGGAAAGGTCTTCAGACGGCCCCTCCTTCAGTTTTTGTCCCTCGCTTTGTCTCCATATTTGCTCCCTTGAGTATTTTGTTGCTCCTTCTAAGAAGGACCGAATCACCCCCACTTGGTCTTCATTCTTTATGGACTTCATGTGGCCTGTGAGTTGCATCTTGGGCATTTTAAGGTTCTGGGCTAATATCCAATAATCAGTGAGTGAATACCATGTGTGTTCTTTTGTGATTGGCTTACCTCACTCAGTATGATAATTTCTAGTTCCATCCATTTACCTAGGAACCTCTCAAATTCATTGTTTTTAATAGCTGAGTAATACTCCATTGTGTAAATATACCACATTTTTTTAATCCATTCCTCAGTTGAAGGACATCTGGGTTCTTTCCAGCTCCTGGCTATTATAAATAAGGCTGCTATGAACATAGTTGAGCATATGTCCTT
>NW_021604658.1:9059924-9083778 GCF_004785775.1 Grammomys surdaster | reverse complement strand
TTCCCCACCTTCTCTTCTATTAGTTTCAGTGTATCTGGTTTTATGTGGAGGTCTTTTATCCACTTAGATTTGAGCTTTGTAGTGGTGGCACACACCGGTAGGATTTGCTGAAGGAGGCAGAGGCAGGAGGATCACGAGTTCGAGGCCAGCCTGGGCTAGCTAGCTAATTCTATTTGTTTGACAAAACTAGTTGTGACAGAAATAGTCTTCTGATAGACAATATAAACCTGAAAGCTTTTATTTTGTCAACCTATGTATATTTAATCAGTTAATAACCTATTTAAAAGACATTAGGGAAGTTTAATTTTATATAACTTGTAAAATACAGATAATGTTAAGTGAATATAATTAATATAAATGAACAATTAATACTGAATTCTTTCAAAACACTGAGAAGAATAGATACATGCAAGGTTTAACTTTTTGTTTCAGTTCTTCCAACTAGAATAAGTTACACATTCAAGTCAAGTGGGAAATGGTTTTCCAAGCATAAAAAAAATAGACTTGCCTAGTAAGTATTATAAACACGTTATATATATATATATATATATATATATATATGTATGTATATATATACATATATATATATATATTCTGAGAATAAAAGATAATTTCACAGGAAATGAATGTGTGGATTTGGAATAATGGCAGGAGACTTATACTAGGAAAAATGCAAGGAAATCACATCAGCATGAGCTTGCCAAGATATGCTAAGGGGATTTTAATCCTTTCTGAAGTCATTAAGGCTATCTCTAATTTAAAATGGGGAGTTATTTGCACCGTATAGCATCGACTTACCAGGCAAGATATGCCAATTGTTGAAATAATGATATAACTACTTGTGAGGTAACTAACTACTTTCTGATCAGATAGAAGACCCCCTCCTCCATGGAAGAAAAAGATTCCTGGTTTTGTAAATGTGGTCAAAAACCTATGGCTGGGAAGTCCCTAAGATCTCGCGGGGGGAGGGGGCAGGGGTGTATTTTTTTTACTAAATGTCCATGCTGTCAATCTGCCTTCCAAATATTTTTGCTTATATCCACAGATGGATCTTGTTTTCCATCTTCTTGAGAGAAACTTCTATTATAGAGTGGGCAATGACTAATGTAAACTCACAGCTGATCAACATGCTGAGAACATATGACAATGGGATACCTAATCAAAATATATCACACTTTTTAAGGCCTAGGGGGCTTCTTGAAAAAGGGGGGTAGAAAGAAGGAAAGAGTTAGAATATGAGAAAAGTGCTGTGTAATTCTGTCTCCTGAATATGGCATGCTAGTTACAATCAGGAAATACAGAAACTGTAGTTCCCTGTGCAAGCATGGTGCAACCCTGGACTCTTCAGCATCTCTTGTTGGATAGTATGATGATTTGTATATACTTGTCCCAGAGAGTGGCACTTTTAGGAAGTGTGGCCTTGTTGGAATAGGTTTGTCACTGTGGCTATGGGTTTTAAGACCATCATCCTAGCTGCCTGGAAGCCAGTATTCTGCTAGTAGGCTTCAGATGAAGATGCAGAATTTTCAGCTCCTCCTGCACCATGCCTTCCTGGATGCTGCCATGCTTCCACCTCGATAATAATGGACTGAACCTCTAAACCTGTAAGCCAGTCCCAATTAAATGTTGTCCTTGTAAGAGTTGCCATGGTCATGGTGTCTGTTCATAGCACAAAAACCCTAACTAAGTCAGAAGTTGGTACTGGGAGTGGTTCTAGAGGAGCAGAAGTAGAAGGATGAATCAAAAATTTAAAAATCTGGAATTGGCTTAATAATTTGCCAGCACCTTCTAATTCACTATCAACTTCAACTACTGAAACCTCCACAGACACTTTCTCCTGGGAACTCAGAGAATTTTGAAGGCCTGCAGTGGAAACTATTTCAACCTTAAGGAAGTTAATGCCTTTGATTACCTTGGTCTATCAATTGCAACTGGTAATGAATTAAGTGACCCGGTACACAAAAATTTTCTACAATTTGGAAGAAAACAAGGAAAATAATTTTGCTGGCTTGTTGCTCTTAGTATCTCTGGACAAATTAAAGAAGGAAAAGAATGAGTTGTGTGATAAAATTGAATGGCTCCAGATGCAAGTAAACAATCTAAAGTTTTCTAAATGTGTCCTTGAAGAGACTCTTTTCTCCAGCAGCCGTAGAGCTCCAGTTGCAGAAAATCAAACTGAAGTCTTCATTAAAAGGTTGGCTGAACTACAGCAAAAATTCAAGTCTCAGCCTCAGAGTGTGTCAACAGTCAAAATAAGGGCATTAATTGTCAAAGAATTGGTAATAGGGGAAGGTAAGACCATGTGACCAGGTGCAGAAATGAGGACTATAAAGTAATATGAATGCTTCTGTTTTATTTTGTTAAGATCACATTTGTATAGATATTTGTGCTTTCTTCCAATTTCTTTAGTATCAATTGGCATTTAGGTTGAGATACTAAAAGAATGTTCCCAAGGGCCATTGACCTATTTGCACATTTACAAATGCATTTACAACTGTACAAGGAAAGGTTAAATCATGTTAGGCATATTTATGACCAGGTTATTGTTTCATTTAACATGAGATATTATTTGTGTCAAGTTGACAAGGGGTGGATTTTAATAGCTACTCCTGATTGTCAACTTGACTGTATCTGGAATGAGCTACAACCCAGAATTGGATGGCTCACCTGTGATCCAGATCTTGAGGCTGGAAAACATGAGTTTCTGACTTGGATCTTT
This sequence comes from Grammomys surdaster, assembly GCF_004785775.1. Lineage (NCBI taxonomy): Eukaryota > Metazoa > Chordata > Mammalia > Rodentia > Muridae > Grammomys > Grammomys surdaster. The sequence goes on along the minus strand of NW_021604658.1, from coordinate 9,081,059 downwards.
GCATTGAGATCTTGAGACATAGTGGCCATGAACAGCTTAAGGCCAGGCAACGAAGTACAGGCTTTTAATCCCAGGAGATTGAGGGAAGAAGATATCTGAGTTCAAGGTCAGCCTGGAACAAAGCAAATCCCAGATCCAAGTGTGATGGTACACAATTTTAATCTGGGCCGCACCTTCTGGAGGCCTGCATAAGGACATTGGAAGAAGGAAGATTTACTTGTCTTTTCCTGTTTGCACTTCCTTGCTAGCACATCTGGTGGAACCTACTTCTACAGAAGACCAGCTGAAACAATTAGACTTATGGGACTGAATAACTACTAGATTCTTGGACTTCCTATTCACAGGTGTCCATTGTTGGGTTAGTTGGATTACAGACTGTAAGTCATCACAATAAATTCTCTCAATATAGAGAGACATTCCGTAAGTTGGGTGGCTCTAGAGAACCCTCACTATGACAGAAGTTGGTAAGAGGTGTGGGGTAGGTCAACCTGAGCATAGAGTACTGCAGAGGACAGAGTTGGAAAGGTGAAACCAGCCCTTTGGTGGACTCCAGAAGATCATGTGTGGATCCCAGACATTGAAACAACAAACTGTAACATTGAAGTTGCCTTGGAGACCCAACGGATCAGATAGCTGAGGAAAGCTACTAACAGGGAGTGGAACCAGCCCAAGAGAAAGAAGTTTGTTGTAGTCAACAAAGATGAAAAAAGAGTTAGTGATCTGAAGACTGCTTTGACATCAGACACGGAGATGCAGAGTTTGACGTTTTCACAGCTGATATCCTCCCATATTGTGTTGGGGATTACAGTTAAGTGATTGGCTGAATCTCAGATGAGACTTTGAACTTTGAACCTTTAACATTGTTGAGACAGCTATAGATTATGGGGACTTTGGTAGTTGGACTAAATGCATTTTGCATTATGCAATGTTTAAGTATACCCCCTATAGACTCATATATTGAAGAAGCTTAGGGGGATCAGGGAGTGGAATGTATATGCTTGGCCCAGGGAATGACACTATTAGGATGTATGACCTTGTTGGAATAGATGTGTCACTGTGGGTATCGGCTTTAAGACCATCATCCTAGCTGCCTGGAAGCCAATATTCTGCTAGGAGCCTTCAGATGAAGATATGGAACTCTCACTTCCTCCTCAACCATGCTTGCCTGGATGCTTCCATGCTCCTGCCTTGATGATTATGTACTGGACCTCTGAACATGTAAGCCTCAGTTAAATGATGTGCTTATAAGAGTTGCCTTTGTCATGGCGTCTGTTCCCAGCAGTAAAACCCTAACTAAGACAGATAGAGTAGTGGCTCATGAAGTCCCTTCTCTCCCTGAAGAGCCATAGACAGTTAATGGTTGCTAGATAAGTAGGAATTCTTTTGTTTTTTAGAATATACACTGGTAAGTTGTTCATGCTTCAGTACATAACTAAGACCCTTACACATATTCACACAAAAATAAAACAATTAAACTGAAAGCAATACATATAACAAAACTTGGGAAACCAAATGGAGAAAGATAGCTATCAGATGAAGTAGGAGAGGGTTAGGAAAAGACAATGGGAGGTCAGTAGGATCATAATACTTGTATATATGTATGAAATTGTCAAAAATTAAAATAAGGTCATGTTGTATACTTTAGAAGTATTGCTGTTGTAAAAACTCCAGAGTCTGTATGTCATTTAAATATTTAATTAGAATAGAATAATGGCCATGGTAACGTGGATATGTTTTCACAGACAGAAAGAAGTATTTGATAAATAATGAAGATGCTTGCTTTACTTTTTTTTAAAGACCTCTTTGATTCCAAGAAACCTTGTAAGTATGAAATTACAAGAAAACCACATGAGCAAGTATTCCGGAATACCTGTATGAATAACATAGTCTAGGTTAAAGCTTTGTAACCATAAGAAGTCATAGGGAAAAAGACTTGAGGAAAAGACCATGTCACATCAAGTGTCTTTCTTATGACAGGTATCTCTAAACATCCTTGTAGGTGAAATTAAGGCTTTGATAAAGGTTTTACATATTAAAGTAAAGTTGGAAAGAATCACTTGAAAAGTAAGCTTATAAAATTAAGACCAGAATGAAAATATTTGCTGAAAACATTATTTATATGTCTCAGTGTTCTTTTCTAGATTAGTAGCATGCAGTTCACAGTCAAGAGTTGCCCAGGTAACAGACACAACGGGGAAGTTTCATTTTTTGCTGTCTTTTTAATGAGGATCAGTAAAGGATGTGACTCATGAGTTCAAGATAGATGTTTCTCTATGCAAAAAGCAATGGAAACAGAACAAGCCATAAAATATGTTTATTATGTATAAGTAAGATGAAATGAAAAAATTGCAAAATGAGCTGTAAATAATTTATGCCCACTATTTTTTAAGTGTGACATATTCTAGTTTGACAGATTAAAGTGATAAGAATTCAGATGGCATAAGATCCTTTAGTACAGCGGTTAGAGCTGGCCTGTGTGGTGTTTCTTTTGGTTTGCCTCAAGGTAGCAGATCAAGCGTATCTGTTCATGCAGAAGATAGTAGTTGGTAATCAAGATAGATTACTCATAGAGCACTATCTAGGACACCTATGATGGCTGGCATTAATGGATGTGTATTGAAATGCCTTACTGAGGTTCATTTTGTATAATTAATGTATATTAATAAGAATAGAAAAAGACGAAGAGATGTTCAAGGAGAAGAAGTTATCTCTATTCAAAGAGTTTATAAGCAAGGAAATGAAAATCACAAATTTAAAAAAAAATAGTGTCTCTGTACAAACTAGAGCTCACTGATGGGGAGAAAAACTCTGAATGAAGGGGATTATGGCAGAGCTTTCAACCTCAAATAAGGAATATTCTTGGTTTTCAAGGAGTAGGAAATTGGGATATTTGAAGTCAGTGTCTTTGTCACAGAAAACTAGAAACAGAATGAAAGTAGAGATATGTTTGTTTTCAGTAAATACCAGAGGACTATATTTTAATATATATCTTAGGTTGTCAGCAGGATGTGGGACTCATAGGGCAGAAAAAAACTCCATGATCCATGGGAACTCTTAACAAATGAAAACTTATGATTTAAAAGTATCAACCCTTCAGTCTGTTCTTCATTTTGTCCCTTCGTTATCATTGACAGAAGCAATTCTGGGTCAAAAATTTTGAACATGGGTGGGTGGCCTCATGTCTTAACTAGAGAGCCATGCCTAACTTCTGGAGGTGGTCTTTAGGTTTCATGTGCCTACTGTTGGACATTTTGGCTAATGTCATTGTCATTGAGTCCCAGTAACTTCTCACATCCCAGGTCTCTGAGACTTTCTAGAAGTTACCCCATGCCCCATATCCCCTGCTACATATTTCCATTCATTCTCCTGGCCCTCTGGGCTTCTCTCCTTTCTCTCCCCATACCTGATTCTACCCTGCTTTCAACATCCCCCCTCCTCTCACACTTTGGTCCCTCCTGCTCTCTGCCTCCTGTGATTATTTTGTTCCCTCTTCTAAGTGGGATTGAAGTATCCACACTTGTGTCTTCCTTCTTGTTAAGCTTCCTATGGTCTGTGAGTTATATCATGGGTATTCTGTACTTTTTTGTTAATATCCACTTATCAGTACTTTTTGGTCTAGGTTACCTCACTCAGGATGATATTTTCTAGTTCTGTCCATTTACCTGCTAAGTTCACTGAAGGAAAGGCCATCCAGTGACTTGCTCAACTGTGGATCCACCCCATGTGCAGACACCAAACCCTGACACTATTACTGGTGCCATGTTGTGCTTCAGACAGGTGTCTAGCATAGCTGTCCTCTGAGAGGCTCTACAAGCACCTGACTAAGACAGATGCAGATACTTACAGCCAACTGGGGAGCCCTATGGAAGAGTTAGGGGAAGGATTAAAGGAGCTAAAGGAGATTGTAACTCCATAGGAAGACCAACAGTATTAATTAACACGAAACACTTCTCAATCTCTAATTCAGCCAGTTTTCTTTTTATAGTTAAGTCCTCATGGATCAATTTCAATACATTTCTTCTGTTTGATTGTACTTCCCTTTTCATATATGGGCATAACCACTCTTCTCAGAAAGCAAATGCTTTAAATATAATTATCAAGTTATTAATAAATTTTCAGTTGATTCATTTTAATTATATTCTTAGAAATGGAAAAAGCTCCTCAGAACTCTTCCTTAATATTCTATATGTTGATTGTTAGTATAATTAAATGTTTTCTTCTTTCAGTGCTACTATTTAGCATATTTACTTGAAATAACAAAATTAGTAGAAATATAAAGATTATCTTCTTCATCCAAAAAGAAATATTACATTAGTGAAGTATATTTGAAATGTAGCAGCCTGTCTTGAAAAAACAAAAACAAACAAACAAACAAAAAAGAAATGTAGCATGTGTCAATGATAGAATAGTTCATATTAAGTTAAAAAAAAGTTGACATCTAAGGTACACCTACACCTTTATTCTAAATTGCTCTTGAGATTCCTTTTCAAAAATTGTTAAACTTCAGGGAATATGACAAATAACACTAAACTCTATGCTTACAAATGAGTGGGTATTGGCTTATGGCCCAAATAGTTCATTTGATTAAATATGTTTTATGTATATTTAGCCATTAAATTATGAAACACAAGAAAGGAATTCTGTATCCAGGCATGGCAGCAAACATATTTATGGTGAGTTTATGGAGGTAGTGTATGTTTTGATTTACAAGCCCAATGCCCGGCATGCAGCAGGTGTTCTACAGCAGTGTGAGTGATCTGAGTCTGAGGCAATACTGCAAGGAAGGAGGACACTTGAGACTCCTAATGCAGAGGAGTTACCCCTCATTCCAGGGGAGTTTCTAGCTCTTTTCATTTGGAATATAGTCATTGTTGGAAAATCCTAGACTTGGAATTAGTTCTCCACAAAGTGAAAAAAATATAGAAACAGCAATAGTAATTATTGTTCAATTATTTGTATTATTAATTAATGCATTATTAATTAGTAGCTTTGCAGCTTGGAAGGCAACCACTATGCCAGCAACAAGCTAGCTCTCGCATGTCTCATAACTTCTTCAATTACATTTAAAAGAAAATATGTTGCCATGACTTTCTACCTTTTTTCAGTACTCCTCTGACTTGCAGTACTTTACCAAACAGCTCCAAAATCTTGAAAGGCAGAGACAAAACTCATCTTCAAGAAAATAATATATCAACAATAGACAATAGAATGATGTTACTCACAGTGGCATATTATGACAATATCTTCCCAGTATAGGACAGAGCTTATTTGGTTTGGGGTAATTACTGATATACTTGACTTGGGATGACACCTATTTTATACATTCTCTAGATAAGGTAGATTTCATATGCTTTTCACATTAAAAACTCATATCAACATCCAATAAATCATAGGATTCCAATTGGGTAAAAATGAAAACAAATTTGAATGGTGCTGGCAAGGAAGGATGTAGTATTCCTGATTTTCGGGGCCACCACATTCTTTTTTTCCCCTTCTCTTCTCCCTCTTGCTCTAGCCCTGCTCACTCCAGCTCTGCTCCCTCCAGCCCCGCACCACATTCTTGTAACAACAAAATCAACTGATCAGAGGTTGCTGTTCTAATTAAACATATGACACTTTAAATACCATGGCTTGAAGTGTAATCATTATACGTTATTTGGATACTCTTCTTTGATCTAATATTTTGAGTTTTGCATTACATATAAATATATTCATGCTTTTTAGAAATAATAGTGCATGGGAAGAATGTGTTTTTTTTCTTTCATGTATTCTTTATATTTACTTGGAAAGTCTTAGGACTAATTCATTCTTTGAATTACCCATAGTCACTGAGTGTGCAAGTCACCACAACTATAAAGTTGCCACTTTTCAAGGGGTCAGATCTTTTTTTTTTTTCACAAAAGCTATGTCCAAAATTATCTCTATATTTAATCATTTTGAATTTACACAAAAGAAAGTATTATAGGACATTTTATTTCCCTTATGAAAGTGTAAGAAAAATTACATTATAATTTACATGGAAATTGTGAGCCTGGGGAATTTTCACAATAGGAGGGTTTTGGTGTTGGAATATCTCAGTAGAGAAGATAAGGACTCTTTGCACATCCTTTCTCTTCCCCATCTTCAGTCACCCAAAGTAGTACCTATCTCAGATGGAAGCCACGAGGTGACATGTTATTTGGCAAATGGAATAGTAGATGCAGGGAGAAGACAGTGAACAACTATTTAGGCCAATCACTGATGTACCATTTCTGATACAACATAAAAATGCAAACATCCCCAAAATAGTTAAAAACCGAGTAACATTTTGATGAGTTTTCATTGCTACTTTCTGAGCTGCCTAGCTAGCTAGTTAGCTGTCAATCAAAAAATTAAATAATTAAATAAATAACTAAATAATTTTAATAAAAATTAAATAATTTTTTAAAATGACAAGAAATCTTTCTTTTCTAATTCTCTTCAAGTGAAAATTAAACTGCAAAGTTAATAAAATGCAGACTCACAGAAAAGTTTTTCATTATTTCAGAAAAGATAACACAAATCCAGAAACCACTGAGTAGCTCTCTTTCAAGCGCCTCTCTGCAAAACTGTATTGGCATCATGATTAATCTTGTGATATTCTCTTGAATGTTAAGAAACTGTTAACCATATAAAATACATGGTAATATTTTGTAGCATTTAGCCATAGCTGTTAAAATATTAACAGTATTCCAGTCAAATGTAAAATAGGTACATAAAATTCAAGAAATTCTTAATATGTAATTGTAAATTTTCCCAGATCCAACAAAACAATGTCACCAAAATTGAGCATGCCTGTAGTTTCACATTGTTCAAAATGACTACCACCACCACCACAACTACATTCATCACCATAACCATTACCACCACCGCCACCGCCACCGCCACCGCCACCGCCACCGTCACGGCCACCGCCACCGCCACTGCCACCGCCACCACCACAACAACAACAACAAAAACCCTCTGTATCAATGCCATACAGTGAAAAGAATTATCCTGTTGTATAGATTGAATATGCATGTAAAGAGAATAAAGTAGATGACTCCAGAATTGAAAATGTTTTATTTTTCAGTTACTATAACTGGTTCTTTAAGTATAGTTAGAAGAACTATCTGACATGCATCTTCAATAGGAAGGAGAAGCCATCGCGAAAAATTCATTCTAAGGCATGAATAACCATTTTTATAAAGCATTTATAAATACTCGGGGTTAAATGAAGTTTGTTTTAAAGAAAATATATTGTCAGTAATTGTATATATAATAAAAATGTTAAGGCTTAATGAATTCATAATTGGATTATTTATCATGGAGACTGGTAAACGGAAAACATTAAGGAACAGTTCATTTAAACTAGCGATGTAATGGATGGATGAGTCTATAGCTCAGTGAAAGATTTTACCATGACCTTGTGCAATGCTCTAGGAATCAAGCGAGTCTTAGGAACAGACATAGGGCTCTCTTGGTGAATTTAATATCTCCAGTATTTAGTTCCACAACAGTAACTTTGCTTTCAGCTCTACAAAGTACTGTGTTTCAAAATCGTATCTAATAATAATAAAAAATAAAATCTTGGTATCATGTGACCTATATAGCACTCTGCCCTTGTTTTTAAAGTACCTATCTATTTGAATTTCAGCAAAACTAGAAAAAGGCACCATAAATTTAACACCCCTCACAGAAGGTAAAAAGTTCCAGTTATATACAGATAAGAGGTTATTAACAATAATTTCAGAACACAGGACTGAGGCTGAAATACCTTCTTGAACTTCAAAACATTAAAATCCTACATTAAATGTTAAGAATGTTGGTTTCCTCTGATGTGTTGTTGTTGTTGTTGTTTTCTACACATCTGCCATAGTGAAAAGAGTCCCCAGAGCCTGGGATTTCAGTTGTGGGGTCCACCTCCCTCTAATAATGGATCCAATTCTCTTGGGGTACAATTCTGTATCCGGAGGACTAGACTGTCAATGGTCAGCTAGAAAGAAAATAGGGAGTAGGAATCACAGCAACACGTTATGCAGATGCAGTCATACCATATTCTACACAAGAGCAGTAAAATCAAAGAGACCAACCATCGTATACCTGGACCACAGACTTCAAGCTACAGCTTACAGGATGAGGTTGAGAATTCTGTCTGACTGAGTAGCTCATCAGTTGTTTATTCAGCCTTGGAGCCAAGCTTAAGACTCTACCAGGCACCGAGGAAACCAGTGTGACCTTGAATATTTGTCTCTATTCTATTGGACCTTAGATTCTAGCCTAAGGCCTCATCTATTGTGTGCCATAAAATTATACACTAACTTTTTGTGCTCATCATCTTTGCTATTGATTTTATATTCATTGTATGACCTAAGTTCTTCTTAGTCGAATATGGTATAAAGAAGCCAAATAGATGGGTACCCAGATACTACACAATATACCTCATTTGGCAACAATTTTAACAAATATTCTACAGCAAATGGTATCTGTAATTACTTAAAAATAGAATTATATTTAAACCCAGGGAAAAGATATATATGCTCATACTTCCTTGGTATTTAATGTTGAAAACCAAACTTATGACATAAATAAAAGCACAAAGAAAGTAAACATTCTAATGACTGAAAAAGACAAAAATGTCATTATGTGAAAATTATACTATTCTCAGAATAACAAAACCAACATAAAATTTAGGCAAATTAATAGACTTAACAATATGGCTCAGCATGCTTTCTGGTTATAATATCAACATAAATCTTCAATTTTGTTTCTTAGCATTAATAATAAAATAATACTACTTATGATTAAAATTGTCACAATAATAGTATAAATATACCTACAGATGATTTTAACAAAAGGGACAAATTCCTAGGTTGAGAATAAAATTGTGTTTTATTTCTTAAAATAAAATAATCAAATGCTATATGTGATAAATCCAGGCAACAAAATGAATGTATTCTTATTAAATATATACATCCCACGTCTCCATGCATACATTTAATTCTAATTACATTAACATCTAGAAAACACATTAAATCAAATGTAATAAACTGAAATTTATGTGAAGAAGTAGTGTTTCAAGGACACCAAAATTAATTCTGAAAGAGTAGCCAAGACTAGAAGGCTTTCAGTCAAATGGTAAAATATATACTAATTCACTAAAAAATTATAGTACTGAATTTGGTTTTGAATGTAGATTAATGTTAGAATATCTGGTTATCATGATTAATCCCTAGATGAACTATCCAGCATCAGAAAATATTAAAAGCTACCCTAATTAGTAAATAATAATATTAGCATAAATAAACAGATTAAGAAAACAAAATAAGAGGCTCTGAAGTATACTGAGGTGTACATTATAACTCTTTCAGATTAGAGGAGATACTAGAACTCAAAAATTTTGGTTTCTCAACAACAAGTCTTTCTGGTGCATTTGGTCTTAAATTCCCTTATATATACCAAAAACGTGGATATCAGAAGTTTCATGTAACTGAATGTTAAAAACAAAACACATAAAAACATATTTCAAATTTTAAGTCGCAACAGAATTGCTGAAATTTGACAGAAGAAGCAAAATACCTGAAAAAAAAATGTCATGCAGTTTCATAAGAACAAAAATAGCACTAAAGGTGATAATAAGAAATCTGATTTAAATGTATATTACTAATTGTTAAAAGATAATTCATAAGTCTTAAGATCAACAAAATATATGACTCATGTTATAGAAAATGTACTTGTGGATAACTAAGGAAGAGTATTTCAAGAAAGAATAGAAAAAGAATATGACTGGAAAATTACAGACATGAAAGTAAGTGTAATGAATAAACTTATTCTTACCTGAAATTAATATATTCATTCAGTCAAGAAAATGAAAAAAATGATGAATTATTTTTAAAAATCTTCTAAAATCAAGCACTGGCCAAACATCTAATGTGAAAACTATAAAGCCCTAAAAGTATAAATTGGATTCAGTAGAATATGGAAAGACTTCTCATATTTATACATTGAAAGAATAAACAGTGCTAACATGTATTACCCAAAGTGATCTACAGTCTCAATGAAATCTCTATCCAAATTCTAATAACATTCTTTACAGAAATAAAAATTAACCTTAAAACTATATATTGAAACATAAAATAGGCAAAGAAATCCTAAGCAAAATGTAACACTGAAAATATCAGACCACCAGCCTTCAAACTTTTCAAATTATATAGTGGACACAGTAACAAAACCACTATTGTACTGGTCTAAAAGCAGACATTCAGTCCAATGGAACACACATTAGATCCTACAGACTAGATGACTGCAGCCACGATTCTTAGCAAAGGTGTCTTCATCAGATCATGGACAAAAAGATAGATTCTTTAACAAATGAGATTAGAAAATCAGCCCTCTTCATTGGAAGTCTGGAACGAGATCTGTCACTCTGCATAAGGATCAATTGAAAACCAAAGACTTTAAAACTTTAATGTAAGACTCCAAATTTTGAACACACTATTGAAAACCGCATCAAGATATACACAGAGCAATGAATGACTTTCTGGCTAAGATGACAATAACTCATGGGATACCAATAAGTACTACAAATGAGAGCACATTAAATTAACTATTTCTTGTTCATTAGAAGAATCAACAGCTCCAAGGGATTTCCTACAGAATGGAATACATTGTTTGGCTACCATTTTCCCAAATGAAACAGCAAAGAACACAACCAATAAAATGGTTAATGAACTGTAGAGATCATTTTAAATGAGCAATAAAATGTGGAGAAAATTTCATCCTTTTTAACTACCAGGAAAATTGTAAACTATATCAAAAGTCTTTCTCATCCCAGTCAGGATAGCTATCACTAGGAAAAACAAAAACAAAAAGAAAGTACAGCCTATTTCTTTTTTGAGAATGCAGGTAAATCAGGTCCTTCATGTCTTGATTGTATGAATATAAGTCATCTTAGACGTGTAAATGAATATGGGAGTTTGTAGAATGATTACAAATAGAGCAACCATGTGTCCTACCTATAATACTTTGGGGTGTATGCCCTACATCATCAAATTCAATTTGATGTAGGTATTCCTGTATAGCCATATTCATTGCTGCACTTTTGAGGAAAGACATTTTAGTAAATCAGCGTAGGTGCACATCAGTGACTGAATGAATAAAGTCTGCATGTCTACAGATGTTATTGTATTCAGCCATAAAGAAGAATGAAATTACGTAGTTCTCAGGAAAGAAATAGATAAACTAGAGATCATTATGTTCCCTGAAATAAGGATATCACAAAGACAAGAAGCGTACATATTCTCGGAGATATGCAATATGAGAAAAGCATCAAAGCAGAGTAGTGCCATCAAATACAGAAGAAAATAGGAGGTTGGTAGTATAAGAGAGAGTACAGGGGCTAAAGTACTTTAAAAATTCTGCCCTTGCTAATATCTTGAGTTTTGAATTCAGGTTTTGGAATCATGCGTGAATGAAACTCCTCTTTTGAGTCATTAATTCTTGACAACTCTATGGAGTTTCTCATAAACTAATGCTTGGAATCTTGTCCTTTGACCAAGTTATCTGGAACCTGGGAAGAAAGGAATTTATTCTGTTCAGTAACAAGATGAGTTTAGTGAGCTGTGCCCTTCTCAGCCTTGAGAAGGCCAAATAGACCTTGTTTACCACTGGACCTTAAGGACCCAGTTGGAGTTATCTTCCTTGACTGTATCCCCTGGCTGCACATACAACTTCCTACAGGAACATAGAAGAATAGACTGCCCACTCAGCTTGCTTTGTGATATGATCCAACTGAAACAAAGGATGGGTTTGGTGGGCTTCCCTTGTATAAACGCAGTGCTAAATTTTAAACTTTGAGTCTTGTCCTGGCTCCGTGCTTCTTTCACCTCTCTGCCTCTTTTTCATTTCCAGCCTCCCCTTCATGTGAACCCAGTTCATCTGTGGCTGCTGGGTGACTACAGTGAGCACAATGCTATGTTAAGCTGTTCATACTGTCTCAGTCTTTAGGACTTTCAAGGATATGAGGCACCTTGGGAAGCACTATCTTTCCTGGAAACAAGTCAATGTTAAATATTCAAACTGTTTGTTTGAATCCTGTCAGTTTAAAAAAAAAAGGGGGGGGGGAGAGGTGATCTGAGCAAGTAAGTTAAAGAAAGAGGAATTGAAGGAAACCTTCTTTGACTTCACCTGTTAACAGTTATTGAAATTTCACATTATATTTCAAGACACATGAAACTTTACTACAGTCTCTAATCTCTATTGCTTTAACTCATAACTAATTGGAAACTGTCAGTCACCTTAAGGACAGGTTGTAGTCCCCATAGCAACCTCTTGTTTCAGAGAAGTCATCATGCAAGTAAAACTGAGGATGGGTAATAGATTTAGTTTCTTTAATAGAAGCAGAGATGTGAAAGGAAGTTTCTTAAAATTAGCCTTTAGGACATTAGGGCACAAGACACTAAAATTAAGACTTTTTCTAACTCCTCTTGATACTCAAAACCTAGCATTTGCACAATTAGTCCAAAATATCATCTCAGTGATGTAGCCAGTATGAGATCTATGAAGAATTGAAAGCCTACTTTCCTACAACAATTGCCTTTTGTATTAGTCACTATGACAACATAACTGCTTGAAACAACTCAAAGAAGGAAAGGTTTATTTTAACTCATGGTTTCAGGGTATTTCAGTCCATCACAGTGGGGAAGGGCTTGCAAATTTAGCTTCTTTAAATGGAGGCAGAGAAATGAGCAGGGAATGATGCTCGAGGCAGCACTCATCTATTACCTTCAAAGGACAGCTCCCAATGCTCCACCTCCACTAATGAGGTTCTCAACTTCAAAACCAATACAAGTTTCTGGGGAGCAAGGTTAAACTACAAATGTCTATGGGAAGTATTTTACATTAAAACCATAATACCTGGAAGGCATTATTAAAATTCATATTCCTGAGAATTACCTTTGATTTCAAGAATTAGAATTCCTGAATATGACTTGGGTCTGTGATTTAAAAAAAAATACTTATATAATCTTGTATAGCTTGCCTTACCTGGGATATTTTTCCAATGTGATTTTGTATGTCATAGATTTAGAGAACAAGGGTGCATCTGTACATGTTAATTAGCTAGAGTTTATATTTGCATACATAATTATGTATACACATATACTTCAAAACATGATAAATTGTATCCGTCATTTATAAAAAATGAATAGCATTCCCAGGGCATGTGAGAATGGCTCAAAAAAGATGCTTATTTTATACAAAAACCAAGGTTGCATATTTCACCAGGGTATCTCATTAATCAACACAAGAATTTTATCAAAGAAAGTATAGGACTAATCTCATTAAAGAATCCAGAGAATGAGACACATCTTATGGGGATCACTAATTTCACACCCAAGTACAGGTATAATGGTAGATATTTCAAAGTTGGCCAAACTACCAATGCTCCTTCATTAGTTCCTTTCTACAAAGCTGCAATAAAATCCCTGTCCAATACAACTCGAGGAAGTACTTTCTTAGTTTCACAGTTTGAGGATATGGTCCTTCATGTTGGTGAATGAATGGTGTTAGAAGAGTGAAGTTTCTATGCTTATCAGAAGACAGTGAAGATGCAGGTGCTCATCTTCTAGTCTTCCTTTTATTTAATACATGGGAGTGATGCTAAACACAGCAAAAAAGGGTAGTACTCTTCTTACCTCAATTAAACTAATCTAGGTATAATTCCTCACAGGCATGTTCATAGCCTAACCTATTTTATGCAATCTCTCCAAGGCATGTTCAGAGACTTATCTCCTAAGTGTTTATAGATCCTATCAAATTGATAATCGATATTGATCATCGTGTCTATCATGGTATTATGAATGGCTTTAAGCTTTACGCTCCAAATCAATTTTCTAGAAAAGAAAGTGAGGTAAAACGGTACAGTTCAATTTCCATTCAGTATACCCTTGTATGATGGTAATGGATCCTCACCAGGGAACATCACAATAATAACATTTAACTGTAATCATGATGTCAATATTGCATAGGGTTGTATTTTTTAATTCAGAAATTTTACTTAAAATGTCATATTAGGTGTTTCAATGTCCTTTTGTAGGTTAGGCCAGAGATTATTAAGCACATGATGAGTTGAGATGAGATGAGATAAGAATGAGATCCAGGAATGAACAGCTATGACTTTCTTCACCATGAACTCAAATACTATCAAATAGAAGGTCTAATGTACAAATACTCAATCTCAAATGGAAGTTTTTGTAAGCATATGGACAACAACTTTAGATCAAGACCTGAGCTGTAGTTTTGCCATGTGTATAAAAAGGAGAACCAAACATTTCAATGTAATGTTGCTCCCTCATAAAGTGGATGTAAGACTAATAATCCATACATTGGAGATCTGTCATAAGTATACAAATCACCCATCTTGGAGCCCTAAAATTTCTAACTATAAATGTTGCTAGATCAGAGTGAGCACCATTACCAAGACTTTGAAAGCACTCACAGATATCTGAACCAGCACACATCAGAAAGGAGGACTCAGACTCTAGAGAGTGATGGGTTGCTATTATATAGAACTTCTGACACACAGTAAGGTATGCATTGTTTTGGAGGAGACAAAAATGATCTTACTCCTAGAAAAGAAAGGAGAGTCATTGCACAGAACACAATGGGTATTCATAAAAGTTTGGAAACACTCATTGACTGCCTGGGCTTTGAGGAGACTTGAGAACCCAGCTGTGTTTGGGGACTGACAGTGCCTTTGGCTTTGCTTGCTGTCTTGGTTTCATTGAGCAGGAGGTAGAGGAAACCTAACATGGTCTGGCTGCCTAGGCTAGTCTCAACTTCCTGACTAAAAAAGAAGTTGATAAATGAGACCATCAGTTTACTTCAAGTTGTTGTAGTCTGATTTACCAGGGTAAGCATGGACGCATTAGTTTGGGAAACAGCTCTGATTTCAAAATGACTTATACATTTGTCTCAGAAAATTCAGTCTCCTTAGGACTTATGCCTAGTGGTCAGAGGACAGAAAGAGTAAATAAATGAACCTTGACATTGTGCCTAAAGTAGGCCAACAGTGCATGATGGGTCTCTTACCTTCATAACACCTATCATAAGCTTTTAGGAGTGATGTTTGGCCTTATGTATGAAAGAGCAATTTACTGAGACTCAGAGAGTTTAAATGACATTTCTCAAGGATTTTCAAGAAGTAATTAATAGACATATAGCAAAAGCCATACCTTTTTGAAACCAAGACAGACATATCAAATATACTATGGTACCTAATATTTCATATATTGTATGACTATTGCTTTACATTTTCATTCAAGAATTACATTAGAGATGAAAGAATCCTTAAGCACATCATTTCCTAAAGGAAGGGCTGGCTGTTTTGTGAATTTTTTTGGAGAGTGAGGTAAACAAACTTTTTTTACCATCACCCATAGAGCAGTAATAGCATGTTAAAGAAAGCTGTCCAGATAAAGTTAGTTGAGGGAACCACTAAGTTTAACAGGATTTCCTGCTGGATAGTAGGTGAGGGTTTATTTACAGAAGCCTGGGGGTAGGGTACTGGTTCAAATGTAGAAAACAGCTGAAAAGTTCACCACAGCATAGATTCACGAAAGTTTTACTGAAGAATATTTTCACAAGTTACAGGTAGCTTGACAAGTTGGAGAGTCTCCTCTCTCCAATGATTACTTATGTAATAACCTTGAAGAGGAGTCCTGTGAATCTTACACGGTTCAAGGAATTTCCTGAGACTTGTGAGTTGTTTACTTTGATCCTACTTTTTCTTTCTTTTTTTTTTTTACTTCCAGAATCTTAAAGAGTGTCTTCCTAGGATAAAATATTTTATTTGTAGGAAAAGATTACATAAAATTGGCTATCATTAATATTCAAGCATTCCTATATTATAATTCTTCTTTATTTCAATATCAAAAACTAAGTGACATCTATCTCACTAATTAGAACCTAAAGAATTGGGTATAGACTATAAATGGACTATAACTTTATACTCCTTAGCTCTTGCTTGTGATTCAATCTCAACTCAAGAACCTCAACAATGACCAGGCAAATCAAGTCACTGCTTTGATTGATCTGCCTGTTTTTTCAACACTTTACAATGCAACATATCTAAAAGCACCCACTGTTGTGGATTGATTCTAATGCTACTTGTATTAATTTGACTCCCAAGATACATAGGAACGTGCACCACCTGCAAGGAAAAACCTGAGGGTCCTTGCCCCCAGTTGGTTTTGATTGGTAAATAAAGTTACTGGCAGCCAGTGGCTGGGCAGGGAGACAGAGGCCGAACTTTTAGATTCCTGGGCAAAGAATACAGGAGAAGATTGAGAAAGAAGGGCTTGAGTGCTATAGAAGACAGAGGACCAATCATGTAAAGCCAAGAAAGAACATCTCCAGGTGGGCTCACAGTTGAGTCTAGTGTAGCAAAGACAGAGTGTAGATTTTAGTAAGTAATAATTCAGGAGTATTGGAGAGGAGGAATTAGTAACTTGGAAGTTAGGGAGAGGCCCACTCATTGAGCTGATTAAGGCATATGAAACTAGAATGCTGTGTATGTGTGTCTTTCTTTTTTTATTATTTGATATTTTCTTTTTTATTGGATATTTTATTTATTTACATTTCAGATGTCATCCCCTTTCCCCATTTCCCCTTCCTAGAACCCCCATCCAGTCCCTCCCTCTTCCTTTTTGCTTTTATACCATTTTAATTGCATGCATGTATTAAAGGAAGTTCTAGGTTGAGGGTCTTGCAATACAGTAGATGCAAATAGTCAAGGAACAAACAAAACTACAAACACAAATAGTCAAAAAACAAGCAAGGCATTAAGCATAATTCCATGATCACTTGCATGATCATTGTTTCTAAGGGCTTATCAGGATGACCAAAATATCTGAGCTCACTTCCCTGTCCTAGCTCAAAGTCATTTTTATGTATGAAGCCTACTTCCTTGTTCTAGCCTAAAATTTAGATTCCTGTCTGCAGTTACTTCTTTTGTTCTAGCTTAAAATTTAGATTCCTACCTGAAATAACATCTTTGATCTAGCCTAATGTCAGATTCCTGCCTGAAGCCTACTTCCTTGTCCTTGGCCAGTGTCATATTTCTGCCAAGCAGCCCATTTCCTTGTCCTTGGTCCACGTCAGATTCTTGCCAAGTAGACCCAAAAACTCTCTGCCTCTCCCGCCTTTTTATTTCAGTCACAAGACTAAGCCTGTCTTAGGTCATTCTGACAGGAATGCCTTCCTTAACCATCATGGAATATGCATTATCAAAAGCAATGCATTTCTGTCTTAGGTTGGTAAGGCTCTGTGCAGGATCTTACCCAGCTTTAGCTAGCCAGCCTGTTAAATTAATAACTCTGTCTGGGGGTCCATTTTCAGTTTCAAGTTTGTTCTTTGGCTACCAACATGTTGATGTTGTTAAAGAGAAGCTTTAACATGATGGGAAGGAATAAAATTATTCCCAGGACAAAAAGAGCTAGCATGATCAAGCTATATATGACATTTTTGAATCTTGACCAAAACAGAAATGCTGACCTCAGGCTATGACTAATTTTATCAGGAGTATCTACTACATCAACACTCAGCAGAGCAGCATTGTCTAAATTCATAAGGTCATTAGGCAAAGTTAAAACATCAAGTGAGGTGTTAGAATTATGCCAAATATACTACAAGTATCTTTAAACTTTTTCATGACTATAATGACTACCACTGTAAATTTTAGAACTATCATGCACCCAATGTTATTTGGCATGACACTCGAGATGGCTTCTTACCCTTAAATTCTGAACCTCCTTCCAGTAATTTGAATAGGATAAAGAGCATCAATCTGTTCTCCCAAATGCCTATCTAAATCCTTTTGTATATTCAAGACATTAGTAACATTTTTTGCTAAATGAAAAACAAAGGTAGCTGTCTTAACTTCTTGTGTCAAGGCAATTACAGAAGCAGTGGTGCTAGCAATTAATGCAATGAAAGCTGTTATACCAGCAATAATGACGCCCACTAACCTCTTGCATCTTTGTAAAGCCTGACTCACTACTTTTAGTACTTGCAACATTTCAAATGTTGTCCCCTTTCCCAGTTTCTTCCTCCCCCTCAAAACTCCATATGCCATACCCCCTCTCCCTGCTTCTCTCAGGGTGTTCCCCACTCATCCTCCCACTCCTGCCTCCCTGCCCTCACATTCTCCTACACTGGCGTATCCAACCTTCTCAGGATCAAGGACCTCTTCTTCCATTAACGCCCAACAAGGCCATCCTCTGCATCATTTGAGGCTTGAGCAATGGGTTCCTACATGTGTATTCTTTGGTTGGAGGTTTAGTCCCTGGAAGCTCAGGATTGGGGGGGGGGTTGGTGGATGTTGATGTTCTTCCAAAGGGGTTACAGTCTAATGATTGGCTGTGAGCACCCACCTCTCTACTTGTCAGGGTCTGGCAAAGCCTCTCAGGAGACAGCCATATTAGGCTCCTTTCAGCTTGCACTTTTTGGCATCCACAATAGTGTCTGCATTTGGTGATTGTATATGGGATGGATCCCAGGTGAGGCAGACTCTGAATGGTGTTTTCTTCAGTCTCTGCTCCATAATTTGTCTCCATATTTCCTCCATTGAGTATTTTGTTCCCCCTTCTAATAAGGACCGAAGCATCCACACTTTGGTCTACCTTCTTGAGCTTCATGTGGTCTGCAAATTGTATCTTGGGTATTCTGAGTTTTGGACTAATATCCACTTATCAGTCAGTGCACATTGATCATCTTGCCTGTCTCTGTACCAATATCATATAGTTGGTTTTTTTTTTATCACTATTGCTCTGTAATACAGCTTGAGGTCAGAGATGGTAATTCCCCCATAAGTTCTTTTGTTGTTGAGAATAGTTTTTGCTATCCTGGGATTTTTGTTATTCCAAACAAATTTGCAAATTGGTCTTTCTAACTTTATGGAGAATTGAATTGGAATTTTGAGGGGGATTGCACTGAGTATGTAGATTGCTTTCAGCAAGATAATCATTTTTACTGTATTAATCCCGCCAATCCATGAGCATGGAACATCTTCTGAGATCTTCTTTGATTTCTATCTTCAGAGACTTGGTGTTCTTGTCATACAGATTTTTCACTTGCTTGGTTAGAGTCACACTAAGATATTTTATATTATATGTGATTATTGTGAATGGTGTCATTTTCCTAATTTCTTTCTCAGCCTGTTTATCAGCCTTTGAGTAGAGGAAGGCTACTGATTTGTTTGCATTAATTTTTTATCCAGCTACTTGCTGAAGTTGTTTTTCAGGTTTAGGAGTTCTCTCATGGAATTTTTGGGGTCACTTAAGTATACTATCATATCATCTACAATTAGTGATATTTTGACTTCTTAATCCAGAGCATTAAAGGGTAGCAAGGAACCTGTGTCTCCACTACCAGAGAGATTAGAGTGGATTAATCAACTACTATGTCACAATAGGCCCTCCACTTCCACATACAAATTAGCAAGGATATAATGAACTCCAGGCAGAAAAGCATCTAGTCTTCCCAGCATCCCAAAATCATTAGGGTAGCCATGGTTGAATTCATAAATAGAAAAATTAGCATGGATCTTCAATGGTGATCAGAAGCAAAGCCCATATACCATGCAAACATCACAGCTGCAGATTTCAATTTTCAAATTGCTGACAGCACAGTGTCTCAGAATTTCAAAATAGTGTGTTCTGAAACTTTGAATTTAAAATAATTCAAATAAGCTATTTATTGGGGAATGATTTTAAAATATTGGGTCAGGAGCAAACTACTGATCTCCCTTGTGAGTTTCTGAGTTTTTTAACTCAACTCCTCTCTCATCATGTGGTCTGTCTCACTTTTTTTCTGTATTCTTTTCTATTCTAATCATTCTGAGTAAAAGAAGAAAAAAATCTGGGTTTATTTAAAATTGTGTTTAGTGCTTGCGTGCTTTGTATTTAAGACATTAAAATTAGGAAATTAGATAGATGCCTGCCAGCCAAGACAATTACTTCCATCCATTACACTTGAAGACCAGATTATCCCACTTCATGAAACAGTTTCTCTTAATTGTTTCATGCTTTCCATTGTGACATTAAATCCAAATAACCACTTCTTTCGTTTTACTGACAATGTACTGTATGAACTATAGGTTGTTTACAGTCTTTAGCAATTGTGCTTTTACTATCCTCTTTCTTGTCTGATTTGATCTGAAATTTTATGTTGTATAAGTGTTTTAATTTTATTTAAAGTTTTTCAAATTCTTAGATACCATTTCTAAATATAATCTATCTATCTATCTACCTATCTTTTTATCTATGATCTATCTATTCATCCATCCATCCATGTATCTATATACCCCTTCATAGATACTTACAAGCTTCACCTAATGGAATCAAAAAATATGTTTTCTGCTCTCTTATTCATCTGTCTTACCTAATGTGGATATCACTAACTGAATGAAGTTGTATCAATCACTTATAAGTAAAATTAAACAGAATTAATATTTAATTTTTTTCTCAGTCAGTGCTGTTCTGAGACATAGAAAACAGTCTTATCATTCTATCAAGTGCTATTGCTTGTTTTTTTGTTTGAATGTTTGAGACAGAATCTGGCTATTGTAGCCTCCTATGACCTACACCTCATCACACAGATCAGGTTGACTTAAGACTTGAAATAATTGTCCAGAGTGCTGGAATTTACAGGTATGTACTCCATACCTAGTTCAGAAAATCAATTTGAATAATTTTGCCTCAAGATTCTCTTGCGACAATAGTAAGCTTTTCATATAAACTAATATTATGTGTTTGTGAGAGGGGTGGTAATTAAAAACAAAGCCAGAATAATCCCTAGGTATTTTTGCTATAGAATATCTCATTAGACTCTTACTTATCAGCTTCTGGGATATGACAAAATTCTTACAGAATATAAGCCATGTTTGCTGCTGGAATCCAAATAGCCTTCACATGTATTTCATACCAAAAATCAACTAAAAACGGGCCAGTGAGGACTCTATTATTTAGAGTGATGTTTGTTTGTGTGTGTGTGTGTGTGTGTGTGTGTGTGTGTGTGTGTGTGTGAGAGAGAGAGAGAGAGAGAGAGAGAGAGAGAGAGAGAGAGAGAGAGAGAGAGAGA
>NW_021604658.1:9013682-9059914 GCF_004785775.1 Grammomys surdaster | reverse complement strand
AGAGAGAGAGAGAGAGAGAGAGAGAGAGAGAGAGAGAGAGAGAGAGAAGTTGATTTATGGAAAGAAATTACTTTAGGAGTTTCTGTTTTAGACAAAATTTAAATTAATTGAGCTCAGATTACCAAACATATACTCTTTAGGGAAGAAAGAGTTATTCATAACAAGTGGGAAGCATGCCTAGCTAGAATTTAGAAGCTCATAGGGAGCAAAGAGAATACTTCTGTGCTATTCAGAGAAAAATATATTACTTTTACCTCTTTTGAAGCACGAATTCCTTCCCAGTATGTTCTTGGTAGTGTGATGCCTCGATAGAAGACTCTATCAGAGACATGCACAGCAGTCACATCTGGGAAGGAATGTTTAGTGTCTTATAGAAAATTGGTTAACTCAAAGAATGGATGGCTTTTATATTATCAACATCAACCATAGCAGAACCTGTGGAAATAATTCCTGGTGGGAGACACAGCAAATAGAAATATGGAAACCAGAGAGAAGATTCTTCTGGGAAAAAAACACTATGCAATAGAATTGAACCACTTTTCTGTGGTTATGTTAATGAAAAAAAGAGGAAATCTGTTAGCTTTTATCAAGAACGACTGTGTGAAACTTCTAATAGGAGAATGTGACAGCTAGTGCTTGGACTTATACCTGTTTTAATTACTGAGAATTAGTGATAGTTGTTGAGTGCTATACCCTAATGGGACATCTATATCACCCTCTTCTAATCTTACAGAACATCATAAAAAAGGGGTAGATGAAAAATGAAGAGTGACAATATGGCAAAGAATACTGTGGCCAATGAACTCACACTCTCATATAGGGCATGGGGACCTGACTTATACAAGATGGGCTTGTTGATACAGGACCCAAGTTTCCTTATTGAGCTAGTGGAAATTAATGGTTCCTGGTATTTTGTCAGTAGTGATGGTTTCAATGAGAATGAACTCTTATCACTCATATGTTTGAATATTTGGTTGTCAGGTGATGAAACTGGAAAGGATAGGAAGGCGTGGCTTCATTAGGTGTCAATTCCCCCCCCCTTCCTTTCTCTCTCTGCATTCTACATTGCATTGCAAATATGGGGGTAAATTCACAGCTACTGTCCCAACATCATACCTGATTGATGTACCATCGTTCCCACTATGATAGTTATAGATTTCAACCCTTTGGAAGATTAAGCTCCCAATAGACATTATATAAGCTGCTTTGATCATGGCATCTTCTCAGAAAAATAGAAAAGTAATTATAAAGAATCCACTGATAAGTTGTGTGCTACAGTAAATAACCTACTTACACTCCTAACAAGATAACCTTATTAAACTTACCTGTTATAAAACAAAACAAAGGCTCAGCTATACCACACCTGGGCATATACCCAAAAGATGCTCCAACATACAAACGTACAAAAAGGACACATGTTTCACTACGTTCTTTGAAGACTTACTCATAATTCCCAGAAGCTGGAAACAAACTAGATGTTCCCCAACTGAAGAATGGATAAAGAAATTGTGGTAGATTTACAGAATGGAATACTATTCAGGAACCAAAATAAAAGACATCATGAAATTTGCAGGCAAATGGATGGAACTAGAAAATATCATCCTGAATGTGGTAACCCAGATTCAAAGGGCCATTCATGGTATGTACTCACTTATAAGTGGCTATTAACTATAGACGATAAGCACTACATTACATTCCACAGACTCAAAGAGGCTAAGCAACAAGGAGGGGCCAAGAGAGGATTCTTGAATCACACTCAAAAGGGAAATACAATAGACATTGGAGGTAGATAGAGGGAGGGATCTTGGTGGGAGATGAGATAAGGAGGGGTATGGGGAAGCCAGTCAGGTATAGGGAAGGGGAGAGAGCTAGGAGAGAGAATAGAAATTGGTGGGAGGTATCTCTTGGACTAGCTGGAGAACTGAGACTGGAGAGTCTCCTGGGAGTCTATGAGTGTGACTCTAGCTGAGGATATTGAGTTGGGGATATTGAGACTGAAATGGCAACATCCTATAGCCAACTGAGACTTAACAGTGGAGGCAGGAGGACATCAACCCACCCACAAATTTTTGACCCAAAATTTGTTCTTCCTACAAGATGTGCAGGGATAAAGATGGGGCAGAGATTTAGGGAATGACCAACCAATGACTGACCTAACATGAGACCTATACAATGGGAGAGAGCCAACCCCTGACACTATTAATAATATTCTGCTATGCTTGCATCCAGAAGCCTAGCATAACTGTCTTCTGAGAAGCTTCATTCAGCAGCAGATGGAAACAGATGCAGAGACATACAGCCAAACATCAGGCAGAGCTTGGTGTGTCTTACAGAAAACTAGGGGATAGGATTGAGAAAGCTATGGGTTGTGAGTGTTAAGAACAACATAAGAAGACCAACAGAGTCAACTAACCTGGGCCCATAGGCGCTCACAGAGACTGAACAACCAACAAAAGAGCATGTAAAGACTAGCTCCCTACACATTTGTTGCAAATGTGCAGCTTGATCTTTATGTGGGTCCTCTAATAATAATAAGGCTGCCTCTGACTCTGTTGCCTGCCATTGGATCCCCTTCTCCTGGCTGGACTGCCTTGTTGGTCTTAGCAGGAAAGGATGCACCTAGTCTTACTGCAACTTAATATCCCAGAGCAGGGTGGCACCTACATGGGAGCTTCTCCTTTTATGAGGAGAAAGGATAGTAATAGGAATAGGGGTTTGTGAAGGTGGGAATGCGAGAAGCAAATGGAGGGCACTGCAATCAGATATAAAGTGAATAAATAAATTTTAAAAAATGATATTGCTAGATTTAACAAAATACAGATTACTCAATCAAATTTTAATAAATGGAATTAAATAAACAATCATTTCTAAAGTGTATATTTCTTTTTACACTAAAATGTCCTTAATATTAAATGAGATAAATATGTACTAGAAAGTAAATAAAACATAGATCTAGCTTTGAAAGAAATCTATTTATTCCCCCCCCACACACACACACAAACACAAAAATAAATAAAGACTCTCTGGGCTGAAGGAACAGTGAGTGTACCTTCCTACTCCATTATTT
The DNA here is from genome assembly GCF_004785775.1 of Grammomys surdaster. Classification (NCBI taxonomy): domain Eukaryota; kingdom Metazoa; phylum Chordata; class Mammalia; order Rodentia; family Muridae; genus Grammomys; species Grammomys surdaster. The sequence continues at coordinate 9,056,847 of NW_021604658.1, read as the reverse complement.
TATTTTATTTTATTTTATTTTATTTTATTTTATTTTATTTTATTTTATTTTATTTTGTATAGAATTACAGGTCTTGGAGAAGAATAGAAGTTCCATCAGTCTAAACACACTGATAAATCCAGGAAAGAACACTTCTTCAGTGGCTGAGAACTAGAAAGCATGAAATTTGGAGAGGGGAATCCAAGCAAGAGGTGGACATGGATATATAACCCTTTGAAGCTGGATGTACCTATATATGCCAAGTCATCAAGGGAACATGTGCTTAATCTACCAGCTTTAACAGACTCTATGGACTCTCAAAAATACATAATCTGATTATGCTCAAATGACATAAAGTTGTATAATGGCATATCTTTTCTCTTGTAAATTGTATACTCAACTTTCATCTCAGATGATAAAACCAGAGCCCGGAAAGTAGATCACCACTGCACCAAGCTGCCTTATTGTTCAAAGTGAGGAAAGCAAGGTGCAAAGCTACATCCCCAGGGCAGCAGATGCTAAAGTCCTTGTTCATTACTGCTAAAAAACAAAAAACAAAAACCAAAAAATCTGGTTCCCAAGTAAGAGATGGGCAGGTTGTGCATGAGGTGTTAAATGGGAGTGGGGAGGGGGTGAGAGAGGACGATGAGTAGTGAGAATGCGAAGAATCCATTCTTTTAAGCACAATTCTTGGAATAATTGAAATGCAGGTGGCTTAATATATTAATTTAGGATAATTAGCATTTTGTCATGACCTATAATGCCCTTAAAAATTGACATGGTGGAATAGTATAGAACTAGTAGGGAATAAGTATTTGTTGAGTAAGTAATTTATCTTCATTTGCTTCTATCCTTTTCTCTGCCCTCCTTAGCCATTTTAGATTCAGTGAAAAATGATGTATTCTTCACGACCTCCTGTAGGTGGTTGAAGATTCATGGAATCTGAGGTTTATAAGTGCATCTACCATGCATCTCTCTGGCTCACCCAGCAGTCAGGGCATTGTGTTGGAATATCACATACTTTTCTTGCTTCACTATTTGATACTCATTTTAAGATGTCTGGGACACACTTGAGTAAGCACTGGGGGAAACCCCAAAAGTAATCAATCAGATTTTGAAGCAAATTAGAGAGAAAATTATCCCTCCTTACTGTGTCCCAGTAGAATACACACACACACACACACACACACACACACACACACACACACTTCATTTGTTTGATCACTTGTTCTTCTCTTCTCTTTCCTCACAGGTTTTAGACAAGTTTCACATTCTTGTCAACTTACCAAGTCTCTTATATCAAAAGAAATATTTAGGCTCGAGCATAGAGCAGGTCACAGGCTGCAGCTCAGCACCCAACCACAGAAAACCGAGAGAAAGAGGGACTCCCAGGAGCTTTAACTCAGGCAGCATCCCAAGTAAGGAAAAAGCAGCACTTGCCCCAAACGGAGCAACCGGGACCCACTGGGACCCAGGTATTCACTCCTGGCCCGGAGCACGGGCTCCATCTGGTCTGGGCCCTAGCAGATCCCGGGAGTCAGCTCTGCACGCAATCTCTCAGAACTCAGAGGAAGTGGGGCTTTCAGGAGCTCTAATCCAAGCAGCATCTTAAGCTAGGAGGTGGCAATACTTCCCCCAAACAGGGAGCAACTGGGATCCACTGGGACCCAGGAATTCACTCCTGGCCCGGAGTGCGGGTTCCTTCCTGTCTGAGCCCAAGCACTCAGCAAATCCGAGGAATCAGCACTGCACCCAATATCACAGCACCCAGAGGAAGCAGGGATCCCAGAAGCTCTAACCAAACAAGTATCTTAGGCTAGGAAGCTGCAATACTTGCCCCAATCAGGGAGCAACCAGGACCCACTGGGACCCAGGAATCCACTCCTGACCCGGAGCTTAGGCCCCCTTCTGGTTTCCACCTGAGCACGGAGCACATCTTGGGCCTCAGCTCTAACCCCAGCAGCAAAACCAATCCCAAACAGTTCTGACACAACCTAGATAATAGGAAAGACAGGTCCCAGTCAGAGACCGCATAGATTCCACAAAGGTGATCCAGATGGCAAAAGGCAAGCGCAAGAACACAAGCACCAGCAACCCAAGGTACTTGACATCATCAGAACCTAGTTCTCCCATATTAGAAAGTCTCGAACTCCCCATATCACCAGGAAAGCAAGAACCAGATCTGAAATCACTTCTAATGATGATGCTAGAGGACTATAAGAAGGAAATAAATAACACTATCAAAAAACTTGAGGAGAACACAGGTAAACAGGATGAAGTCCATAAAGAAACACAAAATTCCTTTAAAGAATTACAAGAAAACACAAACAAACAGATGAAGGAATTGAGCAAAACCATCCAGGACATAAAAATGGAAATAGACACAGTAAAGAAATCACAAAGGGCGATTACCCTGGAGATAGAAAACCTAAGAAAGAAATCAGGAGTCATAGAGACAAGCATCACCATCAGAATACAAGAGATAGAAGAAAGAATCTCAGGTGCAGAAGATACCTTAGAAAATATTGACACAACTGTCAAAGAAAACGCAAAATGCAAAAAGTTCTTAACACAAAACATCCAGGAAATCCAGGACGCAATGAGAAGACCAAACCTAAGGATAATAGGTATAGATAAGAGTGAAGATTCCCAACTTAAAGGGCCAGTAAATATCTTCAACAAAATTATTGAGGAAAACTTCCCTAACCTAAGGAATGAGATCCCATAATCACACAAGAAGCCTACAGAACGCCAAACAGACTAGATCAAAATAATCAAGACACAAAATGCACAAAACAAAGAAAGAATTTTAAAAGCAGTAAGGGAAAAAGGCCAAGTAACATATAAAGGCAAACCTATCAGAATTACACCTGACTTCTCACCAGATACTATAAAAGCCAGAAGATCCTGGACAAATATCATACAGACCCTAAGAGAACATAAATGCCAGCCAAAGCTACTTTACCCAGCAAAACTCTCAATTACCATAGACGGAGAAACCAAGATATTCCATGATAAAACGAAATTTACACAGTATCTTCCCACAAATCCTGCACTACAAAGGATAATAGCAGGAAAGCTCCACTACAAGGAGGGCAATCATACCCTAGAAAGAGCAAGAAAATAATCCTTTTCCATCAAACCCAAAAGAAGATAACCACACAAACGATGTCTCCACTATTAGCAAAAATCACAGGAAGCAACAACACCCTCTCCTTAATATCTCTTAACATCAATGAACTCAATTCCCCAATAAAAAGGCATATGCTAACAGACTGGATACACAGACAGGACCCAGCATTTTGCTGCTTACAGGAAACCCACCTCAGCAACACAGACAGACACTACCTTAGAGTAAAAGGTTGGAAAACAATTTTTCAAGCAAATGGCCATAAGAAACAAACGGGAGTAGCCATTATAATATCAAATAAAATTGACTTTCAATTTAAAGCTATCAAAAAGGATAAGGAAGGACATTTCATACTTGTCAAAGGAAAAACCAACCAACATGAATTCTCAATTCTGAATATCTATGCACCAAATAGAAGAGCACCCACTTTCATAAAAGAAACCTTACTAAAGCTCAAAACACACATTCCACCTCACACAAGAATAGTGGGAGACTTCAACACCCCACTCTCAGCAATAGATAGATCATGGAAACAGAAACTAAATAGAGATGCAGTGAAACTAACAGAAGTTATGAACCAAATGGACTTAACAGATATCTGTGGAACATTTCACCCTAAAGCAAAAGAATATACCTTTTTCTCAGCACCTCATGGTACCTTCTCCAAAATAGACCATATAATTGGGCACAAGACAGGCCTCAACAGATATAAAAAATTTGAAATAATCCCCTGCATCCTATCAGATCACCACGGTCTAAGGCTGGTCTTCAAAAATGACAAAGACAATGGAAAGCCCACATTCACATGGAAACTGAACAACACCCTACTCCTTGATAATCTGGTAAGGGAGTAAATAAAGAAAGAAATTAAAAACTTTTTAAAATTTAATGAAAATGATGACACATCATACCAAAATCTATGGGATACAATGAAAGCAGTGCTAAGAGGAAAATTCATAACTCTAAGTGCCTACAAAAGAAACTGGAGGGAGCATATACTAGCAGCTTGACGAAGCACCTGAAAGACCTAGAACAAAAAGAAGCTAATACACCCAAGAGTAGTAGACAGCAGGAAATAATCAAACTCAGAGCTGAAATCAACCAAATAGAAACAAAAAGAACTATCCAAAGAATCAACAAACCAGGAGCTGGTTCTTTGAGAAAATCAACAAGATAGATAAACCCTTAGCTAGACTACTCAGAGGGCAGAGAGACAGTATCCAAATTAGTAAAATCAGAACTGAAAAGGGTGACATAACAACAGAAACTGAGGAAATTAAAAAAATCATCAGATCCTACTACAAAAGCCTATACTCAACAAAATTGGAAAATTTGGATGAAATGGACAATTTTCTAGAAAAATACCAGTTACCAATGTTAAATCAGGACCAGATAAACCATCTAAACAGTCCCATAACCCCAAGAGAAATCGAAACAGTCATTAAAAGTCTCCCTACTAAGAAAAGTCCGGGACCAGACAGTTTTAGTGCAGAATTCTATCAGACCTTCAAGGAAGACCTAATTCCAATTCTCTTCAAACTATTCCACAAAATAGAAACAGAAGGTACACTGCCCAATTCATTCTATGAAGCCACAATTACTCTCATACCTAAACCACACAAAGACCCAACAAAGAAACCGAACTTCAGACCAATCTCCCTTATGAACATTGATGCAAAACTACTCAATAAAATTCTAGCGAACCAAATCCAAGAACACATCAAAACAATTATCCATCACGATCAAGTAGGCTTTATGCCAGGAATGCAGGGTTGGTTCAATATTCGGAAATCCATCAGTGTAATCCACTATATAAACAAACTCAAAGAAAAAAACCACATGATCATATCACTAGATGCTGAGAAAGCATTTGACAAAGTTCAACACCCCTTCATGATAAAAGTCTTGGAAACATCAGGAATTCAAGGTCCATACCTAAACATAGTAAAAGCAATATACAGCAAACCAGTAGCCAGCATCAAACTAAATGGAGAAAAACTTGAAGCAATCCCACTAAAATCAGGGACTAGGCAAGGCTGCCCACTCTCCCCCTACTTATTTAATATAGTATTGGAAGTCCTAGCCAGAGCAATTAGGCAACAGAAGGAGGTCAAATGGATACAAATTCAAAGGAAGAAGTCAAAATCTCACTATTTGCAGATGACATGATAGTATACTTAAGTGACCCCAAAACTTCCACCAGAGAACTCCTAAACCTGATAAACAACTTTAGCAAAGTCGCTGGATATAAAATTAACTCAAGCAAATCAGTAGCCTTCCTCTGCTCAAAAGATAAACTGACTGAGAAAGAAATTATGGAAATGACACCCTTCACAATAGTCACAGATAATATAAAATACCTGGGTGTGAACCTAACCAAGCAAGTAAAAGACCTGTATGACAAGAACTTCATGTCCCTGAAGAAAGAAATCGAAGCAGATCTCAGAAGATGGAAAGATCTCCCATGCTCATGGATTGGAAGGATTAATATAGTAAAAATGGCTATTTTGCCAAAAGCCATCTACAGATTTAATGCAATCCCCATAAAAATTCCCACTCAATTCTTCACAGAGATAGAAAGAGCAATCTTAAAATTCATTTGGAATAACAAAAAACCCAGGATTACGAAAACTACTCTCAGTAATAAAAGTACTTCTGGGGGAATCACCATCCCTGACTTAAAGCTGTACTACAAAGCAATAGTGGTAAAAACTGTGTGGTATTGGAACACAGATAAGTGGGAGGATCAGTGGAATAGAATAGAAGACCCAGAAATGAACCCCCATACCTATGGTCACTTGATCTTTGACAAAGGAGCTAAAACAATGGAGTGGAAAAAAGACAGCATTTTCAACAAATGGTGCTGGTCCAACTGGAGGTCAGCATGTAGAAAAATGCAAATTGATCCATACTTAGCTCCTTGTACAAAGCTCAATTCCAAGTGGATCAAGGACCTCCACCTAAATCCAGCCACACTGAAACTAATAGAAGAGAGACTAGGGAAAATCCTGGAACACATATTCACAGGAGAAAAGTTCCTGAACAGAACACCAATGGCCTGTGCTCTAAGACCAAGAATTGACAAACGGGACCTCATAAAACTGCAAAGCTTCTGTAAAGCAAAGGACACAGTCAATAGGACAAAGCGGCAACCAACAGATTGGGAAAAGATCTTCACCAACCCTACATCTGATAAAGGGGTAATATTCAAGGTGTACAAAGAAGTGAAGAAATTAGACTCTAGACAATCAAAGAACACTATTAAAAATGGAGCACAGAGCTGAACAAAGAATTCTCAACTGAGGAAGCTCGAATGGTTGAGAAGCAACTAAAGAAGTGTTCAGCATCCCGAGTCATCAGGGAAATGCAAATGAAAACAACACTGAGATTCCACCTCATACCAGTCAGAATGGCTAAGATCAAAAACACAGATGACAGCACATGTTGGCGAGGATGTGGAGAAAGAGGAACACTCCTCCACTGTTGGTGGGATTGTAAACTGGTACAACCACTATGGAAAGCAGTCTGGCAGTATCTCAGAAAATTGAACATAGTGTTACCTGAGGACCCAGCTATACCACTCCTGGGCATATACCCAAAAGACGTTTCAACAGGGACACATGCTCCACCATGTTCATAGCAGCCTTATTTATAATAGCCAGAAGTTGGAAAGAACCCAGATGCCCTTCAACAGAAGAATGAATGCAGAAAATGTGGTACATTTATACAATGGAATACTACTCAGCTATTAAAAACAATGAGTTCATGAAATTCTTAGGCAAATGGATGGAGCTGGAAAATATCATCTTGAGTGAGGTGACCCAATCTCAAAAGAACATACATGGTATGCACTCACTGATAAGTAGATATTAGCTCAAAAGCTGACAATTTCTAAGAAACAACGTATAGACCACATAAAACTCACATAGAAGAAGGAAGACCAAAGTGTGGATGCTTTGGTCCTTTCTATGAGGAGTATCAAAATTTTCAACCAGAGCTCCTTAAGTCTAAACCGCCAGCCAGAGAGCACAAAGGGAGGGACTCATGCACCTGTATAGGGAATTGAGGGTGACCTTGTTAGACTTCAGTGAATGTGCAGAGCCATAGTCCCCAAAAGTTTGTATCCCTTACTGTGTGGGAATAAGAGAGCAGGGAGATGGGACTGGGGGGATGTTTGGAGCACACCCTCACAAAAATTAGGAGGAGGGGGTATGGGATAAGGGGTTTTGGGGGAGAATGGGAGAGGAGATAACATTGAAAGGTAAATACGTATAATATCCAATAAAAAAACCCACACAGATAAAGGGTCTAAAAAAAAAAGAGAGAGAGAGAGAGGGAGAGAGTTTACTTATTTTAAATTATTTTCAAAAGTTTCTAGGAGTTGCTAATTGGCTAAGATCCTATTTTAAGCTCTCCACAAAAGAATTTAAGTCTCTGTTCAATATTCTCAAGAGAGATGTGAATCCTAATTTTCCTCAACAATTAATTGACAAAAGAGAGGTAATCTCACAAAAAGTAGAAGAAGCTATTACTAATTGATATATTATATAGTCTGATTAGTTGTCGGTGGTGCTATAACAGTCCTTTGACAAAAGATTATTAATATAGATTTATATATCCTTGAATAGGATCTTCATGACTCTCTGAGTGTGGAAGGAGCGACTGTTGGCGCTTCTGCCCTGATTTTACAAGAACTCTGAAAAAATGGCTTTAAAAACAAAAGAGGGGGAACGGTACTCCCTCAGAAGGAGTCCCCCTGAAATACTCTCCACCATGCCTTGTTCACTTTTAACTCTCTAAAGCTGAAAGCTCATGGCAAATCTGCTGCTGACTGCCTCTGGCACCACCGAGACCAACAAAACTTTGCCACAGATATGGGGAAGGACCCTCTTACCCTTAAAGGGAATGGCCCAGACCCAGTTCCCTTATGGGGCCGAGGATTGATATACCTGTCTGAAACCACAGAAGGCACAGCTAACTGGCTACCAAAAAGATTAATAAAAAAAAATAGATACCCCCACAAAGCCAGGCCCAACCATAAATACGATGAATAACAATTTACATCCAGGGAAGAGAAATCTCCCTGACAATTCTCTTCTTTTTCCTTTCCAGGTAAAAATGAATCACCTGTGATGTCTGATGTTAGAAGTTATAATCCAGATGCTGGCCTCCGAACTTATACTACTCAGACCTTTGAAGGGCCACTGACAAGAACATCAAACAGCTAGAGATTGACATCACTAATCTGAAGAAATCCCTTGTTTCACTGTCTGAAGAGACTTCCTAAAACAGCAAAGATCCTTATTGGACTTGATTTACTCTATTACAATAGAAAAGGCTGTGTATAGCTCTTGACTGTGTACAGCTCTTAAAGAAGAAGGTTGTCTTTACATAGACAAGGCAAGGAGGGTTAAAGAGAGCATGAAACAGGTAGTAAAGGCCCTAAGAAAAATCAGAGAGAGAGAAAGAGACAGATGAAGGCTGGTACAAGAATTGGTTTGCAGCCTCTCCAAGGTTTTCAACCCTATTTCCTCCCATCTTGGGACCATTATTTGGGTTCTTTTTGCTTTTTTCTGCTGGTCCCTGGCTCTCAAATAAGCGGACTAACTCTGTGATACAACAGATAAATAATTTGGTAACAAAACCTACTCAGATACATTATCATAAGTTAGCTGTGGAGGACCACGAGACTCAAGATGAGGTTGTTACTTTATACAGGGTATTTCCAAAACCCATCTCTACCCAACCTAAAAGGGGGGACTTCTGCCCCTAGACCAAGCAGAGAGGGGCCACCCAGAACTCCCTCTGTCAGGCGATCTGAATTCTTTCTTAGGCTGTGAGGCTAAGCACTGCAAGGGAATATAAATAAAAGATAAAAATATCTATCTGGGTTCCCTGAGGGACAAGCCTGACTGCATAGGGGTTGATGACAAAAGTATCCCCTCTCCAGGAAAAAGACATAGGAATGTGTATGGCCCTCATGCCTCACTGGACAACGACAGCGGGACTGGAGCCATAACAAGGTCCCCTTCAAATACTGGAGGTCAGGCCTCTATCCCTGCCTTCGAAAGTTTAGAATTGCCACAGCCCTTCTATACTTAGAGAAGGGAGGAGATGACAGGGGCAGCCATGCTTACCCACTGAAGGCCTAAAATCAGCCATAGGCCTGTCATACATGTATACTAACACCAAGTCTTGGGTCTCAGTGGAAAAACATTGAAACAGATGGCTATAAGCTAATGTAAACAGGCATCTTTTGTGGAAATTTACAAGCCTGAGTAGTCATAGACCTCGTAAATAGGTAGCCTTGGCAGACAATACCAACTTAGATAAGGACAAGCGAGTCATAGGCAGAGTCATAGTGACTTGTCCCCTGAACCTTCACCCAGCTGATATCCTGTTCTGAAAGATATCTTTATTCCCCCTGAACACCCACACTCCAGTGTTATTTCCTTCCCCACATCCTGCCTTTCTGTGTTTATAACCCCTGTGTGAATGAATTACGATTTGAGAAAAAATAAATTAAAAAAAAAACTTGTACAGCCCCCAAATAAATAAATAAATAAATATTTACCTCATTGTTTCAAGATTAACATCCAAATAGCAGTCCTAATGCAGCATGTGAATGGGTGTCAAGAGAAGTGATCTGTGCAGATGATGTTTAATCAGTCTGTAGTAGGAATCAGATACTTTTAGGGCAGAGAAGGAGGAGTGGGTGAATGGATGGGGTCACACCCTCATAGAAGCAGCGGGAAGGGGAATGGGATGGGGATTTTCTGGGAAGGGGAAATGGGGAAAGGGAATAGATAATATCTGAAATGTAAATAAATAAAATATCAAATTAAAAAAATTGGATGCTAAGGAACTTTCTGCTGAGTGCCTATGGTACCCTATAACAAGGCATACCTATGCCTAGGTGAAAAAAAAGGACCCACTTTCTGGAATATAGCATGATCCCCATCAGGTTTCTAATATGGAGAAGAGGAAATGTTTGTGGTTTTTTTTCTGCAGAATGCTGAAGGAGCATGATGACTTCCAGAGAGATTGGTGAGACATGCTGGTGCTGAGACAAAGAATGATGCTGACCTGTGAGCTTGCTGAGTGTCATGACAATGGTGACTGGGAAATTGTATTGGGCATATGTTCCTGACCAACATTTGCTTGCCTATATCCCAGATGCCTTGACAAGTTGCCTTGCCTCAAGTTTTTAGAACTTATGGGACAGAGAATCAAAAAGAGAAGTCATAAGATCTCTTGTATTTTTCTTAAATGTGACCAGTTGTTCAGACTCAATCATGTACTCGTCTAGAAATCAATCCAACATTGGGAATAATAGTCTTCATTTGGAAGACTGGATCTGGACATTTTCAGAGACATATTTGAAAGTTAGCTATAGTTCTCTATGATGTTATTTTAGCAGGAGATAAAGTTGGGAGAGGATCTGGATTTCAAACAAGTGTTAGTACATGTGTTAAGGCTCTTTTAATTGTCAAGTTAAAATTACTTCTGTTTCTTCTACAGTATTTATTGTAAATTGCATTGATTGTACACTTTCTAATTGTGTTAGTGTTGAAACCTGGCATATCTGTTACAGAGCTCTATAAAACAGCTTTTGTTTTATTTTCTTGAGTATTACTAACCTTGATTTTCTGAAAAAAGCTTGTAAGTATTGGAAGAAGAGAGTCAGGCTTTAAGCAGAAGCAAGAGAGTAGTGGGCTTGATTATTGCTGGTATAATAGCTTTAATTACATTAAGTGCTAGCACCACTGTTTCTACAATTGCTTTGTCATAAGAAGTTAAGACAGCTACTTTCGTTGATCATTTAGAAAAAAAAAGTTACTAATCTGCTAAGTATACAAGAGGATTTAGATAGGCATTTGGACCATGGGATTGATGTTCTTTATCCTATTCAAATTATTGGAAGGATTTTCAGAGTTTAAGAGTAAGAGGCCATCTCAAGTGTCATGCCAAGTACCAATGGAGTTGTTTTACTTCTAAAATTTACAATGATAGTCATTATAATTAGAAAAAAGTTTAAAGATATTATCAGGGTATTTGTCATACTTCTAACACCTCTCTGGGTGTTTTAACTTTTCATAGTGAGATTATGAATTTAAAGAACGCTGCTCTGCTGAGATTTGATGCTGCAGATACTGCTGATAAAATTATCCATGGCTTGAGGTTAATATTTCCATTTTGGTCAAGCTTCTAGAATGGAATATATAGCTTGATCATGCTAACCCTTTTTGTCCTGGGAATACTTTTATCCCTGCCCATCATGTTAAAGTTTGTCTTTAACAACATCAACATGTTGGCAGCCAATGTACATGTCTTGAAACTGAAAATGAACCCCCAGACAAAGTTATCAATTTAACAGGCTTATAAGCCAAAGACGGGTAAGATTCTGTATAAAGCCTTACCAACATAAGACAGAAGTGCATTGCTTTTGATAATGCATTCTCCATGATGAGTAAGAAGGGCATTCTTGTCATAATGACCTAAGACAGTCTCAGTCTTGTATATAAAATAAAAAAAGGGTAAATATGTAGAGCTTTTGGGGCTGCTTGGCAGGAATCTGACATTGTCCAAGGGCATGGAAATGGGCTTCAGACAGGAATCTCACATTAGGCTAGAACAAAAAAGTAATTTCAGGCAGGAATCTAAATTTTAGGCTAGAACAAAGAAGTAGGCTTCAGGTATGAAAATGATTGAGTTAGGACAGGAAGTAGGCTCAGATAGTTTGATCATCCTGATAAGCCCTTAGAAACAGTGATCATGGGCCTTTGTTTATTGCCTTGCTTGTTCTTTGACTATTTGTGTTTATTGTCTTGCTTGTTCCTCAACCTAGAACTGCCCTGAATACTTGCATGTAATTAAAATGGTATAAAAGCAAAAAGGAGGAGCGGGATGAGAGAGAGTGCTTCTGGGGGTGTATAGGTAAAGGTGATGACATCTGAAATGTAAATAAAATATCCAATCAAAATAGGGGAAAAGAAAAGAAACAATACTTTTAAAAAGTGTGAATTTTAGTGCTATTTCTTTTTCAATAATAACACAATAGAAGTTTGTAATAGCAGGGCCATCTAGAATTTAGTCTTTTTTTTTTTTTTTTTTTTTTTTTTAGAAGTAAGGAGAGGGAATTCTGAAGATAGGAGGAAAATTGTATTCATCACATTAGCAAAGCCTGTAGTATATGGCTTCGGATAAAGGCCTGTCTTTTCCTCACACAGCGCTTCACATGGAACTTATCGTGGTAGGATCATAGTTTCATGAAAATTTTTGTCGCATGTGGTTCCCCTTCCATTTTCCTAAAGCATCTAGAAATTCCCTGATATCCTAATTAATTAGAGTCCAATCTATCTTAAATATAAATGTCTCTCTTTCTACCTTTCTGTCTACTAAAATTTTCTCCAATAGGAAATGTCACTCATATGTAAGAAACTAAGACTTTAGGGATGACTTACTTGTCTACAGAGATACTTGCTTAGTGTAACAGAAGAGATAGACATGTCAGCCAGGCACCTAGCCCAGTCTACTCCATCTAAAAGGAAATATTATCTCAGTTATACTGGAACATTTTCTCCTTTTCTTTTCATATGTCTTTCATTGCACTGTATGTCTCTGACCACCTCTTCTCAGACTTTATCTTTTCAATGCAAATAACTTTATTTTTGAATAATGCCCTCTGAGTCTAATTCTTATAAGCAGTTATTTAAAATTCTCAGTGTATATGAGCCAGAGTTAATTTTATATTAATATTCTGAAGCCTCTTGTCTCTATTAACCATGGTATCATTTGAGGAAATTTCTCATTTTAAATAAAATACACATTTACCCATCCTAGAAATCACTTTGGACTCTTCAGTTGTTCATTGGTAGGAAAACCTATTCAATGGATATGTGGTTTCCCACTGTCATATAAAAATGTTCTTTTTATGTAACAAAATAAAATAAGGAAAATTAGGTAGCATAAATGCAGAGACAATTAGCATGAATAATATGAATTATCCATGTGGTTGACTCTGAATTTATTATGCAGCATTTAACCACTAAAGGAGTAACAGGATGGCATGAAGTTGATCCTGAATTGGCATAAATGTAGAAGTGTTTTAATAACCAGATTTACCAGCAGTGTTTGAGGAAGAAAAGCAGAAAAAGGTGCAGGCTACATTATATTCAGAAAGCAAAGACTCTCCTGGGCTTTAGGACAGAGTGTGTAAAACAAGCTGAAATACAAGTTTATTCTGACAGCTGCTAGAGAGGTGTCCACAAAGAATGGGATGTGTCAACAGGAGCTCACCTTTGAGCAGATGTGTGAAGCAAGGGAAGAGTATTATGAAATGCATGTCAGAGTAGGGAGGTCTAGGGACTGGAGAATTGTCACTCAACCTGACTACTATTACTAAATGGCAGGTACAGAGAAGTCTTATTCCTGTCTGACAGGAAACAGAGGGGATTATGAAGCCACATAACAGACAGGGGTTAGATTTCTCAGTAAAGCTCAGGCCAGCTTTCCAGCAGTAAGCATCAGTGTAACTGAACAGGAGCCAAGCTAACATAAAACAGGGTGTAATACAAAAACATGTAGCTTAATGGTTAGAGAGGAAAACATACTAATGTTGCATCCCAAGAGGGAGCCATAAAAAGAACCCTCATTTGTTTGTTTGTTCATTTGTTTGTTATTAGAAAATGATAGAAAACATAGTGGCCAGAAAAATGTATTCAAGAGGGAAGCTTTGAGCTAGAGTTTAGTGAGATTATCAACTCTACCTTTTGCCTAAGAAGCCAGAAGATTCTGTTCAGATTCAGTATTTTCTCAAGCCGTTTTCTTTATCTGGAATCTATGGGACAACTCCTACCAATCTAATGTGCCTACAACTGTAAAATTCTATTTGTTTTACATTTTATATATTCTTTATTAATTCTGTATATGTGTAAAGTGTATTTTAATAATAACCATGTCCTTAACTTTTCCCCAGATCTTCTATGTCCCCTCAATCTTCATACTCTCATTTTTTTCCTTCATAATCTATTGAGCTTAATTAGAGACACCAATATGTACAGCAGTATAGAGTCAGCCACTAGAGCATGAGCAACCATTGAGAAGCCCCAATTCTAAATAAATAAATAAATAAATAAATAAATAAATAAATAAACCTGCTTCTCCCTCCCCCTGTCAGAGTTATTGGCACTTGATAGATGCTGGGCGTACTTCAAAACTTGTTAAACTAAAGATTTACTTACAAGAAAGAACAGAACCCAGTGATTTTATTTTGACAACTAACAGGAAATTCTTAACATGATTAGTGGATTACCATACAAAAATTCCAGGGGAAGGGCTGAAGTTTGAGGTACCAACTTTTCTACCTGTATTTCTCAGCTGAAGGTAGGCTCCAAGAATGCTCCTGCCTAAAAGCTACCTATTCTCTTTCTCCCAGGTGGAACTAAAATACCAGTGATGTCTGATATCTTTCACCACGCACCCTTGTTGTTATGTTTATTTCTAGAATAATTGTACCCAAGCTTCAGGGCCCAAGCCTAGGTACTGGCACACCACATGTTTTAATGAAAAAGTCTGCCCAGCAACTTTTTGGAAATAGGGATCTGACTCAAGACTGAGAGCCAGGTCTCTTCTTAGTTATCTCACCATCTCCTCTAAGGCTCCTCATCATCTCTCCTCTTTATCCCTGGCCCTGAGAACTTTATAGCTTGCTCTGGTAATGAACTCTTCTGCCGCTTCCACCGCTGCACCACATAACATTGCTAAACTTTTTCTATTCTCTTCCATAAATCTCCAAGATTGCTAAAGCACCATAAATATGGCCACATAAAGCATCTCCAGGTAGAGGGAAGCATTTTATTTATCTTGCCGCTTATAGTTTTCTAGTGTGTCACAATCAAAAGGAAAAAAATGAGCCTTTTCTTTTAGTTTCATTTGCATAATCTCAGGAAACCTCTACAACTGGGTGAAGGTGAGACACAGCCCTACTAATCAGACAAAGGGTCATATTAATATTTTTAACCAGGACAAGGTCGGGAGCGGAGACATAACTGTGAAGTCTTTATAAACACACATGATGTAATTAAGATCATCAAGAAGATGCAAATTTTTCTTTATCCTGTTAGTCAAATGTTTCCACTGTTCTAAACTAGTTCCTTTGTCCATCCTTCCTTGCTTTACTATTGTGTGTGCATAGGGAGTACACATGTATGAGTGTACAAGTACAGCACATATAGAGACCAGAGTTAGACATCAAGATTCTTCCATCCAATTCTGTCTTATTTCCTTGAGATAGGGTCTCTTTCTGAGCCCAGATCCCACTGTTTCTGATAGGTTGACAGATTTCTTGGCTCTTAGCATCTCTATCTGTATCTGTGTCCCAATGCTGAAGTTAACATAACATGCAACAGGAGTAGCAGTTTCTGATATTTTTGTGTGGATGCCAAGGACTCAATCTCAAGTTCACATACTTGAAGATCAAGAATTCTTACTCACTGAGCCATATGTGAACTGCCCAAATTTGTCTTCTCTTTTGTTATTTGTGTTGACTAAGCCAGTCCTTTATGATGAACAAGCACTTCCAAGAGAACATTAGATATTTTTAAAACATCTTGCTTCTAGGTTAAGATTCAAGAGACAATATCTAAATACTCATTATACAGTAGGCAAGTTCAATACAGAGTGCACAGATTTTTCTTGACTCATAAGTATTCTTTCCTAGGGATGCTGCATTGGTTACCTCTCATCCATAAATATTCCTTCAGAGGGATACTTGTCATAATTTATCAAAAAAATAAAATCATCTGGCTGAGCTAAGTGTGAAAACACAGTCCCATAAATCCCAGCTCTTGAGAAATTGAGACAATGGGACCAATGATTAAAGGCAGCCTGGGCTACACTAATAGATTCCAAACTAGCGAGGGGCTCTGCATAAGAATGCATCTCACAATTTAATCTAAACCAAACAAATAAATAAGATAGTTGAGAGATTAGTTTACCAAAACTAATCATTCTAGTCATTGTAAAGTCAGTTGTCAGCTCCACATTCAGTGCATTTGCCTTTCTCCTATCACCTTCCTCTGTGACTCAACTGAACAAGTGGAGGGAAGAAAGAACCATGGCCAAATGTACAGCACACAGTGGACTTTTAATCTCCATGGCTAGTACCTATATTACTTTACATTTGTACCCATATACATATCTGCTGTATTTAGCACCCCCACAGAAGCACAACACGTGATATGTCCCCTAATATCATGATTCCAATGCCCCTACAGAAACACTGCCTTATTGAACCCTGAACAGTATCTTTTGCTAACTATATCACCTCTGGCTTAAAATTTTGATTTTATATTTCTCCATTCTCAAGTATTGTGCCATGATCCTCTATAACCTCACTTCATCTATTATGGTCAATTGACCATTGAGGTTTTCTTTTTTTTTTTTTTTTTTTTTTTTTTTTTTTGAGACAAGGTATCTCTGTGTAGCCCTGGCTGTCCTGGAACTCACTCTGTAGACCAGGCTGGCATCGAACTCAGAAATCTGCCTGCCTCTGCCTCCCAAGTGCTGGGATTAAAGGTGTGCACCACCACCACCCGGCTTTGAGGTTTTCTTTCCTTTGATGAAATTTCTGTTTCATCTGTGGCATGGGGGTTTGATTTGATCCTTCCACTTTACTACGTTGGTCCCTTGTTGCTCAACATTCTTTGCAACACTAGTTCAGTGGTCCTTGGCTGGCTTCCTTGCTATCAGCTCAATTTACATTCCTCCTTAACTTTGGCTGAAAATTACCAAAATGAATTACAGGAATATGTGAAACTGACAAACAAAAATATTAAAGAAAAGAAAGATTACCTTAAAGAAATAAATTAATGTGAGATAACTGATATTGATATGATAACCCATAACTGATATTGCTAAAGCGGCCAAGAACCTCACACTTGGAAGGGCATGGGTTAAGGGAAAAACTACTACTATTATCCTGCTAAAAGAAAATTGTAATAAAATAACTCCCAATAACAATATGTTGTACCCACAGATAAGTACCTTACTCAACCCCCATCAGAGAAGCTTCTACTTGTAGCAGATAATTATCACAGAGAGCCATAGCTGGAAATTGTTTAGAGAATGAGACACCTTTAGCCACTCAGCCAAAATTGGGATGTTTTCATCAAATTCTTCTCCTCAAGGCTTAGGATCTATGTGAAAGAGGAAGAGGAAAGATCGTGGAATCTGAGTAGGTAGTGAATAGCCATTCAGGCACAATAGAGTTGAGACACATATGAATTTATGTAAACTGTGACAACATGTATATGATCTGCAAAAATTCAAACCAGAAAAGTTCCCAGCACTAAGGGGAAGTAAATACAAAGCCCCACTTGAGACCATGAAGCTACTTAGAAGTGATATGCAAGGGAAGGAAAAATCAGTTATCTCTGCTGTGTCACTGTCCCTATGAACAACATGCCAGGAATGGCCACACTACAAGGAGTCGTTGGTCAGCACAAAAATCCTCTATCTTTTAGAGGACATTTTTATTTTGTTTTGTATTTTATTTTACTTTGGTATATTCTGTGCTAGTGAGATTTGTGTTTATTTTGATTTTGATTTTGTTGTTTTTAAGATAGAAAGAGTGAGAGAGGGAGAGAGAGAAAGAGAAAACATAAATTCTGATGGGTGGAGAGGTGAAGAAGATTCAGGAGTAGTTTGGGAGAGGATATAATATGTTTACAAGTATTATATAGAAATTTTTAAATAAATAAAAGGTTAATAAAATTATGCTATGGAAATTACAAACAAACAAAACCCTATATACTAGTAAAATCACGAATTCCTAGTATATTTTAAAACCTTTGATTAGGCTTGGGGAAAGATTTTCATTGATCAACCAATATTTGGATTTATATCTGTTATTTCTCAACATCATTGGTAAAATTGAAGGAAAGGTGCTTTAGAGACTTGAAGGCCAGCTATTATGGCCAAATTTGTAAGCTCCGAGTTCAGTAAGAGAGCCTGTATTAAAAAGTAAGGAAGATGATTAAAGAGGACACCAGAAATTGATCTCTCACTTTGTCAGAGGCAGCCCTGCTTATACACTGAAGGCCTAAAATCAGCAATAGGGCTAAGTCAGCTTGCTAACACAGTCTTGGGTCTCTGTGGGAAAACACTGAAACAGATACCTATAAGATATTGTAAACAGGCAGCTTTGGTGGAAATTTACCATCCTGGATAAGAACAAGAAGTCACAGGTCTTGTGGATAGTCATAGACCTTGAGTAGCCTTGGTGGATAGTACCAACTTAGATAAGGACAAGTGAATCATAAGTGGAGGAGTCATAGTGACCTGTCCCCTGAACCTTCACCCAGCTGATACTCTGTTCTGGAAGCTATCTGTACTCCCCCTGAACACCTATGCTCCTTCGTCATCCCCTTCCCCACATTCTGCCTTTTTATGTATATAACCCCTGTGTGAAAAAATTAAAGTTGGTAAATTGATCAGCCTATAAACAAGCCATCATTCTTTGCATCTGCCTGTTCCCCCTCTCTTTTTCAGGTGATCTCCCCAGACACCTGTTTAATGCCCTGCTGGACAGTGCATCACTTCACACTCAGATGAACACATGTGGGCATACAACTTCACACTTGTATACACAGTTGTGCACACACCTATGCATACATACACATAATAAGATAAAGTTAATGAGTGTTCCATATGTTCTGTGTTAAAATGCAGATATGAAATTAAATTGATTAATTTTATGTAAATCTTCATATATTGAAGGGTGTCACATACATGAAAAAATGCTTTTTTATCTCATAATTTACTCCTTGTAAGTCAAATTGTTGCTGTTCATTAGTGTATTTTTGCCATGCCTATTGACTTCTGTCAGTCTTAGAGAGGGAATCTCTTCCTAAGATGTCCTCTCCTTTTGCTCCAGGATAATCAAAAAGTAACATTTAAAAGCATCTGAACATTTTCAACAAATGGTGCTGGTTCAACTGGAGGACAACATGTAGAAGAATGAAAATTGATCCATTCTTATCTCCTTGTACAAAGCTCAAGTCTAAGTGGATAAAGGACCTCCACATAAAACCAGATACACTGAAACTAATAGAAGAAAAGGTGGGGAAGAGCCTCGAATACTTGGGCACAGGGGAAAAGTTCCTGAACAGAACACCAATGGCATATGCTCTAAGATCAAGAATTGACAAATGGGACTTCATAAAATTGCAAAGTTTCTGTAAGGCAAAGGACACTGTCAATAGGACAAAACGACAACCAACAAATTGGGAAAAGATCTTTACCAATCCTACATCTGATAGAGGGCTAATATCCAATATATACAAAGAACTCAAGAAATTAGACTCCAGACAACCAAATAACCTTATTAAAAAATGGGGTATAGAGCTTAACAAAGAATTTTCAACAGAAGAAACTCGAATAGCTGAGAAGCACCTAAAGAAATGTTCAGTATCCTTAGTCATCAGTGAAATGCAAATCAAAACAACCCTGAGATTCCATGTCACACCAGTCAGAATGGCTAAGATTAAAAACTCAGGTGATAGTAGATGCTGGTGAGGGTGTGGAGAAAGAGGAACACTCCTCCATTGTTGGTGGGACTGCAAGATGGTGCAACCACTTTGGAAATCAGTGTGGCGGTTCCTCAGAAAATTGGACATAGCATTACCTGAGGATCCAGCTATACCACTCCTAGGCATATACCCAGAAGATGCTCGAACATATAACAAGGACATATGCTCAACTATGTTCATAGCAGCCTTATTTATAATAGCCAGGAGCTGGAAAGAACCCAGATGTCCTTCAACTGAGGAATGGATTCAAAACATGTGGTATATTTACACAATGGAGTATTACTCAGCTATTAAAAACAACGAATTCGAAAGTTTCCTAGGTAAATGGATGGAACTAGAAATTATCATCCTGAGTGAAGTAAGCCAATCACAAAAAAACACACATGGTATTCACTCACTGATTATTGGATATTAGACCAGAACCTTGAAATGCCCAAGATGCAACTCACAGGCCACATGAATCTCATAAAGAAGGAAGACCAAGTGGGGGTGATTCAGTCCTTCTTAGAAGGAGCAACAAAATACTCAAGGGAGCAAATTTGGAGACAAAGTGAGGGACAGAAACTGAAGGAGGGGCCATTTGAAGACCTTTCCCCCTTAGTATCCATCCCATGTGCGGTCACCAAAGGTAGATGCTGATGTGGAAGTCAGGAAGTACATGCTGATAAGAGCCTGATATGGATGTCTCCTCAGTGGCCTTCAAGAGTCTGACATATTCAGAGGCAGATGCTCACAACTAGCGATTGAACTGATAATGGGGTTCTCAATGGAGGAGTTAGAGTGAAGACTGAAGGAGCTGAAAGGGTTTGCGGCACCATGAGGAGAGCAACAATACCAACCAACCACAGCTCCCAGGGTCTAAACCACCAGCCTGGGAGCACTTAGGGAGGGATCCAGGGCTTCAGCTGAATACATAAGAGTGGAGGGCCCTGCTGGGCATAGGTGGAAGATGAGATCCTTGACCTCATGAAGGCTGGACGCCCCAGGGGGTGGGAATTTTGAGGGTGGGGAAGTGGGAGTGGGGGGGGTAGGTAGGGGTTACATCCACAGAGAAGAAGGAGGAGGGGTAAGGGGATAGGGGGTTCCCAGGTGGGTTGGGGATGGGGTAAGGGGACAACATATGAAATGTAAATAAAACATCCAATAAAAAAATTAAAAAAAAAATAAAAGCATCTGAACTAGTAAAGAGAAAGATTTACGTGCACAAAAACCTGTGTGTACATTACCTCTTTTTATTCTCACAGCTTCATAAGGTAGGCACTGCAATGATCATTATTTCATAGACAACAAAACTGAAACAGCACACAAGTAACTTGATGTAGGTCACAAGAAGTGAATGACCAGTATTTGTACCTAATTCTCAAGATACTTTGAGGCTCCAGGGAGTTTAGAGGTCTGGTAGAGTTGGGGGTGGGGGTGGGGACATCCTTGTGGAGTCAGGGGGACAGAGAGGAGGTACAGATGTGAAACAGTCTGAGGGTGGACCAGGAGAAAAATAAAATCTAGAGTTTAAAATTAATTAATTAATTAATTAAAAGTATGCAGTAAAGGTCTTTCCCTATGGTGCTGTGCCACTGAGTGTAAAAATCCTAGGAGACTCCTGCATTTACCCTGAGCAAGTTTGATACACTAATAATAAATTAAAATTTGTGAATTGGTATGTTTTGAACTGTCAAGAAAATTTTCCATGAGCTAAATATCCTCTTGATTTCATATATTCTCTGGTCACTTAAAGTAAAGCTTCTCATGTTAGGCTTTTTCCACTGATAAACCCATAGCAGACATGCTATGCAACATGCATGTTCTTTTAAAACAATTGGCATCCGTCATCAAGGGCATATCAGAAAGGTATAGTTACCTAGAACTGATTCTTTTTAATAGCAAATGACTCTATGCACACACACACACACACACACACACACACACACTGTAGAGTGTGAATTAGCATTTTCACTTACCAAAATAAACTTTCAAAGAAGGGATGTCCTAAACAGAATTATGCCTGATAAATGCACATTTCTGGCCTCAGTATATGGACAGATCATAATGATAGAGCATTTCTTTTAATTGCCTCCAGGCAATTTCTTGTTAACAGAGGGAGAGAGTTAATAGTTAGTAGTAAACTTCCCATGCCCTTCTCATTAAATGCAAAATTACTCTCCTTTTGGCCTCTATACAGAAATCTGGTGGATGTTTATGTACATGAAGAAAAACAATTGAAGGCTTTCAAAATGGCTTTTGATGAAGTTTCAGTCTATATTTCCAGCATTAATAAAACTGAAGGAAAAGTGCCTATTAGATTGCCTTTCCTGCTCCTTCTGCTTAGACTTTGCATATTTCAAGTGAGAAGATATGAAAAAATAAACACAATTCAGAGTTTTGGAACATCCTGCATATCTTAGCAAATGTTAGTATAATGCCATTCTGGATAATAGATTAGTGTCTTAGGGGTCCTATTGTCATGAAGTTCTTCAGAGTATATTCTACCAATCTCCATAAATAAGACATTTATTTTTATGTGGCCATCATTTAGCACATAATTGTTAATCTATGTGTACTAAAATATTTAGGCATTATTGTCTCTTTTCAATCCTCTGAGTCTGCTTGGGGACAGAAAAGAAGGAGTTGAAAGTGAATTTGTAATTATTCAGGTCAGGGCTGTGTGGTGGGCATGAGGTGGCTTTTCTCACCAAGAGGTGAGTGGCACTCATTTTGTATGATTAACAATGAGCTGTGTTTTTGATTCGGTTTCATTATGTGTACAATAGCCTGTAGCTTCTTACACATTAGTAAGCAAGACAATGCTATGATGTGCATTAAAGATGGGGGTGGGGGAAGTGGGGCTGGTGAGATGTGTTGTTGTTGAAAAACATGCACTAATCTTCTAGAGGATGCAAATTTCATTCCTAGAGCCCATGCTCATGATCACCTGCTCTTTTAGCTTGAGTGACTACAATACCTTCTGTCCTCTGCAGACACCCATATACGCGGTACAAACACATACACACAAAAGGCCCGAAATCTTTAAAATAAAATAAGATACCATTTTAAGATATATCTCTAGCAGAAGAGAAAACCAATAATAAGAGAAACACTGTGTCATTAAACTTTTCCCTAATTATAATGACTACCACTGTAAATTTTAGAACTAACATGCATCCAATGTTATTTGGCATGGCACTCAAGATGGCTCCTTATCCTTAAATTCTGAACCTCCTTACAGTAATTTGAATAGGATAAAGAGCATCAGTCTGTTCTTCCAAATGCCTATCTAAATCCTCTTGTGTATCCAAAACATTAATAAACTTTTGATTTAACAAAAATAGATTAACAAAAGTAAAAAAAAAAATGATCAACAAAAGTAGCTGTCTTAACTTCTTGTATCACAGTAATTGCAGAAGCAGTGGTGCTAGCAATTGATGACACTTGCAGTATGTTTGGCATAATTCTAACACCTCTGTGGAAGTTTTAATGAAACATAGAGAGCTTATGAATTTCAAGAATGCTGCTCTGCTGAGTGTTGATGTGGTAGATACTGCAGATTAAATTACCCATGGCTTGAGGTCAGTATTTCTATTTTGGTCAAGCTTCAAGAATGGCATATACAGCTTGATCATGCTAGTCCTTTTTGTCCTGGGAATACTTTTATTCCTTCCCATTGTATTAAAGCTTTTCTGTAACACCATCAATACTATGGCAGCCAAAGTACATGGCTTGGATCCCCAGACAGAGTTATTAATTTAACAGGCTGGCAAGCCAAGGCTGGGTAAGATTCTGCACAGAGCCTTACCAACCTAAGACAGAAATGCATTGCTTTTGATAATGCATATTCCATAACGGCTAAGGAAGACAGTCTTGTCAGAAAGACCTAAGACAGGTTCAGTCTTGTTAATGAAATGAAAAAGGGGGGAGGCAGAGAGCCTTTGGGGCTGCTTGGCAAGAATCTGGCATGGGCCAAGGACAAGGAAATGGGCTGCTTAGCAGGAATATGACACTGGCCAAGGACAAGGAAGTAGGCTTCAGGCAGGAATTGGACATTAGCTAGATCAAAGATGTTATTTCAGGTAGGAATCTAAATCTTAGGCTAGAACAAAGAAGTAATTTCAGACAGGAATCTAAATTTTAGGCTAGAACAAGGAAGTAGGCTTCAGACATGAAAAGGGCCTTGTGCTAGGACAGGGAAGTAGGCTCAGATACTTTGGTCATCCTGATAAGCCCTTAGAAACAGTGATCATGTGAGTGTTCATGTAATTGTGTTTAATGCCTTGCTTTTTCTTTGACTATTTGTGTTTGTTGTCTTGCTTGTTCCTTGACTATTTGCATCTATTGTATTGCAAGACCCTCAACCTAGAACAGCCCTTAATACATGCATGTAATTAAAATGGCATAAAAGCATAAAGGAAGAGGCAGGATGGGATAGGTGGTTCTAGGGAGGAGAAATGGGGAAAGGGAATGACATCTGTATTGTAAATAATTAAAATACCCAATAAAAATACTCAAAAAATAAGAGAGAGAGAGAGAGAGAGAGAGAGAGAGAGAGAGAGAGAAACTCAGGTGCTCATACTTCTATGGGAAATGCTTCATTCACTGAGCCATGTCCACATACCTAAAACTGTCATTATTTTTAAGATTTTATTTTAATATCTACTTGTGTGTATCTGGGCAGGTAACCATACATATCAGAAGAGGGCATCAAATTCTCTGGAGCTGGAGTTACAAGTGGTTTAGAAGCATCTGACTTAAATGCTACGAACTGAACTCTGGTCCTCTGGGAGAGCTACCAGAACTCTTAACTTAAGGGCTGTTTCTTCACATTCTTGACATTCAACAAAAGTTAAAACATAGACACAAATGACTTTTAAAATAATGAAATCTTTGTTTCCCTCTTTCTCTAAAGTATATTTTGTTGTATTTTTGCATAAAAGTATGTAAAATAATTACAACTACTAATAGGTGACTGAAAATTTTAATGACAGCACTCCTCTGAACAAAACAACATTATATTAAATAACATCTTTGTAATTATATGGAAGTAGAGAAAGGTGGATTTCATAGAAAAGAATAGAACTAGCCATTGCTATAGGGTTCAAATGATAGATATAATTTAGCTAATGGTGACCACCATGCTCGTGTGTGTGTGTGTGTGTGTGTGTGTGTATGTGTGTGTGTGTGTGTGTGTGTATGTGTGTGCAAAATAATTGTTATTCTACATAACAGACTAGGCTAAGATTACTATAGTTCAAAAGAACATAAACATTTTGTAAAGAATTAGAATTTATAGACTCCAAAGAAGATTAAATACAGGACAACAGGACAATTAACTATGGAGATGAAGGTATTAATATTCTTGTTTGAAAGTCACTAATTAAATACATGGATTTAATGATCATATTTTATGTCAATCCAATACATATGCATGTCAATTATATGCATTAATCTAAGAATACTAAAATTATTTACAAATAGCTATTACACAAAAGTCTCAGTGAGCTAAAATTATTTATAATTAAAATGTATCTTTGTGAAAGATGTCATGTGTTCTTTAGTAATAATATTTACTATCAAATACATATTTTCGTTATTGTTGCATATCTGGGGATCCAAATACTAAATAAAATTTTATACATTCAAAAAATTAAAAAAAAAACCCTTTGAGATATTCAATACTACAGAAATATAATAACCATGAGAGCTGTGGGCTTCTCACCTAACCACATTTATCCAAATCTTTTGAACTTGAGACACCAGTAAAGTCTCATGCTTATGTTTTCCAGTTTGCAATGATGTTGACAATTACAGCATCTTAACTTTGCTAAAGTTACTTCTGTGTCTTTGCTAAAAATGGTGATGCATCTGCCATACTGTAGCCTAGAAGTTAGGTCTCTGGGAAAATGCATTTCAATCATGACTAGCACAGGAAAGGAACTCAACACATGCTCAATTTCATTACACGAAAAGTCAAAATATATTAGCATTGGTATACAAGACCTTGTCTTTTCAAAGTACAAATATGCAGAACACAAAGCCAACATTTGAACCACATATAGAGGGACACACAGAAATCAATATCAGATAAACAAGCTGATCATGCCTCACTGTACTAGGGAGAAGGTACAGGATGTCAGGTTGGTCCTCTCTGTTCTTCATCATGTAGAGAACATCTCTGTGTTTTGTGTTGCTCAATAATAATGTTTAATTTTCTCTATTTGTATCTGAAGTACAGTTGAAGAGGTCAGATTCATTTGCATAGAACCTCAACAGTGAAATGCCACATGAGTTCAGAGAAAATAAAGTTATTCCCTATAAAGCCTTGTGATTGTACAGTCTAACCAAATTCAATCTTCATTTCCTAGGAACTATCTAGACAAATCTCAGGATACCTCAAGAAAACCTGGTATTAATCAAGGAGCCAGTCCTGTGGCTTCTCAAACTGTGAAGGAACAAATGTATTTCCGGATTAATATGACAGGAGTAAGTCAATAATTAATATCATTTGTGGGTATAATTAGGACAAAGAACAAGACATTAATTTAATAATCAGCTAAGAAATGTTCCCTATGAAATATATGAATATACTAGAAATAAACACTGCATGATCCTAATGACAGGAATTAGAATTTACTCTTGTGGTTTGATTGACAGTCAGTTTACATTCTTCATCTAAATTCCTTTTCCGTTTCCAGCATCCCACTCTTACAAGGACATGTGCAAAGGGCATCCATCTGGAAGAGGGCCCAAAAAAGCAAGGTGAGGAAATGAATTCAGTAGGGCTGTTAGGGAGAGAAGAGCAGCAGTGAGGAGATCCACAATTCATAGGATGAGTCCCATGGGACATCCTGTAAGGACAGGGTAGAAAACATCCTCCAAAATGTGCCACCAAGCACTAAGGAAGAAGAGCATTGGCATTTATGAGACAACCTCTGCTGCCCTTTTGATGCTTATTGCCGCTGGGACAAGTATTCCATCAGTATTTTCTAGGAAGCTCTGCCTAGGTAAAGCAAATGCCTAGGGACCTGGAGAAAACCTCTGGGACCAGAAGTAAAGAGAGAGATGCCCCTGCAGTGGAAAACTGCCAGAGTGCATAGGGAATGTTTACTACAAAAAGGCAAAACCAGAAAGGATGTGTCTGCTGCTCACTCTGTGTGAAAATAATTAAAGCAATCTGATCACATTCAAACCTATAATAACTTGTATACATACACATTCACATGTGTATATATGTAGCATATTTATTATTAAAATGTCAAATTACAAAATTTATTTCACCCCCTTTCTCCCTCAAACTACTCATGTATCTGCTCATTGTATCCTGTTGAAGGGAAACATTCTTCATTCTTATAGCAGAAAAACAATTTGACTTTTCTTTTTGTGATGAGAGAAAACTTATTTTTTAAAATTGGTGGTGCTAATTATACTCGCACTTTTATAATTAGTTGTGTAATAATTTGATTATTGTTTCTGACTTCTATGAGTTCTTGAAATCGGAGCCAGTGCTTACCTATAAAGGTCTTTATCTATAAAATTTAATAAACACTTGGATAAGCGATCAACATAACTGAAAGGAGAGTTTTATAAGAAAGTGTAAAATATTGTGATAAGCAAAGAGTACAGTCAGTGTGAATTATAGAGAAAAGAACAATGGTAGTCACTAATGGAGCAAGAGGGTAATTATGATGTCAGAACTGGGCATTATATAGAAAAAGATCTCTATGAAACATGGAAAATACGTGGGAGAAATTCAGGAATGCATGGACTCTGTTTAGGAGTGACCAAAGGAGTTTCATTCAACATGCAGTATATTTTGTACATAAATTGTATTAGTGTTTATCTGTGACAACATTTATGAAAATATATGTGTGTGAGTAACATAAGTCTAGATTCACGTGACATTTTTAATGACATCAAAGTTGTGATAACCATTCTTTGAAATGTTACGTCATTGAGTGCCAAGGAACAGTGACTAATTTTATTAAGTAAAAAGTTATATTCTGATTGTACGTGATACATGAGCACGAAAGTTACTATTTAATCATGAGGCAACATTTGAAAAGGACTCTACCTACTGTTTTATTTATTGTTACTATTGCTGTAATAAAATGCCATGATCATAAACAACTTGAGGAGGAAAGGGTTTAACTGTCTTACATTTCCATATTGCTGTTTATCACCTAAGGAAGTCAGGTCAGCAACTCAAGCAAGGCAGGAACCTGAAGGGAGGAGCTGATGCACAGACCGTGGAGGGGTGCTGCCTATTGGATTGCTTCCCATGGCTTGCTAATCCTGCTTTCTCATAGGATCCACTACCACCTCTCCAGGGATGGCATTACCCACACTGGGCTGTCTATTGCTCCATCATTCACTAATTAAGAAACTGCCAAGCTTGACTGCAGTGTGGTCTCATGGAGGTGTTTCCTCCATTGTGGTTCCCTCCTCTTAGATACTATACATTGTGTCAAGCTAACATAAATTTAGTCAGCCTACCTATGATGTATAATTATAACTAGCATCCTTAAAATAATTTTCGGTATAAGTCAGCCATTGAATATTGCTATTAGCTTGTTTGACACAATAAAATAAAACAAATTAGCTCGAACACCACCTTGAGATTTCCTTCCTGGTTAGTTCTCTGAGTTACTTGGTCAGAATGTTTTGTGTTGAATCTCTAACCCCCTAGTTGATGCTTTTAGTGAATGAGACTTTTGGAATGAATCTTTCTGAATTGTCTTGATAGCCTTAGAAAGTGGGAAAGTGGGTTTAACTTCCTGGCTGATTCTCTTGTTTATGGAAGAGGTGTGATCTCTATAGTCCAAGGAATGAAGCTTCTGTACATTTTTTAAAATGGCCTTGGACTTCCTGTTGTTCACCATTTACCTTGCTTACAGTACTTTGTTAAAGTAAACCAACACCAAGGAAATAAGACTGAGGCAAGAAGAAACTTTGAACAACAATCACAACAATCAAAACATGTCATACTTTATGTAAGAGACAAATGTGTAAGATTTGCAGTCTTGAATAATTTTCAAAATAAATAATCCAACCACCCACTGTACTGTTGCCTTGGTGACTCCTACCACATGATCCAACATGGATGGTAAACAAAGGAGTTTGTCCTTGTCAAGGACAAGGAACTGATACGATAGAGTCAACTGGTATCAGTGCTTCAGACCAGAAGAGAAGGAAGTGAAGAAAAGAAGGAGACTGAGCATTTTTGTTTTCGTGGTAAGCACAGAACATATTTGACAGCTCTGACAACCACTCGCCTTTAAATGGTAAATTTCATAGCTAAGGCTTATGACCACAGAATGGCTGAACGGTTTGACTACATGACATATCCTATTTTCCACACAGGCATCTAGAATAAACCTGTATTAGAAATAAAAACAGTCCATTTTTCATGCAAAGACAGTTTTAAGCCAATTCTTGTTGTCTCTGCTTTTTATCAAATTGTCACCTGGAAGTACTTCTTATGTAGGAATTCTGGAGTTAGTCCTGCCAAGACGGAGAGATAATAACTACAGCCTGTGATCCGAAGTAGAAAGGCTGAGATATACGCTCGGGTATTTCTCCAAACATTAACTATATCTGTTAAATTTGGGGCCCCTACATTCTCACAGACACATTTTACCAAAGTGTGAGCATTTATGCTTTTGCTCAAAGAGACATTTTTATAAGCCTGAAGGATTTGTATTGGCTAATGAGGATGAGACACTGGGCTCAAAAACTAGAATTACTATCACAGCATTTGAAATTATATAACATGATTGCTTATAGGAAATACAGCCTTTTTTTTATAGACTTATGATGCCTGCTGTGTCATGCAATTAAAAAGTTCCAGAAAAGCCTTTTCAGCATGTCAAGTTCCTGAGGCTGATTTATAGGATTACAGCTTTCTCCCTTTGTGATTCAATTAAAGCATTTTACACTGGGCTATTATAGGGCTTAGACTCTGATCATAGTTTCGATGCTGAAATATTAGATTAGCATGTGATCTGATTATAAATAAATTGAATTTCTTGTTTGCAAGAGACTGTAATTAAAGCTGCAGTCATAAGAGGCAGCCATCTAAAGACCCGTGTGATAGACATCAAAGAAAAAATGGGTAAGAGCAATACGCAATTGATTATTGCAACCCATGGAGAGTTAAGTATTTTAATAGAGACCTAGGCATAAATATTCTGGATTTTAATTCAGGTGATGAATTCTTGCCACAATAAAAAAAAAATCTAATGATTTGCTGAAGATGGTCAAGTAAGTTCTGCCTCCATGCCCTCAGAGATTTGGAAACAGCCTGGCATTGTCTAGAAAGTACTTTTCATTAGTTGCTTATCTAAAATCAATCTTAAAGAATAATGGATGATTTTCTTCACAAATAGGTGAAAACTAGTTTGAGACATCACAAATCAAGAGGATGAAAGTTTTATCAGCATTAACATCTGAAGATTATAAAGGGAAATACGTTCTTTTTTGGTTTGACACTTAGTTTTATCTTTGATACCTGCTGGTGAGGAAAGTTACACCAAATATGAATGGAACTGGCTGAGAATTTAAAGGGAATAGCGCATCATCTTTAAGAGAGGAAGAGGGCAAGGCAATCAAGCACAAAGACCAAATAAATCTTTAAATGATGCAGTAAAAGAGGGATAACTTAGAGGTAATGTGTTTGCCACGGCCCATAGAGATGTCAAGTTTCCAGCTGCAAAGATGGATATAAGTCTCCTTAGTAGACAAATATAATTTTAAAGAATAGTGTCCTGCACTCCTTACAAAAGTGACAAACGAGTGATCTACTGATAATGTAAATTCAACACTCTTCAGTCTTTGAGAATACTATCAGCTAAGCACATTTCCATTCAGAGGGAATATTGCCTCTTTTGAGGGCCTCATTTTTCTCTGTCTGGGTTATTTGAATAGCCCCTAGCAGGTATTCTGACTTCATGTATGATCAACTTTCCAATCTATTCTATTTTTAAGCAGCATAATTTTCCTAAAACCCAGATTTTCAGCTATTTTAATACTTAATAATATTTTTGAAATTGGCTTCCTGTGAAGGATAAAACTCAGATGGATTACCATGCCGAAAAATATTCTCATTAGTCTGACCTTTGATCACTCTTCAGCCTCACTGTGTAATACTCTGTCTCTTTACAGCCATCTTGAGTTACATAAAGCTCTTTTGTGGCCATACTATTGTCTATTTCCAGGACTCAGTCAGCATAACTAACCCTTTTGTGCCCAAGAGACACGTGGATGTTTCTTAAATTTTCTTTACCAATGGCTAATTTGATCTCCAATCTTATATCTAGTGGTGTCTATGCATTTTCAATAGCTCACACCTCCAGAAGAGAGAATCCATACCACTTGGCTCATTGGTTTCATGAATGTCAGTTTGTTTTTTTACCCACATTGAGCTGTAATGCACGCAACATGGCATTTGTCTTTTACACATAATTGTTATGCTATTTCCAATGAATTAATAAAAGTTATAGGCAATATGAATTAATACATTTAGTGAACTTAATAATGAACACTTAAAATTTTTGTGTATGTTTGCATTTTCATCTGTAGGCTTAGATTTTTCAAAGCCTACCTTATTTAGGGTTCTTTAACACTTAAACCTCCCTTCTATCACACTGACCAAAGGTAGGAAAAAAAGATGCTCAAAATGACAAAAGGGGTTGTGTACCCATTTAGAAGTATTTCTTTAGGCATATCTCAACCTTCAGTGTCAGGATATCAGCAGTCCAGTCCAATAGCAAACACAAAACACGAATCAGTAGCAGTAGCTCAATCCAACAGAAACCTCGAGGCTCCACCTAATTGGCACAACTCAGCAGAAGCAATAAGAAGCAGTCAGAATGCCATGAGAAGTTCTTTGGTGCATTTCTCTCCATGAAGTCACAAGAGCAAAGACCAGAAAAGACCAGCAAAGCACTGCAAGGCATAGCAATGCAAGAGTGTCATTCCACTGTCCAGGGGTGTTCTACATTTACTTTCCAAATATCATGAGTACTCTCAAATGACAGCTTCAGCAACACAAACTCTCATCTCTCTCAGCAAAACATCCTCTCATAAGACAGCTTCCAGAAGAATATCATGTGACCATTCACAAGACAACTTCCAGAAAAGTATCACATAGCACAACTGAGTTTCCAAAGAAACCAGAAATTTCCATCTTTATTAGTTATATCTATGTAGAAAGCTACATACATAAAAGACTTTATAATGAAAATAATTCCCATGTTACTAGTGAAATAATGTAAAAAGAGAAGTCATGCATATGAGGGTGATTTTGTATACAACAGAAATGATTTCACCATTGTAAAGACAGTTAAAATGATTGTTGCAAGAGTGCTATACTAACACCATCAAAAGGAAGAAGCTAGATCTAAATAAATTTGAAAGACCAAACAATGAATTAATATTATAGTAATCACAATGACATCATATAGGTACATGATACGCATATGTATTAGATGTGTCTATACATATGTGTATTAAAAATTTATTGGTGTCATTTCAAAAGCCATTGAGCTCAATGTTATTTATCTGCAGAAGTTCAAAGCCACTTAAATTATAACTACAAAAAAGGTGAGAAATGACTTCCGGTTTGGGAACGAGCCTAGAGCAGGCCGCAAGCAGCAGCTCCGTACCCAACCGCAGAAAACCAAGAAAAACAGGGACTCCCAGGAGCTTGAACTCACGCAGCATCCCAGGTAAGGAAAAAGCAGCACTCACCCCAAACAGGGAGCAACAGGGACCCACTGGGACCCAGGAATTCGCTCCTGGCCTGGAGCGGGATCCATCCGGTCAGGGCCCGAGCACTCGCGGATCCCGGGAGGCAGCTCTGCACCCAATCTCGCAGACTCCAGAGGAAGCGGGGCTCGCGGGACCTCTGTGCCAAGTAGGGTCTTGGGCTAGGAGGTGGCAGTGCTTGCCCCCGAACAGGGAGTGGCTAGGACCCACTGGGACCCAGGAGTTCACTCCAGGGCCCGGAGCGTGGGTTCCTTCCGGTCTGTGCCAGAGCAGATCCCGGGAGTCAGCTCTGCACCCAATCTCACAGAACCTAGAGGGAGCGGAGCTCTCCGTGGCTCAAGCTAGCTCAAGCAGTTTCTTAGACTAGGAGGTGGCAGTGCTCGCCCCCAATCAGGGAGCAACTGGGACCCACTGGGACCCACTGGGACTCATTGGGATCCAGGAATCCGCTCCTGACCCGGAGCCCCGGCCCCTTCCGGTTTCCACCTGAGCACCGAGCACATCTTGGGCCTCATCTCTAACTCAAGCAGCAAAACCCATCCCAAACAGTTCTGACACAACCTAGATAATAGGAAAGACAGGCCCCAGTCAGAGACAGCTCTGATAGCACAAAGGTGATCCAGATGGCGAAAGGCAAGCGCAAGAACACAAGCACCAGCAACCCAAGGTACTTGCCATTATCAGAACCTAGTTCTCCCACATTAGAAAGTCCTGAACTCCCCATATCACCAGGAAAACAAGAACCAGATCTAAAATCATTTCTAATGATGATGCTAGAGGACTACAAAAAGGAAGTAAATAACACTATCAAAAAACTTGAGGAGAACACAGGAAAACAGGATGAAGTCCTTAAAGAAACACAAAAATCCTTTAAAGAATTACAAGAAAACACAAACAAACAGATGAAGGAATTGAACAAAACCATCCAGGACATAAAAATGGAAGTGGAAACAATAAAGAAAGCACAAAGGGAGACTATCCTGGAGATAGAAAACCTAAAAAAGAAATCAGGAGTCATAGACACAAGCATCACCAACAGAATACAAGAGATAGAAGAAAGAATCTCAGGTGCAGAAGATACCTTAGAAAATATTGACACAACTATCAAAGAAAATGCAAAATGCAAAAAGTTGCTATCTCAAAATATCCAGGAAATCCAGGACGCAATGAGAAGACCAAACCTAAGGATAATAGGTATAGATGAGAGTGAAGATTCCCAACTTAAAGGGCCAGTAAATATATTCAACAAAATTATTGAGGAAAACTTCCCTAACCTAAGGAATGAGATGCCCATAATCACACAAGAAGCCTACAGAACGCCAAACAGACTAGATCAAAAAAGAAATACCTCCCGTCACATAATAATCAAGACTCA
This sequence comes from Grammomys surdaster, assembly GCF_004785775.1. NCBI lineage: Eukaryota > Metazoa > Chordata > Mammalia > Rodentia > Muridae > Grammomys > Grammomys surdaster. Next base: position 9,023,018 of record NW_021604658.1, on the reverse strand, counting down.
AAATGTACAAAACAAAGACAGAATTTTAAAAGCAGTAAGGGAAAAAGGCCAAATAACATATAAAGGCAAACCTATCAGAATTACACCTGACTTCTCACCAGATACTATAAAAGCCAGAAGATCCTGGACAAATATCATACAAACCCAAAGAGAACATAAATGCCAGCCCAAGCTACTTTACCCAGCAAAACTCTCAATTACCATAGACGGAGAATCTAAGATATTCCATGACAAAACTGAATTTACACAGTATCTTCCCACAAATCCAGCTTTACAAAGGATAATAGCAGGAAAGCTCCAATACAAGGAGGGCAATCATACCCCAGAAAGAGCAAGAAAATAATCCTTTTCCATCAAACCCAAAAGAAGATAACCACACAAATGATGTCTCCACTATTAGCAAAAATGACAGGAAGCAAGAACACCCTCTCCTTAATATCTCTTAACATCAATGGACTCAATTCCCCAATAAAAAGGCATAGGCTAATGGACTGGATACGCAAACAGGACCCAGCTTTTTGCTGCTTACAGGAAACCCACCTCAGTGACAAAGACAGACACTACCTTAGAGTAAAAGGTTGGAAAACAATTTTTCAAGCAAATGGTACTAAGAAACAAGCGGGAGTAGCCATTCTAATATCGAATAAAATCAACTTTCAACTTAAAACTATCAAAAAGGATAAGGAAGGGCATTTCATACTTGTCAAAGGAAAAGTCAACCAACATGAACTCTCAATTCTGAATATCTATGCGCCAAATACAAGAGCATCGAATTTCATAAAAGAAACCTTACTAAAGCTCAAAACACACATTGCACCTCACATAATAATAGTGGGAGACTTCAACACCCCACTCTCAGCAATTGATAAATCATGGAAACAGAAACTAAATAGAGATACAGTAAAACTAACAGAAGTTATGAACCAAATGGACTTAACAGATATCTATAGAACATTTCACCCTAAAGCAAAAGAATATACCTTTTTCTCAGCACCTCATGGTACCTTCTCCAAAATAGACCATATAATTGGGCACAAGACAGGCCTCAACAGATATAAGAAAATTGAAATAATTCCCTGCATCCTATCAGATCACCATGGTCTAAGGCTGGTCTTCAAAAATGACAAAGAGAATGGAAAGCCCACATTTACATGGAAACTGAACAACACCCTACTCCTTGATAATCAGGTAAGGGAAGAAATAAAGAAAGAAATTAAAAACTTTTTAGAATTTAATGAAAATGATGACACATCATACCAAAATTTATGGGATACAATGAAAGCAGTGCTAAGAGGAAAATTCATAGCTCTAAGTGCCTACAAAAAGAAACTGGAGGGAGCATACACTAACAGCTTGACAGAGCACCTGAAAGACCTAGAACAAAAAGAAGCTAATACACCCAAGAGGAGTAGAAGGCAGGAAATAATTAAACTCAGGGCTGAAATCAACCAAATTGAAACAAAAAGAACTATCCAAAGAATCAATAAAACCAGGAGCTGGTTCTTTGAGAAAATCAACAAGATAGATAAACCCTTAGCTAGACTAATCAGAGGGCAGAGAGACAGTATCCAAATTAATAAAATCAGAACTCAAAAGGGGGACATAACAACAGAAACTGAGGAAATTAAAAAAATCATCAGATCCTACTACAAAAGCCTATATTCAACAAAATTGGAAAATTTGGATGAAATGGACAATTTCCTAGACAAATACCAGTTGCCAATGTTAAATCAGGACCAGATAAACCATCTAAACAGTCCCATAACCCCAAAAGAAATAGAAGCAGTCATTAAAAGTCTCCCTACAAAGAAAAGCCCGGGACCAGACGGTTTTAGTGCAGAATTCTATCAGACCTTCAAGGAAGACCTAATCCCAATTCTTTTCAAACTATTCCACAAAATAGAAACAGAAGGTACACTACCCAACTCATTCTTTGAAGCCACAATTACACTCATACCTAAGCCACACAAAGACCCAACAAAGAAAGAGAACTTCAGGCCAATCTCCCTTATGAACATTGATGCAAAATTACTCAATAAAATTCTAGCGAACCGAATTCAAGAACCCATCAAAACAATTATCCATCACGATCAAGTTGGCTTCATCCCAGGAATGCAGGGTTGGTTCAATATTCGGAAATCCATCAATGTAATCCATTATATAAACAAACTCAAAGAAAAAAACCACATGATCATCTCACTAGATGCTGAGAAAGCATTTGACAAAATTCAACACCCCTTCATGATAAAAGTCTTGGAAAGGTCAGGAATTCAAGGTCCATACCTAAACATAGTAAAAGCAATTTACAGCAAACCAGTAGCCAGCATTAAACTAAATGGAGAGAAACTTGAAGCAATCCCACTAAAATCAGGGACTAGGCAAGGCTGCCCACTCTCCCCCTACTTATTTAATATAGTATTGGAAGTCCTAGCCAGAGCAATTAGGCAACACAAGGAGGTCAAAGGGATACAAATTGGAAAGGAAGAAGTCAAAATCTCACTATTTGCAGATGATATGATAGTATACTTAAGTGACCCCAAAACTTCCACCAGAGAACTCCTAAACCTGATAAACAACTTTAGCAAAGTGGCTGGATATAAAATTAACTCAAGCAAATCAGTAGCCTTCCTCTACTCAAAAGATAAACTGGCTGAGAAAGAAATTATGGAAATGACACCCTTCAAAATAGTCACAGATAATATAAAATACCTTGGTGTGAACGTAACCAAGCAAGTAAAAGACCTGTATGACAAGAACTTCATTCCCCTGAAGAAAGAAATCGAAGCCGATCTCAGAAGATGGAAAGATCTCCCATGCTCATGGATTGGAAGGATTAATATAGTAAAAATGGCTATTTTGCCAAAAGCCATCTACAGATTTAATGCAATCCCCATCAAAATTCCCACTCAATTCTTCTCAGAGATAGAAAGAGCAATCTTAAAATTTATTTGGAATAACAAAAAACCCAGGATTGCGAAAACTACTCTCAGCAATAAAAGAACTTCTGGAGGAATCACCATCCCCGACTTCAAGCTGTACTACAAAGCAATAGTGATAAAAACTGCATGGTATTGGAACAGAGACAGGCAGGAGGATCAGTGGAATAGAATAGAAGACCCAGAAATGAACCCCCATACCTATGGTAACTTAATCTTTGACAAAGGTGCTAAAACCATCGAATGGAAAAAAGATAGCATTTTCAACAAATGGTGCTGGTCCAACTGGTGGTCAGCATGTAGAAAAATGAAAATTGATCCATACTTATCTCCTTGTACAAAGCTCAATTCCAAGTGGATTAAGGACCTCCACCTAAAACCAGCCACACTGAAACTAATAGAAGAGAAACTGGGAAAAAGCCTGGAATACATAGGCACAGGGAAAAAGTTCCTGAACAGAACGCCAATGGCCTGTGCTCTAAGACCAAAAATTGACAAATGGGACCTCATAAAGCTGCAAAGCTTCTGTAAAGCAAAGGACACAGTCAATAGGACAGAGCGGCAACCAACAGATTGGGAAAAGATATTCACCAACCCTACATCTGATAAAGGGCTAATATCCAAGGTATACAAAGAACTGAAGAAATTAGACTCTAGACAATCAAAGAACCCTATTAAAAAATGGAGCACAGACCTGAACAAAGAATTCTCAACTGAGGAAGCTCGAATGGTTGAGAAGCACCTAAAGAAGTGTTCAGCATCCCTAGTTATCAGGGAAATGCAAATGAAAACAACACTGAGATTCCACCTCACACCAGTCAGAATGGCTAAGATCAAAAACACAGGTGACAGTACATGTTGGCGAGGATGTGGAGAAAGAGGAACACTCCTCCACTGTTGGTGGGATTGTAAACTGGTACAACCACTATGGAAGGCAGTCTGGCGGTATCTCAGAAAATTGAACATAGCGTTACCCAGGGACCCAGCTATACCACTCCTGGGCATATACCCAAAAGAAGTTTCAACATACAACAGGGACACATGCTCCACCATGTTCATAGCAGCCTTATTTATAATAGCCAGAAGTTGGAAAGAACCCAGATGCCCTTCAACAGAAGAATGGATGCAGAAAATGTGGTACATTTATACAATGGAGTACTACTCAGCTATTAAAAACAATCAGTTCACAAAATTCCTAGGCAAATGGATGGAGCTGGAAAATATCATCTTGAGTGAGATGACCCAATCTCAAAGGAACATACATGGTATGCACTCACTGATAAGTGGATATTAGCCCAAAAGCTCACAATTTCTAAGAATCTTCATATAGACCACATAAAACTCACATAGAAGAAGGAAGACCAAAGTATGAATGCGTTGGTCCTTTTTAGAAGGAGCATCAAAAGTTTCAACCAGAACTCCCAAAGTCTAAACCACCAACCAGAGAGCACAAAGGGAGGGACTCACGCACCTGTATAGGGAATTGAGGGTGACCTTGTTAGACTCCAGTGAAAGTGGAGGGCCAAGGTCCCCAAAAGTTTGGATCCCCTACTGTGTTGGAATTCGAGAGCAGGGAGATGGGACTGGGAGGTTGTTTGGAGCACACCATCACAAAAATTAGGAGGAAGGGGTAGGGGATAAGGGATTTGGGGGGAGAATGAGAAAGGAGACAACATTGAAAGGTAAATACGTATAATACCCAATAAAAACCCCACACAGATAAAGAATTTAAAAAAAAGGGAGTCTATTTATTTTAAATTAATTTCAAAAGTTTCTAGGAGATGCAAATTGGCTAAGATCCTATTTTAAGCTCTCCACAAAAGAATTTAAATCTCTGTTCAATATTCTCAAGAGAGAGGTAAACCCTAACTTCCTCAACAGTTAATTGACAAAAGAGAGGTAATCTCACAAAAAGTAGAAAAAGCTATTTCTAATCGATATATCATATAGTCTGATTAATTGTCAGTGGAGCTATAAAAGTCCTTTGACAAAAGATTATTAATATAGATTTATATATCCTTAAATAAGGCCTTCATGACTCTCTGAGTGTGGAAGGAGCAACTGTTGGCGCTTCTGCCCTGATTTTACAAGAACTCTGAAAAATTGGCTTTAAAAACAAAAGAGGGGGAACGGTACCCCCTCAGAAGGAGTCCCCCTGAAATACTCTCCATCATGCCTTGTTCACTTTTCTCTCTCTAAAGCTGAAAGCTCATGGCAAATCTCTTGCTGACCATGTTGGTGACCTCGGGCACCACCAAGACCAACAAAACTTTGCCACAGATATGGGGAAGGACCCTCATACCCATAAAGGGAATGCCCCAGTCCCAGTTCTCTTATGGAGCCGAGGACTGATATGCCTGCCCAATACCACAGAAGGCACAGCTAACCGGCTACCACAAATATTAATGAAAAAAATAGATACCCTCACAAAGCCAGGCCCAATCATAAATACGATGAATAACAATTTACATCCAGGGAAGAGAAATCTCCCTGAGAATCCCCTTCTTTTTTCTTTCCAGGTAAAATTGAATCACCCGTGATGCCTGCTATTAGAAGTTCTAACCCAGATGGACCAGAAGCCAGGAGCCTCGCCCTTACCCTCACCCCCTACCTTTTCCCACCTGCACAAGGTCCCCTGAAGCTTGGCAACTGCAAGATCCTGCTTGGCAACTGCAGATAGACTCAAAGCAGTGTACCATATCATCTGAAGAATAGCAGGGAGACCATAACTCAAGCAGTGTACCATATCTTCTGAAGAATAGCAGGTTGCAGTCCTCCTCGCCCCCACGAATAACCAGGACCCGCCGGTCGGGTCAAGTGGCACCCAGATGTGGGGCTCGAGGCAAGGACCCATCCGGACAGACCCTCATTGAGAGGATGTGTGCACGACATCAAGATTGAGCAAGACAGAGATCATCGCCCGTGACCTGTCGTCCACGGAACCAGGTTGATGCTGCCATCAAGAAGGCAGTTGAAGTTCATTACCATCAGCTGAAAATTGCAGAGGATCCAGAAGTGACTCCGCAGGAGACTGACACAGCTGTCAGCTCCCCTGCCTCCCCCTATGGTCGACCCCTAGACTTCCACGCCCTCCAGAAGGGTACCTGGTATGCCTGGCTTTGCCCTCATTTCTCTCGCTAGAGAGCTTGGCCTCTTGATCACCACTACAAAAATTGGCTTTTTCCTAAACCAAGGCCACCCTTGATATGGCCGCTAACATTGGGGAGCCTTCCTTTATGACAATATTACACCCCAAACTGACAAATGGTTGGTAACTTGAACATATACAAGAGACTAGGATGGCTGTGAGTTAGCCCAATGACGGGATTATTGTAGGTCCACTTCCCAGGGGCCCACCCAATGCAGCCGAAAAGGAGTGCGTGGTGCTGGGAGTGGATGCAGCCTACATGGCCTAAGACAGGGCTCTCACCCTCCTTTCACCCACATCAGAGTCCCTTGACGTTGCCCATCGTCGACAGCCTAAAGCCTTCGACCATCGATGTGACTTGTCTCACATCAGTGTTTTGGGGTTGTGAACTTGTCTAAGACCCCCCATAATTAGACATCCAAATTCAAAACTCACATAGTTGGGATTGAACATAAGACGCCTTCTCTATCTAAACAGAGAAGGGGGAGATGCCAGAAGCCAGGACCCTCGCCCTTACCCTTACCCCCTACCTTTCCCCACCTGCATAATGTCCTCTGAAGCTTGGCAGCTGCAAGATCCTGCTTAGCAACTGCAGATAGACTCAAAGCAGAGTACCATGTCTTCTTAAGAATAGCAGGGAGACCATAACTCAAGCAGTGTACCATATCTTCTGAAGAACTGCAGGTAGATCATAATTCAAGGCAGTGTACCATATAGACCATGACATGTTTCAAGGCACAGGCCAAGAAGATTTTGTACTTTTCCACCACCTGGACCCTCTTACTACCCCCTCCCCTTGTAAAACATGCTATAAAAAAGCATTTCATGTTCAAAAAAAAAAAGAAAATAAAAAAATATATATATTAAAAAAAAAAAGAAAAAAAAAAAAGGTGAGAAATGAGAAATTGCTCATGTTCTGACCCCTGAAATGGCCAGATTTGACCTGTAACACATATGACACATATGTTTCTGAGCCTAGACTGAGACCTATACTCTTACCAGAGATACAGCGTCTCTTTGTAGATGCTTTCCTGCACTCTTACATCCTTTCATCCATCCACACCATAGCTAATCCACACTTATTGTCCTCATAGCCAAAAAGTACAAAATAACCATGATACAACTCACAGACCTTATGAAATTTAACAAGAAGGAAGGCCCAAGTGAGGATATTTCAAACCCACTTAGAAAGGGGAACAAAATAATCATAGGATGCAAAGGGAAGGAGGGCCTGGCTGGGAGTGGGGAGAGAAAAGGGGTAGCAGGATCAGGTAGGAAGTGAGAGTGGAGAGAAGCCCAGAGGGCCAGGAAATATGCAGCTGTGGGGATGGGGGCAGGGGAACCTCCAGAAATTCACAGAAACCTGAGACATAAGAGGCTCCCAGGACTCAATAGTGATGACCTTAGCTGAAATGCCCAACAGTGGGGAGATGTAACCTGAAGAGACCACCTTTAGTGGATAGACATTGCCTCAGTTAAGACATGAGGTTACACATTCATCTTCAAAATTTTTGACCCAGAATTGTTCCTGTCTAAAGGCAATGTGGGGACAAAAAGGGAGCAGTACTGAAGGAAAGGTCACCCAGTGACCCACTGTGGCATGCGTCCCATGTGCAAGCACCAAACCCTGATACTTACTGATGCCATGCTGTGTTTGCAGACAGAGCCTAGCATGCCTCTCCTCTGAGAGGCTCTATCAACAGCTAACTGAGACAAGTGCAGATACATACAGCCAACCACTGGTCCCAGGTTGTGAACTCCTATGGAAGAGTTAGGAGAAGGATTGAAGGAGTTGAAGGGAATGGCAACCCCATAGGAAGACCAAAAATATCAACTATCCTGGATCCCTGGAAGCACCGAGAGACTAAACCACCAACCAAAGAACATACATGGGCTGGGCCATGGCTCCCATTTCATAAGTAGCAGAGGACTGTCTTGTCTGGCTAAAGTGGGAGAGGATACATCTAATCCCGAATAGACTTAGTGCTCCAGGAAAGAGGGATGCTGTAGAGGATAAGGTGAAAGAGGGGGGCAGGGTGGGGTGAGAGTGCACCCTCTCCAAACAAAATGGAGAGAGGATAGGGTTAAGAACTCTGAATGGGGCTCTGGAAAGGGAGTCAACATTTGGAATGTAAATCATTTAGCTTTAAAAAGGCTGAGCTATAATTCATACAATTTTGAATATTAAATTTCAAGAATCTATTTTAATTAAGCTATCAAAACTTATAGAATTTTTACTGTGAATAAATTTTTATTTAAATTCAGTACAGAATCACAAAGAGAGGCATTCACCCATGCTTTTCTATTTTTCTGAATTTATGTGCATAGTTGCATGATACAGAACTGTTCTGTTTTTACGTCAGAACTTCCAGTCTCTTTTCACCAAGTTAAGGTCAAAATATGAATTCTTCTCAAGGAGAACTGATTACTGGCTTTACTGATTAACCATTTTGGTTTTCTTCTTGCTCTGTCTGCTCCTTCCCTCCATTGTTTGTTCTTTACATTTTTTCAATCGCTCTCTCCCTCTCTTCCTCTCCCTCTTCTCCCCATCTCTCTCTTCTTTGTATGGTTATAGAGGCTACTTTATTGGGCTCTAACATCTACTCCTCTTCCAACCTTTTCCACTCCAATCCTTTCCAACCCCTCAACGTTAGGTAGGAGAGAAAGAAGGTTAGAGGGGAAAAGGGGCTTAGATCTGTTTAGACTACTTCCTGCTGAGTAATCTAGTTCCTTGGGGAAAAGTTTATTCTCTTTAGTCAGGATATCTTCAACCAGCAATCCAGCAATCCAGCAATCCAGCAATCCAGCAATCCAGCAATCCAGCAATCCAGCAATCCAGCAATCCAGCAATCCAGCAATCCAGCAATCCAGCAATCCAGCAATCCAGCAATCCAGCAATCATCCAGCAATCATCCAGCAATCCAATCAAGCAAATACAGCAGCAGGAACCAGCAGCTGCAGCGACCAGTAGCAACTGGGACAGCAGCGAAGGGAGCAGCTGTGGTCACAGACCTCCTCTGGACTCTCACATTTATACACCTTCTCAAGAGTCCCCAGGACTCTAAACATAAAACTATCTGCAGTTGGCAAAATCACGCCTCTCCTAGAGCATGAGGCAATCATAGTAGGCTGAAGCACAAAAACAAAAACATATTCACATAACTCTCTCTGTCTCTCTCTCTCTCTCTCTCTCTCTCTCTCTCTCTCTCTCTCTCTCTCTCCCCCTCCCTCCCTCCCTCCCTCCCTCCCCCC
>NW_021604658.1:8996558-9011558 GCF_004785775.1 Grammomys surdaster | reverse complement strand
ATATTTTTTTCTTTTTTGCTCTTACAGTCTTTTTGCCCCTCATCCACAATGTTCTCTGAGCCATGATGCAGGGCCTGGGATATGGATTGTACCCACTGGGACTTGGTTCTTCACCATCCATTTATCTCTCCCTTGTAAAAATATATTCAGCTTTCCAGAGATATTGAGGTCATAGACATTAAGAAAGAATCTACTAATGCCACTCTGCTAGACCAGCATAATTCCTTACTACATTTTAAATCTAATCTTTATATCCACAGATAATTGTAGCTACTGCCCTTTGTCAAAGAAATCTCTCTTGGTAGCAAATGAAAACATTATGTAATTATTTCACTTACTGAAGCAGTCTTCACTTTAGAGGACACATCTTATAAACTGTAAATACATTGCTCTTTCCTTCACATTTAAACACATGTTTATCTTGAAGTACATAAGAATACAAAAGCTACATGCCACTTCATGAGGTAGTCTGTTTACAAGAACAGAATCTGTAATTACATGATACATGCAACTGTATGTCTTAGTTATTTTTCTATTGCTGTGAAAAGACAACTTGAGCAAGGCAACTTATAAAAAGAGCTTATTTGAGGTTTATATTTTCAGAGAGTTTATGTCCATCATGGTGGGGAGTATGGCAGTAAGCAGGCAGGCATGGGGCTAGAGAGTAGCTGAAAGCTTGCACCCTGGTACCCAAGCTCAAGAAGGAAGAAAAAAATAAGTATGGAATTGTATGGTCCTTTTGAAATCTAAAAGCTCATACCAACTGGCAGACCTCCAACAAAGCTACATGCCCTATTCTCAAACAGTTCCACTAACTGGGAACCAAGCACTCAAATAGATGAACATATGTGGTCATGTTCATTCTACCATAAAGAATATATATGGTATCTGCTTCCTACTTTACTTTATGTTACAAAGAACTTCTCATATAGTAAAGAAAAAGACTGATTAGAAGTGATGAGATATTTCAGATCTTTCCCTGATGTCGCAATTGTGACACAAAGGAAGATGATGAATTTCCAAGTTTGAATATTGGCCATACATACCTTAAGTGAAGGCAAATGAACTTTAAAATATAAAGAAAATGTTGTCAAGCCAATTACTGCATATTAAATTCTGTGTTTTATTAATTTGCTCTCCTAGAGTTCTCATTTATAGAAGATTCATGTCCATGGAAGTCACTAACTGATCAAGTATTCCACAACTCTCTAGAGAGCTATCAGTTATTTCCATGGGAAAAAGTCAGGAAATCAATGGAAATTAATTTGGGATGGCTACCCCTATACCATTTAGATTTTACAAGGTGTCTTCACAATTTCCCCAAAGTGGAAATTGTCTTTTTGATATATCGCTTTAGCGGACAGGTCTGATCCAATAGCTTTGATTTGTCATTATTACCTTTTTAACCCCCAGTTGGGACATAAATATAGATTTCCATCAGTTGCTGAGTGTTCTTTTTGGTATCATATACAAAACATCTTAACAGTGCCTAGCCGAATGGCTAGGATCCCTCTGTGCCAGTCATTACTACAAGTGAGAACTTTATTCTTCACCTTCTCCCTCCAAACTCTTATTCTGATATTCCCATTTTTTCAATTAAAATATTACAGACATTTGGAAGAATTTGTTTTTCTACCAAAGAACTATCTAATTCAATGAAAATCTGAAAGACTTTGAAATAGGCATTAACAGAAGTCTAGGAGTTGCGGGAAGTATCTGATTAGGTAGTTTGGTAGTAAGTCATGTGTTCTATGGCAACCTTAACACACCCAGAATATTCTCTCTGAATTAAACATAATTTTATTGTTTTTCTTGTGTACAACCGTAACACTCTTTTTATAAACCTCATTACTTTTTATCTTTTATAAACACCTTTATGAGCCATATCCTTGCATGATGAAGAATTTGGTCATAAGTCTCTCTGTGTAATTTCAGTATTGTTCCCTCTTGGATTTGGTGCAGTCTTGCACATCCCATAGCCTCACTGAAAGCCCTTCCATACCTTCAGTCTCATGCTGTCTTTATTCTAATGTGTACTGCAGTCAGGAGATTGAATGTTAGGTTTTACTTACATGAAACTATGAAGAGATTTTATTAACATATTAAAGAACACATATGCATATATATATATATGAGTGTAATATTAATATAAAAAACTATGAATGAAAGAAAGCAAATATATATATATATATATATATATATATATATATATATATATATATGAATTTGGGAGAGAGGAAAGAGAAAAAAGGAAATGGTATAATTACAATCTTCAAAATAACAAAGTAAATATAGATTAGATTTCGATGGGAGATGTACCAGAAACCTGACAATAGTCTTATTGCCAAAATTAAAATTCTTTTTGATATTCTAATAATTTGTTGTTTAGTTGAAATGTATTGGTGATTATTTTTCTTGTTTTTGACATCTCCAAAACAAGAGAAAAGATAAAACATGTGTCACATATATGATACATGATTTAATTCTTAACAACTGGACAGAATTAAAAAAGATTGTATTAATATATAGTTAATGTGGTTAGGAATTAAGCAATATAATTTTACAATACTGCATTCAAATAAAGCTGCAGATCCCTGTGATTAAATTAGAGAAAAGCTGGAAGAAGCTGAGACGGAGGGCAACCCTGTAGGAGAACCAGTAGTCTCAATTAATCTGAACCCCAGAGATCTCTCAGACACTGAACCACCAACCAGGCAGGATACACTAGCTGATATGAGGGCACCAACACATATACACCAGAGGAATTCTAGGTCTGGATTCAATCAGAGAAGATGCACCTAACCCTCAAGGGACTGGAGGCCTCAGGGACTTTAGAAGTCTGGTGGGGTGGGGGCTGGGGGGTGGGGAGGAGATATGGGATGTGGAACAGACAGAGGGTGGACTAGGAGGGGAATAAAATTTTGAATGTTAAAAAAAGATGAAATAAAAAGAAATATAAAAGTTAAATCTTTTTTAAAAAGAAATAAATAAGTCAATAACTGTATTTCAAAATTAGAATGCAACCCCATCAACAAATGGAATATAGAAAGAATTTCTTGAAGATTAAAAATAATACCAAATACTTTAACCGAGGAGCTTGAACCTATTAGGTTACAGAGAAATAACTGGTTGATTCATCAGAAGATCCTGAGATTAATCAAAGATGCCAGGAAATAGAAGGCAACTACAATCCTAGTTTGGATAGAGAAAGATTTGCATGGGTCACCTAGTTTTATAATGAACCGTCTATTCCTCCACGGTTTGACTTTAAGGTAAACCATAAGCAGAGTCAACCAACACAGAAACAATTGCCTAAAATGTCTAAGGATGCTTAGAAGGATCTAAGTCCATACATAGAAAAGACAACCTGCCTGCGATTGATAGACTCAACTGGCTGACTGGGTATTGATTTCACCTCAAGGCTTGACAGCTTGGTTCTTTCATGGATGGTGTGAGGTATGTTTTATTGTGCTGTTGCTGCATAGCTGTTGTGTCTTGCTTGAAGTTTGGAAAGCAGATGCTGAGGGATGTCTGTTTATATAGAATTTGCTATTTATCTAGCTGATGTGAAGCAGAGGCAGTGAAACAAGTTCTTTTGCCAACTCCGAATCCCAGATGAGCATAAAGCAATGAGGACAATAGGAAAATGATGCACATGATCATGTAATTAGTATGTGTGCACTGAGAGTGAACTGTGGGGAACATGTAGGAAGGGACTCTTGAAAGCTGAAATTCAGTCATATTTTAAATCACAATTCTGTGCTATCTCTTATGTAAATAATTTAAGGATGCATGAAACCATTGAAACGTGACTATAGATGTGATCATGACCTTTTTAAAGGTATCAATACCATGGTGATCATGGAATCAAAAAGTTTTCTGGGACCAGGATATCTCTTTTACTAATCAGTTGGTGACTCTTAAAAGTGGAAATGTCTGGTTTCTTTGAAGTCTCAGTTGTGTCATGTAATGTTTTCCTGGAAACTGTGTTATGAGAGGGTACTTTGCTGAGGCAGACATGTGAGAAGAAGCTTTGCTGAGAAGATACCCATGATGAGAGACTATATGATGTGATATATACATGTATGTATCAACAGATAGTGAACAATACTGTGGCATTGGTCCGCCTTTGCCTTGCTATTCTTTTCTGGTCTTCATTGGAGTTTGTTGATCACTTGCAACACTGTGCTCTTGGTTCTCCTTGCATTCTTCACTGATCTTCATATGTTATGATTTCATAGAGAGAAACACACCAAAGAACTTCTGATGGTGTTCCGATGCCTTCTTTAGGCTTCCACAGATTCACACTAATTGACAGAGCCTGAGGCTTTTTTCTGGATCGAACTGCCATTGTTGATCTGAAAAAGAAGAATTGAGAGTAAGATGCAAAAAAAATGGGAGAGCTTTGAATTTTCTTAGTTTATTCTTTATTGAATTTTATTCTTCTGAATATGTTATTAGGAGTTATCACTTGACCATATTTTATATTTCTACTTTTAGGTTTTATTTTGAAGAGCCTCCACAATTTATGTAGTGACTATATAAATTTACATTCTCATCAACAGTATTTCCTTGTCCTGCTTTATACTCTCCAGAATGTGTTGTTTTGATTTCTTTTTCTTTCTATCTTTCCTTTTTTTTTAAATGGATTTGCATTCATATAATATACCCTGATTATGGTTCCCACTCCCCCAACTCCCCACAGATCCTCCACTCTTAATCACCCAATAAATCCACTCCTTTTCTTCTCTCTTATTAGAATACAAATGGGCATATAAATTAATAAATAATAATATAAAAATTAGAATAGGGCATAACAAACAGAAACAATATAACCATAAAAATTTTCAAAAAATATATAAATGCAGGAACACACATATTTGGACATGCAGAAATCTTGTAAAAATCACAAAACAGGAAACCATAATATATAACTAAATGACCTGTAGGTTAAAAAAAAAATCAGTTTCTCCAAAGGACACAGTAAATTGCCTGAAAGCTATGCAATTCTTGGTCTGACTTGATAATTAAAAAGAGAAAAACTAGAAATTCTTAGTAAAGGAAATGGTCATTTCTAACAATATGTATATGCATAAATTTCCCTCAAACAGGACGAATTTGTGATGATTTGGCTAATTATCAACTTGATAAAAACCAGCATCACCTGGAATATGGGCCTGGTGTGTGTGTGTGTGTGTGTGTGTGTGTGTGTGTTTGTATGTGTGTGTGTTTGTATGTGTGTGTGTTTGTATGTGTGTGTGTGAGTATGTGAGTGTGTGTGTGATTACATATATATGTAATCTTTATTAGCATAAATGTTCTCTTTTCTTACAGTAACAGATTGGGAAATTTGGTGACTGTTTGTTTCCCTAAGAAGCAAATTTATTTCTTTATTTCTTTCTATCTGTCTGTCTGTTGTCTGTCTATTTTATTTATTTTATATATCAAACAGATTCTCCTCCCTGCAGAGCTCTTAGCTTCTGCCCAACTCTTACTTCCCCCAGATACATTTGTTATCCATTTCCTCTTCAGAATTGAGGTAGGATGGTACCATTGCCTAGGCAGGGGTCCCAAACTATATAAACCGGAGAAAAGAGGCTGAGCTGTGAGCTGTAGCATTTGTCACTCTCTACTGCTTTAATGCTGGTGATGTGATCAGCTCCCTTGAGCTCCTTCTGTTGTGAGTTTCCACACTGAAGGTCTTGAACCAGGAACAGACTTAAATGATCCTTCTTCTTTTAAGTTGCTTTGGTCAGAGTATTTCACCTTGCAACAGAAATGGGGCTAAGGTGAATTTCCTTCTTATCTTTTTCAAATGCCTGCCTAGTCTATGTTGTCCTAGTTCAAAGTCACCAGAATAAAAATTGATAATTGAGAAGAAAATATTGAACACAGGCTGAGGTCTGGCTCTATGCTAGCTGACACGTGCCTCTGAGATATATACATTTTACTGCCAGGACTTTGCATCACGGGACAGGTTAGGTGAGACTGGGACTGTAAGGTTTTGTCCTCTAAAGCTTCTTCTGCATTTAAGATTTTAAGATTTATGAATGTGGCATATTCTTTTCAAAATTGTCTTAGTAGTCTTCTTAAGTAAATTTAGTTACAATCATTATCTAATTAATTATAATTGTCTGAACACAGGTTCACCTAAAACCCTGTGCTGCCTACACATTTACCCTGAGTGTATACCTCTTAATATCTAAAGAAAGTTTAAGTACTAATTCAACATTTCCAATTAAAGGAAAACAAGTGTGTGACCAGACTGCTATATTGAATCTTAATTCCTCGCTGATTTCTTATGATTCCTTTCCTTTAAAAAAAATTCACAAATGCATTTCCATACTTTAAGGCTTTGAAACATGCCCTTGGATATTTGAAATTTCTATGCAAGGTCACATGGGTCAAGTTACTGTCCTCCAATTGATATTCACACAATGACATAAGGGCCAGAGAGGAGGTGAAAAGGTTATAGGAATAGTCGCTGATACTATTTTCTAAGTTATTAACACATTAGAAGGTGAGGTGTCTCTATTTTTTAAGGAAGAAACTGCTTACAATTATGGAGAAGTAATGAAACTTCAGCTCTAAACTATTGCCAACCAATAGAAACTTCTCCTCTCCCAGGTACTGACCTCTGGTAAAGCACACAGCAGGGGTTGAAGAATAGATGTTAAGATAGCAGCAGCCAGAGCAGCAGTTTATACACGGAAGCAATGATACAAAGAAGGAAGAATACTCAGGTGTAATACACATTTCAAGCCTTGAGAAACCGGCATGGGAAGTAGTTAGGAACTTTCTATTTTCTTAAAGTTTCAATGAATGTAATGGCTGTTTGTGTGTGTTGAATGAACTAGAATGGGTTGTCAACATGATAACAAATGTCTAGTAATCTGTATGAGTCACTCGACAGTGTTATGAAAGGGTATAGCTGCAGTGATTTACAAGGATATTTTTAAAAAATTGACTATGATTGATAAGTGATTTCTACAAAAATGGCTGAGTTGTAATAATGGAAAATATTAAGCAACGGAACACTAAATATTGTGAAGAGAGATCATATTTTAAGATAAGGAACTAAAGTTACCTCCATCCATGCCAGACTCTGAGTTTGTGAATTTATATTTATGCTCTCCACTATAAACTTCACTGCAACTTTGAGAAGTTTAGTCATGATATTATTTTTTATAAGGAGAATTTTCTAAAAGACAAATGTGCTTAAAGCTTTTAAATATGGCTTTCATAGTAAAGAAAATTGGAGTCCAGTTTAAAGCTTGAGATAGTTAGCTCCACTTTTTCCATTTCTCAAATCTAGACTTGGAGGGATAATTTACACATAATTCTAAAATCTCTCCCTTTGATGGCTTTTAACCAATGTCAGTGCTAGCATTTTTAACCTGCCCCTTTCCATTGCTTACAAGATAACAAATGCATAACTTTTGGCATTGAAATTCTTTGCTTGATATAAGTAGACCAAATGTTGTGGAAGTAAAGATAGCTTCCACCCCATGGTTACGTTGAACTTCAGTCTTGACCTAAATTTAGGTGCTGTTACATTGCTCCTAGATACTTTATAACATGCTATGTGTGGATTTCCTGTAGTGGGATGAAGCACAGCATATATTATTCAATTGCCCTAATTTTTATTTCATCCAGTTTGGCTCCTCACTCTTTATCCAGTATCCAATACTTTGATTGACACAAAATAATATAACAAGCACATTTTACTCACTGTTAGTAATAGCTAACAATTTGAATTATAAATTAATAATTTCTCTTTTCACTCAAAGGTTCAGTGTTTAGATACAGCTATGGCTTGAAACCTGCAATTCTTTTCCCAGTCTTCCTCCCTCAGACACAACTTACATATTTATGCTAGTATATTTGTCCACATATATCTTCATGTTTTTATTCCATATATTTATGTATAGCTCTTCTGTATTTTTTAGGTTTATGTAAGTGATGTATTATTCTATCATTTTTGCATGTTCCTTCTCATTGGAATTATAGTTCAAAAATATCTCTCATTTTTACAGAGAGCTAACGCTCTTTAATTGTTGAAATGTTCTATTATAAATAAATCATAATGTACTTATCCATTCCCTTGCTGAAAGAGTTATAGCATCAACAACATCTTGGTTTAAAATAGCACTGCAATAAATATCTTTGGACATATGCTCAAAAATGTCTCCAGGGAAAATAAAAAGAAATAGACTTGCTTGATCATAAAATATGGATTTATTCCTTTATAGAAAATTCTCAATCATATGGTATGTATAGTTTCTTTCTTAGAGGTTGCTCAATTATTCTTTGAAGTGGTGATAGCAAATTTTAGCCTCCAACAGCTAAGTATTATAATTCCAATTTCCATTTTTCTTGCTAACACTTGTTATCAGATAGATTAATTGTTCGTGATCTTATGAACTCATTGGCAGCATTTATTCCAGATTTTACCTCTAACCATCTGGATAGATGTTGAATACCCTTAGTCATCATGGAAATCCAAATTAAAGCTCATTTGAGATTAAATCTGAACCTGGCCAGAATGGCTAACTAAGGTAAAACAAACACAAAAAATGTGTGGTGGCATGTGTATAGCAGAAGAAAAATACTTATTCACTGCTGGTGAGGGTGAAATCTAGCATAACCAATACGGATATCAGTATGGAGAGTCTTCAAAACGCTAGACATGGGTACCATATGACCAAACTATACCACTGTTGGTAATATACTCAGAGAACTCTATGTCCAAATACAGAGATACCTAATCATCCATATTTTTTCTGCTCTATTTTTAATAGCCCAGAAATGGAAATGGCCTAGATGCCTATCATCTGATGAATGGGTAATAAAACTGTGGCGCATTTACAAAATGAAATATTTAACAGTTTGAAAATTATATTAACGGATAAATGGCAAATAAATGAATAAATGGTAAATAAATAAAGGTAGAAACAATATTTTTTAGCCCAGATACAGAAATAAGTAATGTTGCATGTTCTGTCATTTGTAGATGTTGGACTTATAACTTGCGATATGTTGTGATTTATCTAAAATACTCATAGAATTCAGAAAATTAGTTAGAAACCAAAAAGGAGACGGGGCGGGGGAGATAAAGTACTGGTAAAAGCTTAAAGAATAATGAAACAGAGATGTTTAAATGGACCGATGATAAAAGGCCAGTTAAGAGAAGGAGTAATTACACCAAAGACCTAGGAAAAGTCATATAGAAAACTATGACTATAAAAGCATCTTAAAATACATATATTCACCTACATAAAAAACAAGTTTAAATGTATTTGCTGATAATTGGGTGACAATTTCCAGTTAGACACCAGAGGCTACAAAATAAAAAACCCATTGTTAGAAATAGTTTACTTCTTCCAAAACTGTCCCATAGACCAGAAATTTTGGTGGACCACCAACACTAAACATATTGCCGATGCTCTCAATTGCCCTCCAAACTCGGCAGTAGTACCCTATTGATGAAGATGATGCATTCTTGAGTCACAGAACATGGAGACATCAATTTCATACTCAGTTGGAAGCTTCATTCCTACTGGCTAGTGGTGGAAGATACAATATATGTTCTTCGAGAAGAAATACAATCATTAGTCAGCTGTGAGCACTGTGAGCTACAGCAGTGATTAGCCTGGCAAAACATTCATCATGCTTTCCTCTATCTTTCCCTGTTTCAATAGTGACACAAATAGTATAAGAGTAACTCATCCATTTTCTGATTAAATGTAAGGCTTGCTCCACAAGATAAAATTCATCCCTGGGGCAATTTTAACAGAGATAAGAACCTGTGGCAAGATATGTCATAGGCCCTAGGGTATAGCCATCTGAAGTCAACATTTCTGGTTTCTTTGGAGACTCAGTTGTGTCATATGACTTTTTTTTCTGGAAATTGTCTTATGAGAAGATGTTTTAGCTGAAGCAGATACATGGGAAGGAGTTTTGTTGAGAACAGACATGTGGTATTTTTCTGAAAGCAGCCTGGAAAAAGGACATGTGATATTTTGTTAGAGTGGACACTCGAATGAACACTTGATGTTTGGAAAGGGTATAAATATAACCCAACTGACCGTGGATGATGCTGTGTGGTGTTGGTATGACTTACCATTCTTTGCTGGTCATCACTGGGGATTGTTGATGCTGGTCTTTGTTGACGACACTATATACTATTCGTTTACCTTACTGTTCTTTGCTGGTTATCATTTATCATGACTTCACAGAGAGAAATGCAACAAGGAACCTCTGGTGGTGTACCTGTGGCTTCTTGTTGCTTCTGTGTACTTGGGGCCTGCATTCCTATTGCTGATTCATGAATGGTGTTTGTGGGTATATGGAGCTGCCTCTGCAGATTCCTGTGGACTGAACTGCTAATATTCTGACAATGCAGACTGGATTTGCTCCAAAAAATCGATTTCTAAACAGGCCCATATTCTTCTTTGCTATTAACCTTCCCTTTCCACTACCACTGGTGGGTGGTGGACTACAGGGAGGTTAAAGCATTTAAGAATCCTTATTAAAAGTAGATTTTCAAAAATCTAAAACTATAGCCATCTACAGTTGTTCTGCTAAGTAGATACAGTATTATACTTAATTCTGGTGATATGAATTTATAACCATAGATTAGTGCATCTCCAGCTCTTATCAGAGAATCTTCTTTTTGTAGTATATAGGGATTACTACAGACATTGACAACTAGTCAGTGTACAAAGAACAAAAGACTTCAGAAAATTCAGCCTTAAATGGAGTATATGTGCCACTACTCTCCTCTTAGGGCATAAGACATGGTTGACTATAAGAAATTTATCCTTTTTGTACAAAACAATATAGTTGTACACATATAATTACAGTGATTGTGACTGAATGCATAATACTTTCTAGTCTCAAGTCAGACAAGATCCCTTCATGGATAGAAAAGTTGGGACTAAAGTACTAGCTGTGGTCAAAGAGGTGTACACAATCAGTATCTGCTGGGACTGAGTCAGTTTTCTTTATGGATGTGTCTCCTATTATGCCAATCAAGATCTAGTGGTAAGCCTTAAAGTGCAGATCATGTGGGCAGCATAAATTAGACTTAGTATGTTCGTTAAAAAGAAAAAGAAATTTGGGTGGGTATTGAGTGGATGTGGATCTGGGAATGGTTGACAGAGAGGGTGAAGATAACAAAGATACATTGTATGAAATTCTAAAAAGTCTAATAAAAAATTCCCAAAACATTGTTAATTTTATTGCTACCTAAGTGTTATCTATAAAATTGTAAATGGATAAAATGGCATGAGATGTACTTATATGCTACTAATATAAAACAATAAATTGTACTTATAAAAAAATTGGCTGAGCCACAGCTATCACTGTGGGAACTTTAGTGAAAGCTATTTGTTTTACTTGGCAAACTTTATTAACTATCAAGCATTTATCATTATATCTTCACAGATTTTTTGCTAAGCTCATTTGCGCTATTCCTTTTTCCTTGTTGAGCTCCTTATTTATATACTTGACCCTTTAGCTTTAAGTTTAAAGTAGCCCTTTCAAAATGTCATTGTATATTGGTATACATCCCTTCATTTTCTTCAAGAGTGTTCTTGATTCGAGGCTCTATGCTGGCTAATTTTATGTCAAATTGACACAAGCTATAGTTATCTGAGAGGAGGGCAACTCAATTGAGAAAATGTGTGCAAAAATCGGGCTGCAAGCACACCCTTTTAGAGCATTTTCTTAATTAGCTTTTGATGTGAGAAGGCAAGATTATTGTGGGTGGCTATATTCTTTGGTTGGTACTTGTGTTCTATAAGAAAGCGGGCTAACCAAGCCATGGAGAACAAGCCAGTAAGCAGCACTCCTCCAGGGCCTCTGCATCAGTTCCTGTCACCAGGTTCCTGTGCTGTTTGGATTCCTGTACTGAATTCCTTCTAATGAAATTAGAAGTGATATGAAAGTGTGAGCCAAATAAACCCTTACATCCCTAATAATGAATTTCTTTTCTTTTCTTTTCTTTTTTTTTTTTTTTTAGACAGGGTTTCTCTGTGTAGTTGTGGCTCTCCTGGAACTCACTCTGTAGACCAGGCTGGCCTCGAACTCAGAAATCTGCCTGCCTCTGCCTCCCAAGTGCTGGGATTAAAGGCGTGTACCGCCACCGCCCGGCTCCAAATAATGAATTTCATTTGGGTATGAAAGGCTAATGGTTTTGGTAATGTGTTTCAACACAACAGTAGTAACTCTAACTAAGACAGGCTCTTAACAACTCTGTTTATTTAAATATTAGCTTGTCAGATATTATTCACAATAATTATATCATGATTGTTATCTTGAACTATATTATCTGTAATTTAAATATTCTCAATTTTATTGTATTGAAGTGTTATCAAAACATTTGAAATATACATTTATAATTGAGTAGCAACATAGCTAGACATAATCAATGAAAGACATAAATAAATAAGACAACACAGGGGCATATTTTTAAGGCTAGGCAACAATTATAAACTCTTGTCTGGTTTAAAGGAAAGGCAGTCTCTTTGCCAAGATAAAGGGAGTTAGAACACACATCCAAAGAATCGAACATAAAAAGACAGTTGCTTAACAGAACATATGACAGTTCAATATATTCCCAGTAATAAAGCTTTGAATTTAATTGCTCTGATAATTTTATTACTTAAATTAATTAATCATTATGAGTAACCATTTGTCATAATTTGGTTTCTTTCCTTGTTCATATCTAAAAACAAAATTTGAATATTTCTGCATATTCTTGTCTCACAATTGTTTCATGATTTCCTAAATCATTCTGTGCTTTGACTCCAAATATTTTCTTTAGAAACCTCATTATTCATTTAAAAAAATAAATTCTGTTCCTAAGGTTCAGGTACGATCATGGGAGAATTGGAGGAAAGACTATAAGGCCCAGAGGCTAGACTATCTTCTGTGAGATCCTGTCTTCTTGCAATGACTTAATACCTCAATGATAAGGAAGCCTAAGCAAGATTAGAACAATGATGCATACTATTAGCCATGCTAATGTAGAAAGGAGAAATGTCACTGGCTCTACCATTATACAAAGCACAACATGAATATGGAGAGCTAGAGAAATGGCCTTCCCAGAGATAACTCCCCTAATTAATGTTCAGTACCAGATGGTCAGTTTTAAAATTATAAGCATACAAATAAACAATAAAGAAAAACCCATTAAGCTCAAATTTGTGAATGCTAAAAGTATTAGTAAGGGTTCTCTAGAGGAACAGAACTGATTAAATGTTTGTGTGTGTGTGTGTGTGTGTGTGTGTGTGTATGATTTATCAGAGTAGTTTATAAGCTATGGTCCAGCTAGTCCAACAATAGCTGTCTGCTAATGGAAAGCCTAGGAATCCAGTAGTTATTCTATTCATGAAGTCTTTAGTAAATGCCAGCATCCAGGAGAAGTAAGCTCTAATGCTGGTGAAGAAATACACTTGCCAGTTGGAGGACAAGCAAGCAAAAAAAGAGAACATCATTTTCCATGTCCAAATAGGCTGCTAGCAGAAGGTATGGTCCAGATTAAAGGTGGGTCATACCACCTCAGAAGATGCTGATCAAAGGTAGATCATTTCACCTAAGAGACCCAGATTAAAGGTGGCCCTTCCCACTTCAATGATTTAATTAAGGATAAAAGTCTCTTTCAGGTATACTTGGCTCCTTGGATTTTAGTTAATTGCAGAGGTAAAGTTGATGACCAAGAATAGCTATCATAATACATATCATTCAAAATTGCCTGTTATCTGGAAGTTTTCCAGTTGCCATTTTCCCAACCATCATCAAGCACTGAAGCCCTGCTTGCTGTTTCTGCTGTATGTGTTTTCCATTCACTGCTAACACCAGTGCCCTTGTCTCCATTCTCTATCCTGTTCACTTTCTTCTCTAACCAGATAAAAGCTAGGAGTCTACCAGTTGACCCTCTTGTTGATATTCTCACGTTTCAAAGATACGGTGCTTCCCTCTGAGCCACCTTGACAGTCCAGAAAAGAGAGTAAAAGGCATATTTTGCAGAATCAGTTTCGATAGACATCCAGATATGCCTAGAATTTTACTAGATGTTAAAATATTATACATTCAACAGTATCCTTTTCACTCATGTTACTGAGTCAGCATAAATTTGCCATAGATTTTTTTCATATCTTCTAGGACATTTCAAATTTACTTACATTTTCACTTTTTCCCACTACCTTTTCTTACAATTGAAATGGCAACTACATTTCTATGACACAATGGTTCTCAAATCTAATCTTCATTACAATCAGATGAGCTAGAAAAGACATTTGGGTGGGCTCCACTTTCACTGACCAATATCAGTAGACCTGGTGTAGAACTCAACACATTTTAAAACAACCAACAGGGGAAGCCAGTATTGTACACCCAGGATCACAACTCTACCACAGTTCTTCACATGAAACAAAGCATGTGAAACCCTAGGGATAATGTTACTTCAATGACACTGTCTTTCCCTGTTCTCAACTTTTATTCTTTGATTCTTCCATTCAACTATATATCCTCAAGACTGTCATTTAATAAACAAATAGCCACCAAAAAAACAAAACAAAACCAAAGAAAACAAAAACAAACAAACAAACAAAACAGATAAAGGAGGCTGGAGAGATGTCTTGGTGGCTAAGAGCACATTCTATTTTTTCAGAGGACCTAAGTTTAGTTCCCAGAACTCATATCAGGCAATTCATAAGTGCCCTTAACACTTAGTCTCCAGGGTGGATCCGATGTCTCTGGCCTCTCCGGTGCCAATTCGCCAATTCCCCCCCCCCTCTCTCTCTCTCTCACACACACACACACACACACACATTTGCAACTAAAATAATAAAATAAAAAATTTCAGAAGACAAAAATGCCCTTTCTACTTTCTCTCACAATCCTTCCATCTTTTCCCTTAGCCAACTAACCTGATTTGGATAGCCAGGTTTACCTGCAATATATATATATATATATATATATATATATATATAT
>NW_021604658.1:8990453-8996458 GCF_004785775.1 Grammomys surdaster | reverse complement strand
TGTGTGTGTGTGTGTGTGTGTGTGTGTGTGTGTGTGTATAATGTGCACCACACAGACTATTCTTAAAACCTTATCAAAGAACTACTTGTTACTAAGATAAGTAGATGTTTCTTAGCTGCTCTAACCTTAGCTGCTCTGGATTGCTGGATTGTCTGGGTTTTTTTCCCTCCAGAAATACTCATTTTTGAAATAGAGTTTCACATTTTCTTCCTGTACTTAAGTCCCTCTCAATTCTTCTTAACCATATTGCTTTTATATATCAATGTTTCTTTGAACTGGAATCAAGAATGAAGCTGTCTTTGCTCAATGGGACATAGGGAATGGCTGGATGCAGGTAGACGGGTCAATGATGCACACATGGATAGCCCTAAATGCGCTTAGTGGACTATTTTCTTAAGAAGAAAAAAGAAAATATAAGAAATGAAAAGAAAAAAAGAAAGCGTTGGAGGTTTGTGTTACTGGAAAGGAGAAATGGTTTTTGGCTTTGGTCATATTTCATTGTGAACCTGTATGAAATACTCAAACTACAATCTTTTTAATATAAAAATTTAGAAAAGATAAAAGGTTTGAAAGAATTCTAGGGAAGTATGACAGGTGTTTGAGAGCTTCTCCTTTCTCATCTTATTTCAAAGTGAAATCAGGAGGAAAACAATAGGAAAGATCAAACAATCACCATAAAGTGTGAAAGTATGAAAATCATAAAGCTTTGAAATATTTCAGGTGAATTTTAGACTCTGTGGCAGAAGAATCCTAATTTATTAGGTATATCAATCTGTTTGATTTGGTAACTTTCCTGCCCCTGTGTCTAAGTTCATCAATGAATGTGGGAAGCATGTATTTCCTTCCTTATTGCTGTTCCAAACACAACTCAAGATGCAGTTTAGGAAGGAAGATTTTATTTCACAGGGATATGGTCCATCACAGCAAAAAAAGGATTTCCTGAGGTCTTCAATGCAACTAATGACCCATCAAGACAGCTTTATGCACAGTGTACTCAGGAGTTTTCTGTGTGGAAGCAGACTCCCTAACACATTGCCCAGTCACAACGGCTTTCTAAAACACCAGTAGAAACTCTCAGGCACAATGAGCTTTTGAATTTTGTAGACCTAAAAATTACCATCGCAGTGTGAATGTTGCCAAATTCTGCTTACAGCTTATAGGTGGGGCAAAGATGCCCACCAGGACAGCACTAACTGGAGTTAGTAAGATAGAAAGGAGGAAAGAAAGAAAGAAAGAAAGAAAGAAAGAAAGAAAGAAAGAAAGAAAGAAAGAAAGAAAGAAAGAAATCGAGGAAGAAAGGAAGGAAGGAAAGAAAGGCAGACAGACAGTTGGGAGAGGTTGTGTTATAACATGATCTCTTTTGAGCACTGTTCCAATGGCTTTTGTGTGCCTTCATGACTGTGGTAGGGAAAACACAACATCCTCTGCCATTTTCCAGTAGTGTTCCCGACAGAAATATCTTTTCAGAAACACTTACATCAAAGAAAAACAGAGCTCTGAATCCGTGGAATCTTATCTTTAAGGCAATGTTTCTATAGCCCCAGTGCACTGTGTGTGGTTTTTACCTAATTAGTGTAATCTCTTCAACAATTACAGCAGACTTGTCCCTGACTTTAACAACATTTAATCAATTAGCAGTCCTTTTATGTTTTATTTATTCTTTGAATATTTCATACGATATGTTCTGATCATATTCATTTCCTTCTCCCTAATCCTCTCAAATCTTTTATTTTATTTCTTTTTTTATTAATCATTCCATTTGTTTACATTTCACATGATATCCCACTTCCCAGTTACCCCTGTACCATTCTCCCCATCCCATGATATCCTACTTCCCGTTACCCACCACCTCTCAAATCTTCCCACATCTTTCTACTAACGAAATTTTATGGTCTCTCCCTCTCTTTTCTCTCTAACAAAAACCAAACCAAACCAAACCAAACCAAACCAAACCAAAACAAAACAAAACAAAACAAAACAAAACAAAACAAAACAAAACAAAACATAAAAGCAAAAAACAAAAACCTGGAGTCCAGTTTGCGTTTGCTGAGTACTCATGAGCATGGATGCCTCAGTTAGGGTTTCATTGCTATAAAGAGGCACCATGACCACAGAAACTCTAATGAAGGAAAACATTTAATTTAAGGCTGCCTTTCATTTACAGGCCTTTAGTCCATTATCATCATGGTGGTAAATATGGCAGTCTCCAGGCAGATATGGTGCTGGAGGAGCAGAGAGTTCTACATCTTGATCCACAGGCAGCAAATGGAGTCTTTGTAACACATTTGACATAGCTAGAACTTAGGATACCACAACGTCCACCCTCCCAGTTAGTGACACACTTTCTTCAACAAGGCCCTACCTCTTAATAGTGCCACCCCACCCCCATATGGGCCAAGCATTCAAATACAATGTTCTCTGGCCATTCATATTTAAACCACCACAAGGGAACATACTCTGGGGTGCAGTTGATGTAGTCAGTGTCACTGCGTTGAACAAAACTGATTTGCAATTTCCTAACATCTACCAATTGCAAATTGCTTCTCTCTAGGAGAGGAATTTCTTCCCCACTTTACTTTCTCATTGTGGATTGTTGTCTAGCTTGAGTTTGCATAGGTTTTGTGCATGCTGTTACAATCTCTGAAAGTTCATATATGCATCTGTACTGTTGTTTTTGTAAAACACTTATTTCTTTGAAGTCATCCACCACCTCTGACTCTTACATCTTTCCACCCTCTTTCCTCCCATCTGACCCTTGGAAAGAGGGGTGTTATATACATATCCCATTTAGAGAAAAGCACTCCAAAGGCTCCTATTCTCTGCATGGTGTGTGGACTTCTGTGTCATTTTTCATCTACTGTAATAAGAAGCTCCTCTACTGAAAGCTGAATGATGCCTTGATCTCAGGTTCTGTTGCAGGGACTGCACTCTCTGGGGGCATCAGATAAAATCTTGGAGGAACTTGAATTTTCTTTAAGGTCCTGAGATCCCTAGAGTGTGAAAACTACAATTTTACTTGGAAGAAAAACTCTAGATTTAAGTTACTTAAAGAAGATATTGGGAATCTTTGAAGAAAAGGCATTGGAAACAAGGGATTCACAACCACTGAGTGTGGATTTCAAAGGTCCCAGAGGAAGAATTTGGGAAGATATGCATAGCTTCATTAGCAAGGAGAATGTAAGCAGTAGTGTTGAAAACTTTAGTACATCGTAGATACCAAGAGTAATTCTGTTACATACAGGCATACCATGTGACAATGTGGCATTTGGCTCTTTGTAATAGAAACAGCATAAGAACTAAGGCTGAATGATTTATTGGATGCAGAACTTGGTTGTTGGCCCCTGAGGGCTGCTAATATCAGCTCAATGTAGCACATGTGTTAAAGGTTTCTTCTCTACCAACTCTATCAAATTGATGGTACTTTTTCCTCTTTGTTTCCATGGAAATACAGGTTAGAAAATATTCTATCAGCAGAGGTCACAAAGATTCCACATCATTTTAAATTTCATGTAGGTGATAGTATAAGTTCTTCTTCTCGTGGGGAGTTGTGATTTCTTTTCTAAAATACTGCTTCAATGTAACTCCTTTTTACCAAATACACTCTCAAGACAATGCCTACCAAAGGCAATATACCATAGCATCTCCTCACTTAAAGGCCAGTATAGTCATTCAAACATAAAAGTTGAGTGATCATGAACAAGTTAAAAATCCTTCAGATTCAATATGCCACAGTATGTAATTTAAGATACAATCCAACCTGTAAACCTATCGTGTTTGATAAGCTTATATTTTCATACGCCCATTACAATTATATTAGCGCCACAATATTAGCATTGGTATTAAACTATACAGAAAAGTCATTCATTTAAATTCTGTACATGACTCAGTATGGCCTGTCAAATAAAGTATCAATTAAGCATCCATACAAATCATTGCAGCAAAAGGCTTTGAAACGTCCCTAAAAGTCCACCCAGTGCAAGACTTTGTTTTGTGCAGTAGAATTTGCCTTTTTCAGTTTCTCAATACTCATTTCCTATCATTTCTAAATTTCTTGTTCCTTTTCCTTTTTGACATTGTCTTTCAGCTTAAGCACATTCCTGTTCCAGAAATATGTCAATTGTACCTACTGTTTATGAATCGCCAGTTGCATGGACGGGTCATCACAAGCTAAATTCTTTTCTTGTGCTTCTTTTCTGAGGGTTTTTATTTCAATGTGATACAATATGATCATGGTAAATTTTAAATGAGATCTTTTCAGTTTTAGACATCAGCTCTGGCATTAATAATTCTGTGAATCCAGCAAATTATCTGAACTCTCAGAACCTCAAATATTGAACTTTCTCATTGGTAAATAGGGTGGTGATAGCTATTGCATCTTGCTATTGAAAAGCTTCAAATGGAGGATTGCATGTAAAGCATATTCCTCATTGTCAGCAAGTTATCTAAAGGATATCCATTGCCTGATTATTAACCCATATCATTTATTTTATATGGAAAACACTGCTGAGCCATATAACCAAGGACTATACTATCTGCCTTTCTGCCATTCATACTATAATGACTAGGAAAGTTTAAAGAACAAGGAACTGCTTTAAAGGTAGATGTGTCGATATTTTTTTGTGAAAACATCCAATTATGTGACGTCTTCAGAAAAGGGAAAAACATTAAATGTTCTTTAATATCAGACATACTCGGGATGAAGAAGTGCTCACTAGAGAAAATGACAGAAAAGACAGAAAGAAATCAACATTTGTGAAAAGATAACCAAGGTGGATCTTGATTGTTTGGGGGGAAAGAACCTCTCCCAAATTTCAGAAAAGATGCATATATAGTACTCCTGTCATGAAATTAAAAAAAAAAATGTTCTGGCTTCCATTCTGTACTTTTACCAGAGCAAATCAGTATATGACTCCTCTCCCACACTCGTAGCCTACCTGTCTTTCAGGAGATCTGCCATAACCAGGGACACAGATGAGAACCCCACACAAATACCTGATCAGGCTGGGACTGTCACGGAGCACAGTGGACATGGTACCCCTCCACACTGTGCAAACCCTATCTCCCTTCTGGTCTGCAACTCCTCCAGGGCAGATCACCATGCCTGAACTTCTCCCAAATCACACAGCCTGCCTATATCGCAGATCATGGGAGGACTGTGCTCACCAGGGACACCGAAGGACTGCTCTAAACAGGGAGAGAGGAAGACGCCTAGCCCCCAACCAAAGACAGCACAGCCTGTCTCCCAAGAGGCCTGGCCTAACCCAGGTCACAAAGCTCTACTTACCTCCAAGGAGGCAGGATACACAGACACCCAGGCCAGTTAATACCAAAGATAACCAAATGGCAAAAGGCAAGCACAAGAACAAAGGCAACAGAAGCCAATGTATTTTGGCACCATCCGAACCCAGTTCTCTCACCACAGCAAGCCCTGGATACCCTAACACACCTGAAATGCATGATACTAGTCTAAAATTCAATCTCATGAAGATAATAGAGGCCTTTAAGGAGAATAGAAGAAACTCATCTAAGGAAATACAGGAAAACACAGGTAAACAGGTAGAAGCCCTTAAAAAGGAAACAAACAAAACTCGTAGAGAAACATAGGAAAACACAATCAAACAGGTGAAGGAATTGAACAGAGCAGTCAAAGACCTAAACATGGAAATAGAAACAATAAAGAAGTCACAAATGGAAGCAATCCTAAAGACGGAAAACCTAGGAAAGAGATCAGGAGCTACATTATCACCAACAGAAGAGAAGACAAGAGATAGAAGAGAGAATCTCAGGCGTAAAAGATCATCATAGAAGACATTGACACATTCATGTAAGTGAACACAGATGCTTGGTTATCTTGGGATACAGGGGAGAGCAATTATGACACCTGAGTTTGCAAAATGCATTGTTTATAATTTCTTCCCAGAAATTCTATATAATGGCAAAGATTTTAATTTTATTTTTGATCAGGTCTCTCTCTCTCTCTCTCTCTCTCTCTCTCTCTCTCTCTC
>NW_021604658.1:8799695-8990353 GCF_004785775.1 Grammomys surdaster | reverse complement strand
GATCAGGTCTCTCTCTCTCTCTCTCTCTCTCTCTCTCTCTCTCTCTCTCTCTCTCTCTCTCTCTCTCTCTCTCATAGGCAGTTGTGAGCTGCCTGATATAAGTGCATGGGATAGAACTCAGTTCTTCTGTTTGAGCAACACATGGTCTTCTATACTGAGCCATGATGTCTTCTGTCTTCAGCCCTACTCCTTGGTTTGTTTGGTAGGTACTAGACTCCACATTTATGGTAACCACTGGATCACAGTTTTGAATTGAATAGAGTTATAAAATCTATCAATCTTTTATAACTTTCCGCTTTTTAAAAATATGTTACCATAGCTTCTGAAAACACATCTGCTTTTTGATTAATGGTGATTAAAGATGAATCTAAATAATGAGTATTATTTGATTAGTTTGCTATCTTAGCATATCTGAAGTTCTTTTCTATGAAATACTACCTGCAATAATATTATCATTGTTGCTTAAAGAAAAAAGCTAAAAGATATTCTATGATATGTTTCACTAATAAAGGCAGCCCTGATTTTGTAACTGTCTTTACACTAAGAATCTATAAATTAGATCAGCAATGAATTACAAGTCTATGTGATTGTGGGTGCTTCTATTTTTGTTTGGTGAAGTCATCTGAAGGAAGTTTGCAAAAGTAGATTTTACGAATGTGAAATGAGTCTCTTCTCCCAGTCATGGACCAATGACTAGAGTGCAGAGCATTCATTTTCAATTAGATCATTGAAATTGTAGTTTACTATCTCTACAAATGAAACCTACTGGAAACAGGAGTTTTCCATCATTGAAATGTTTGTTTGTTATTTTGCTTACATTAGTAGGCAGATAAGCAATTCAATCAAAACAGAATATAGGCGAATTTCAGAAAATACAAAGTGTATAAAACTCCTAACCAAAAACATCCAGGAAATTCAGGACACAATGAAAAGACCAAACCTAAAAATAATAGGAGTATAACAGAGCAAAGATTACCAGCTTAAAGGGCCAGAAAACATCTTCACCAAAATTATAGATGAAAGTTTCTCTAACCTAAAGAAAGAGAAGCCCATAAATATACAAGAAACCTACAGAACATCAAATAGATTGGACCAGTAAAGAAAATCCCCTTGTTACATAATAATCAAAATAACAAATACTGGATACAATTTTTATCAAATATATAGTTGATGTCTTAATCTTACAGGTATCCATAATGATACACACCACACACACACACACACACACACTTTAGTTTATTCTCAATCACCT
Source organism: Grammomys surdaster (assembly GCF_004785775.1). Classification (NCBI taxonomy): domain Eukaryota; kingdom Metazoa; phylum Chordata; class Mammalia; order Rodentia; family Muridae; genus Grammomys; species Grammomys surdaster. The sequence continues at coordinate 8,989,101 of NW_021604658.1, read as the reverse complement.
CTCACAGAAAATGGTTTATTTTTCTGAGAGCTGACCTGAATTATATATGAATGTTTTATCCCTAGATAATGAATTAAAAATTTTTTAAATGTATATTTAGATGGACAAATTTTATTCTATGTTTACGTGAAGAATACATACTGATGAAGCAGTATTAAAAGATATCTCTCTATATATATAGATATATATAGATAGATATAGATATAGATATAATTGATTTCAATTTAGAATGCAAGGTTATTATTTTTGAACTAATGACAACAACCCTAGAAAATTTACTTTCATCTTCCCAAGTAACTTCCTACAATATAGACTGTGAGAAGAAATACAAAATTTTTGTCTTTTTGAGTTTGACTTATTTTATTTAACAAGATTGTTTCCAGTCCTATATATTTTTTTATAAAACCATCTGACTCTATGCTTACCTGTGACTGAATAAGTTCCATTGTGCATATATGGCATTTTTCTTTATCCACTGTGTGTCCACTGTCATGTAGGCTGATACCATGCTATGACTTATGGATATCCTCCGATAAAAAAGGATGAACAGGAACTTTGTGGTACTCTAAGGTTCTCAAGAGTATATGATCAGGGGTGTTATAGCTTAATCACATAGTAGGTCTAGTCAACGTGATCTTGTAGACAACTTAGTGGAATCTAAATTTACTGGAGAATTTCAGAAGGATCATAGACTGATAGACATGTTAAGGATATATTTATGAATCCGCCACTTATTTTCTGCTTTTCAATTCCTCCTCTGTACACCCTCCAGTTTTCCATCCCAGTCCATGTGCCATCTTTTGTCTACTTTTAGATCTGCTGAGCTCACTTAGAGGTCACTGTTTGTGCATGAGCGTGAGACCAACTACTGGAGCATGAGTAAACTTTCAGGATCTGTATCACTGAAGAACGCCGACTCTCCCTTTTCTAGCTAGCAGACATCAATTGCCCATAGTCTCTCAGTGAGGGGTAGAACTTCGTTAGCACCTCTTCCTCTCACACTAGAATTTTGACTAGTTTGATCTTGTACAGATCTTCTACATGTATAAGATAGGACTATTAAGAAGGTGACATTTACATGAAAACTTTGAGAACAAATGTCTTCAAAGTGTAAGGCTGTATTTAAGTTAAAAATCATCATATTACCTCCCATAGTGTCCCTGCTATTACGGGATATGATTTTGTGATAATAGAGTGGAACGTCAACTGTGAGAACACGAAACATTGGAAAAATTCATAACCTTAAACCTTTGTTTATATTTACTTTAGTAAGCTCATCTTAAAACTTCTTATTCATATTCTAAAGTCTGTCTGCTTATAATCTATTTGTGATAACACTAGTTTCCTTAACTATTACCTGAGGAGTCAGTACCCAAGTCGAAGTCAAATAGAAACTCATGATTAACACTTTCCATCCTTACCAGCTGTATTGGCAAGTGGCTGGTCATTTCAGGAGTAAGTTCTGGAAATGGTAAGGTGAAGAAAGATTGTGTGTGGAAGCTTCTCATCACAATTAACATTTAATGAAGACTCAGGACATTTCTTCACACTGGGAAGATTTTTAGATGGAAGGAAGCTTTCCGTTTATAATCTATTATTTAGATTGTGTTTGAGATGCTTGTGAAGAAAAAGCCACAGGGAGGAGAGCTATACCCAAACCTCATGCACACCCTGCAAGTCATGTATTGCTTTTCGTTTCTTTAAGTATATTAGTGATTCCCACTGATAATATTTCTGACTTCATGAACGAATGAATGGATCACATCATTATGTGAACTTTGACTATAAAAGCCACATTAATTGAATTTAATAAATATAATGGCTGTATGGGAAATATGACAATATAATTCTTTAATTTGTTTTGGTTGTGTCACTTAGGTGACTAATGAATTTTAAACAAATGGAAGAACTTGATTAGAACAAAGGTTCTTAAATGATGTGACAACAGTAGTGTGATGTGTTTAGACATTAGCTGAAGGTATGCAAGTATTACAGATGTCTGACTTCATCCAGATATGCTTCACCAGAGGTGTGTTGAATATTAGTGAAAATTTAAAAACTAAAATTTATTTTAATCAACATATCTTTAAAAACTATTACTATTTTAATAAAATATATTTTGATATTATTATTTTCCTCCCTGAACTTCAACACCTACCTTTCCTTCTCTCTGTCTCTCTGTCTCTCTGTCTCTCTGTCTGTCTCTCTCTCTCACACACACACACAGGAAGAAAACAACAAACAAAAAGTTAAAATAAAGAAAATATAATTCAATAAAATCAGTACGACAAAAAAATACCAAAACAAAACAATAGCACACAACAAAACTTGTTTTGTGTTGGCCAATTATTCCTGAGTATATGACCTACCCTTGAGTGTGGCTGATCTATAAAGTGACATTCCATTGGAAAACAAATGACTTTTCTACAATTGTAGGTACAATTGAAAACAATTGTATAATGTATTAAGTATACTGTACATGCATACAATCTGTAGTTATCTAATTTGGGCAATTGACATATCCATCATGTCAGATATTACCATTTATTTGTGTTGCAATGTTTGAAATCCTTAGTATAAGCCATTATGAAATATAAAATTGGAGCATTGATTTGTGTGTATGTGTGTGTATGTGTGTGTTGTTTGTATATGTGTCATCCCTGTGGTATATTCAGGTATGTAAGGGACTGTACATGTTTGTGCCTTTTTGTGGAGATCAGAAGTCAATGATAGGTATCTTCCTAACTTGCTAACTTCTAATTAATTCTATGTTATTTATAGACATAGTACTTCTCACACTACCTGAACTCAACAATTGGTCTAGTTGGCTGATATTTGAGTTTCCAGGATATGCTTGTCTCTACTTCTCCATAGCTTGGATGATAGATTCTCGTCACTCTATTCTGCTTTTTAAGGTGATGTAAAGTTCTAACCTCAGTCCTTTTGCTAGAGTAGCAGATATCTTGTGGACTGAGTCATCTCTCTAGCCCAGAAGTGCCAGCCAAGGATCTGTATCTTCTCTTTTGGTATCTGGTTTAAGAATGAGCAAGACACAAAAAGAATGAAGAGTAGTCAGGCAGGTGGGTCACACAGAACCTTTGTCTGATGGCAAGTGCAGGGAGAAGTAGCCTTCTCAGAGATGGTTTTCAGTGAAACAACTCTCCTTTATTCAGGGTTAAAATAAACCTGGCATAGTAGGTAGGGGTTCTGGGATAAGCATACATTATTGGTTGGTGTGGAGGTGCTGGGAATGCTTCATTTTCATGAAGAGGAATTCCAGGTGCTTGCTGTACATGTCCTTATAGGGAGAGAGGAAGTTCAACTTGTAATTTAGTTACCAGACTGCATAACTCCCTCATGGGTGGCAGAGGTGGGGTCATACAGCCTTCATGCACTGGAACGTACAGGTACAGAGTAAGGAGGAAAACAGTCCTACTCCTGCTGGTCTCGGGATGAGGTTTTTCTGTTTTTGGACTCCTATTGACCCTCACTCTTGCTCTGAACCGACTTCCTCAATCACATAACTTCTCTGGCGTCACACAGAAGCATATGTTATTATAAGTTGCTATGAATTATAACAATGGCTCTCCTTGATATACACCTTGAAAAACATGGATAAAAGAAATTATGTATGCATCATTAATCCTGCTGTTTTTACCACAAGCAGACCAAAATTAATAGGATTGCTGTGAATTGGATTGTACACTAATTTCTTCTGTAGCACTGTGACTTCTGTTCCTGCTGAAAACAACTTAAGAGTGAAGTATTTACATGACTTTTCAGTTTCAGAGATTTTCTTTTCCTCCTTGGTAGAGAGGCATGGCTGAGCAGCTCAGTTCATGGCGGTAAGAACATAGAAGGAGGCTACTCACATTTTAATTGGCCGGAAAGCAGAAAGACTAAGATGACAACCAGTGGCCTGATGTGACTTGGATAGGCCAGTTCCAGCTGTGTCCTACAGTCCAAAGTTTCTACAGACTCCCAATGCTTTATTGCCATCTGGGAATGGACATCTGAAACACAGCATGGGGAGGTTGGGGGTGGCAGATGAAATTTATAGGTTTTATATCCTAAACTAATCCGTAACTTCAATCTTAAATTATGTATTATGCCATGTTCTTGACCCAGAAAAAAGGATATATGCATTTGTGTGTTCTGGTAGTTTCTTGCTGAAAGCATCCAATGAGTTGGATAGAACTTTATCCAATAAATACCAGCCATAAATGCTGAAAGTAACCAGTGGATGTAGCTTGATAGCATCCATTCACAGTACTGTTTGCTTTTCTGAATGCTTCTTGGTCAGATGGGGGCACTAAAGTTTGTTCCCTTGGAAACATGTTAATGTGTTGACACTTTCTGTTAGGGATCCCTCATCTTTTCCCCATCTCACATTTTCTATGCTCTCCAATGAATACCGAGTAAACCAAAGCCAAGTCTGTATCTTTATCACTTACTGCAACACAGACCCATTTGAGTGCCTCTGGGATTATCTTCAGTGTGTTAACCAACATAGAAAACGAGTTCAAGAATGTAGCATATTTTGAGACTTGTAGAGAAGCTTTCTCTGTGTGGAAATTTTAAGAAATCAAGGCATGGGTGTTGAAGGGATGGCCTCGTAGTTAAGAGTTCTTGCTGTTCTTGCAGAGGACCTTGATTTCATTCCCAGAACCCATAAGGCAGCTTACAATTGTCTGTAACTCGAGTTCGAAGAGATTTTATACCCTCTCCTGGCTTCTGTGTTCACCATACATTCACCTGTTTCATGAACTTATTCAGACCAAAGACTTATAAAATTTTTTAAAGTTCAATAAGAGAAAAAAAATGAAGTAAAGGCACAAACATTGAGGTAACATAGATAGAAAGAGTTCCTTAAATACCTCCTAAAAAAAATACACTCACCACACAAGAAAACTCTGCTGCCTCTTTTTTTTTCATATATGTCAGTGATATGGTCCAGTAGGTCTTAAGACATGGTTTCACATTGTCTGAGAATGGTCAAAGAATGTTGATAAGCTTGCATAAAAGAAACTGCTGAAAGATGTTAATGTATGTAGTACAATTAAGTGCTTAATATTTTAACTTAAAAAGTTTTCTTATATTTAATTTGCATAGTTGTGTGTTTGTGCACATATGAATAAGTGCCACCACATGCATACAAATATCCAGAGCCACACTGCCTGAGTTGATTCTCTCCTTTCCCCCTAAGAGTTCCAGGGACTGAGCTCAGGTCTTCATGCTTGACCACAAGCTCTTTTACAGGCAGAGCCATCTCACTGGCCTATGTTTTCAATAGTTTTATGGTATTTTAAATGGATAGATATATATAAAATGTATTGTAAGGGAAATGAACCAGTACAGTTTTAATAGTAAACAAGTGTTTTCATTTGTATCTGATATGAAATGCTTTCAGTGGGGCTTCCCAGGACAGCTAGTGCATGCATTCCTTTCTCATTCTGCCCAGGCTGAACTTTTAAAATGTACTCTCAAATATCCTATATCATTGACTGATTTACTTTTCTGTCTATGAGTAGCAGTTTCAAGTCATATTAGAAAATACAAATAGTTTACTTATACAATATGTTTCTAATGACAGGTCCAGAGTTTGCATAATACATCAACATCAAGAATTTCCTTTTAATAAACATATCTTGGTCTTCTTCTTTCATCTTATCAATAATTTTAATAGAAAACATTTAATTGTTCTAAATACATATATATTATTTATTTGCCTTAAATATTAACGGTGAGATTTTTAGGCACCAAGCACTTTTCCAAGGCTTTTTACAAATTTTAATAAATGTCTATCTTGCAACATCCCTTCAAGGCAGCCACTTTATTAGTTGGTGTTTGGCAGATGAGAAGGCTCAGATACTGTGAGGTTATTTACTTGCATAGGATCATGGGTGTTTATCTAGGGATCAGTCTCAAGTACAGGGGCTTCACAATCCATGACCTCAAATGTGATATTATCTCTGCTTCTGCTCTACAACATTTCTGTAGTTCTGAATAGCAGTCAAAGATGGCTGATGACACAGAAGTTGGGCACATGATATGTGTGCAAGACACATTCTCATGCTGTACTGTCTGTTCTCTTGTGGGTTATCTTGCTTTTCATCTCCTTCTGATAGGAATAGCCACATGCATTTCTTCGATGTGTGAAATGCAGACAGAAGTGAATATGTCATCTGTGGCATAAATATTTAAGAGCTTTTTGCTCAAGTCTACAGTCTTTGACTTTCTATGGTAAAATATGAAGAGTGTACTGATTGGAAATGTCATAAAATCAAAGTAGCTCAGAATCGTGAGTTACTACATTGATGGCAATTTCCTTGGAAAGCTGCCTGGTATCATTCATATGAATCAGAAATAAATATTTGGGATGTTAAGCCACTGAAATTGTAGAGTTACTTCTTCAGATACTATAATACAAACCAATGATTCTCTACTAGAGGTAATTTTGTCTTCCAAAGGGTGTTTGGCAATGCCTAAAGATAGTTTTGATTGTCACAGCTGGAGAGAATGTCTTTGTTAGCATCTAGTGAATGAGGCAAGGGATGCTGCTTGGCATTTTACAATGCATAGTAAAGTTTCCACAATAATTACCTGACACAAAATGTCAGTAGTGCTGAGGCTCTGATGAGCTAGCCCATCCTAAAACACATTTGGGTCCCAGTGAGCATGAGACCTGTGAACAAAGATCGCCAGTGCTGATCAGGTCTTCAGAAGTCACCAGAGAGAAACTGTACATTCTGTATTTGCGTTACAAGTGGCAACTGAATTCAGCTTACCTTTGTAATTTCTGCAGAAGTTTACTTCATAAACAACCCATTTATCATCGTTGCACAGAAGAAAAAAAAATCTGCCATTGTGTTTTCCATCCACAACCCTTCACGGTTGCTTTTAAAAGCAGTGGTTCGTCTAAGACTTCACAAAAGACCTTCCAGAAATGCAAATTATCAATCATCAGTGTAAACACAGGATGTTAAGTAATGTTGCCACCATGGGGAAATGCACTTTTCTCCTATGATTGGCTCTTGTCAATTAACATTAGGTGAACAAATTACTGGGCTTGGGAAACAAAAGGTTTTTAAAAAGAAACCTATTGAATGTGAATAATTTCAACTGGGATGTGTTTTTACTTTTAGAGCTCCTGAATAGGTTGCATTATACTTAAGGGGTGCAGCAACTGACTCATTTCAAGTGGAAAGAGTTTAGCCACTTTCTTTAGGAACTACTCAAATGACATGTTCTTGACTTAACAACTATAGAATCACTTTCTGCATTCCTCTCTGAAAATGTACTAGGACCGAATTTTTAAAAGTGCAGGATTTTGATGTTTCTAGAAGAGGACTTGACATATTCTTTATTCAGGACAGCCAGTGAATGATTCACAATTTGAGGGATGAACTAACTCTGCAGGGATGATTCCTTATCCAGAACCTATCATAGAAAACTGGTAATGACTGTAGATATGTTCCAAGAAAATATTATTTTAAAATTTAGACAGTAGGTTAGATGAGGCCTTGGGAGTAACATTTTGCTAACTTTTATTCAATATGCCTAGATAATTCTAGAAATGACCATCAGATTAAACTTTTTGACTGCTGCCAAATCAAAGCAAAAAATGAGGTGAAATGAATGGGGTGCCAATTGCTTCAAAGATTATTCAAGAGAAGCTAATAAAGATCTCATCTTGCACACAAAAATCTCCATAGCAAATAGTATAGGGCCTAAAATGCTAATAGAAATCAAATTAAGAAACCCTAGTAAACAAGCCATCTCAGTTGGTCAACAGGTTCTCAAGGGAGGGAGTGAGGATTGAAATGACAAAGACAATTCAACAAAACTATAACATGACTCCAGCCAGTACTGAGGCTGAAGCAGCTTTATTTTTCTCCAGCCAGCTTTTACATCATTCTAGGTATAACCAAAGACCACGGTGAGTTCTTAGATCAAAGACAAAGTAAGCAAGTGAAGTAGTAAACAAACAAGGAGATCACACAAGATAATAATCAAGCAAAGTAGTAAGCAAAGATCACACAAGGTAAGAATTAAAGTAGTAAGCAAAAAGATCACAGAAGGTAGTAATTCAGCAAAGTAATAAACAGCCCCATGGTCACTGTTTCTAATATTCTTAACTGATCCTACTTCCTTGTCTGAGCCTAGTGACAAATGCCAAATTACTAGAAGCTGCACCAATGCTCTCATACAAAGTGTGGTCAAGATCTGGAAGAATCAGCTTAAGGTAACGTAAGCAGCTCAAGCTCTCTCATTGACTTTCTGAGTCAGTGTCTTGATCTTAAGAAGACCTGTGAACAATGTGCAGAGAGTGAGAGACTTTGGAGCAATCGGCCCCATATTAAAGGTCTTTACCAATTCCCTAGCCAAGGTTCAGGTACCAATGTGGAACAGGGAGTAGGGATTGGGAAGGAAGATTGCAAAAAGCCAAAGTTAGTAGATGATTCTGAGAAAAAAAAGTGTCTTCCAGACACATCATGACAGATACGATTATAAACTCACAGAGACTGTGACAGTATGCACATGACACTCACAGGTTCAAAACAAACAAAATTCTAGCACAGAGAAGAGAAAGTGGACACAGGTTCCCAGTCATGTTGTAAGAGAAGCAAAATTAGATCTTAATAGTCATGGGGTAGTGTACAGTAACAAAACATGTATGGAATTATTGGAGAACTAACGATAAAATACAAATCAGAGAGAGGGAAAAAATATTAGAGTCTTTGAGGTATAATTGACAGGTTTTTCAGGTGCAGAAGGGACAAAGCAGAGTGCACAGGAGAACACAGATACAGAAGACACAGAAGATCTAGTATACAAATAGCACTTTTTAAAACAAACATTTCTTTAAGACTCATAGAACATTCTCATTTGACAAAGGATTTTCAACTAGCATTATGCAAAGACTAATGACATCTACAAATAACAAACACAGTTGAATCACTAAAACATTACAAAAATCCATGTTACCAGTTCACTATAACTTAATTTGAATTTCTCACTTAAAATTGAATGACTTCTTCCATTTGATTTTTACCTTAGTAAAACTCCCATATCATGTAAATAAAAATGTGCTTAGTCAGCTCAAATGTGCTTAGACTTCATCTCTTATGGAGAAATAAACCTGTAGAAGGAATGTGGAAGAAACACATCAAAATTTGTGCAGATTACTATTAGTATACATGGTCTTGGCTGTTAGAGTCTGTGTTCTTGTCCATAGCTCACAGAATGGAGTGTCATCAGCTGACTATTTTCCCTGAGTCTGATATAAAGTCTCCCTGATAATCTCATCTGCTGAATGAAAGCATTTTGTTAGTCAAAAACTACTATTCTTTTAATGATGTGGGAATGGCTTATCTCTGCATATGGATCACTCATGAATATTTAGTGCCCAGCTTACTCTAGAGATACACAAACATATACATGTGTACAAAATGGATGCGCATGCACAGAAACATATTGTCTTGGACAAGATTATTCCCTGAGCGCTGTTATACAATCTATCTCATTCCCATCTTTATACCTTCTGATGTTTAGAAAAGGTCTGGTCTAGGCTTTCTTGATTCAGTTATGAGTCTTCCATTTCCCTAGTTTAATTATATATATTTATCATATATATGTGTGTAATATAATACACACATATGTATGTATAAATTGCATATTCTATATGATATATATTACTATATACATATAGTATTATATATATATATATATATATAATATTCCTACCATAGATCATTTGTATTTCACTCTAACTGAAATTCTCAATATTATTCTATTTTTGAACTTGCTAAAAATTACTCATCCTGATACAAGAGTAGACACTGAATAAAGAGTTTAACTGCACATAAGTAAAAAAGAAGGAAGCCTATAATATTAAAATTTTAATTCTCTTTAAAGCATTGAGAAAGAGATAAAGAGATCATGGGTACACTACTACCAGTTGATTCATCTTCACCACAATTTCCATAATAAGGATTATGGAACATGAGAGAATGGAGAGATAGAAGATTGCAAAGTTCTGAGAACCAATAAGTCTGCTCTGAAAATATATTTTAAATGATTTACTAAACAAGACCTGAACGATGACCGTATCAGTAGATATGCTAACACAGAAGGGAGAACACCTTATGGAGTCTCACCCTAGACAAACAACTAATGACTCTTGAGACAGGGAGACTTTGTTTCTCCCAGTGATGAGCCCCATAATTAGTCATCCAACGCAAAATGATCAGGTCTGAAATCATATACATGCAAACAACAAAGGTGCATTCAGCACATAGGCATACACACACACACACACACACACACATTTTAAAAAGTAATATCAAAAAAAATCGATTTCATCAGTTTGTCATGGAGATGGGTTTAACTCAGTAAGGGTTTGCAACAGAAAGGGAAAGTGGGAAATGAAGTAATTATATTTTAGCTTAAAATTTACTAAGTTAAAATGAACTAAGCATTTTTTAAAAGTATTCTCCTTTGTTTGATTGTTTGTTGTTGTTTATTGTGGCACAAAATGCACAACCCTTATGTCTCTTCAGAGTTTCAGTACTTCCATATAGGTTTGAACCTATGATTACAATCACTGAATACAGTAATTAGATTATAATGCACGACAAATGTAGAAAAGTAAGCATTGCTCAGAGCACTGCCTTGTCATTAGAGCTACTGACCTTTGTCTGGGCTGCAAATTTGACAGAGTAAAAATGCCGTTTGAAGAATGATCAGTTTCACCTGAGATGGGTGTGTTAATTGATGAATATATATGCTATGCAGAGAGAGCCCCGCCCTGCATGATGCTCTCTGGATGGAATATGATTCCATACACTGAAGGGCAGCAACTGGGGCAGAGAAAGGGATGTGGGATTCTTCGATGAATCTATGTGTTAAACTGCAAGTTCTGCTTCATTTCTCCCTCATCTTCTGGCTGTAAGTTCTCACCATTAAGTGAAGCATTGGTGAAGGCGCCCATATATCAGCTTTTAAAACCCAGGCTTAAGTTGAATCCCATTAAAACCAGAGAAGCGCTGGCAAATCACAAAGGCTTCTTCTAAAGAGCAATAGGTTTGAAGGAGGGATTGAACTGGAATATGACAAATGGCTGGGAAATGAGAGGAGCGAAATAGCTTGGGTTTCTGCTGAGGGAGGTAGCCATGAAAGCCAAATTTAAACCCAAGAAAAATATTTCTAAGAGAAAGAAATTATTTTTGAATGTATACTTTGACTTTGAATAAATGTCTATTTTTTTCAGTTTGAACAATTAAATAGAATTCCTCTCATATTGAGAAAGGTTTCCTTATTATTTTAGCCTTTAGTCTATGGAATATAAGGCTTAAAATATAATGCCCTTCAGAGTCTATGTATTCTTATTCATACATTTTATGATAAGTTTTATCTATATCAAGTGATAAAATATTCAATAAATGAGAAACTTAGTATAGTTTGCTCAGACCCTAACACAATGAAAATTATATATTTGAAGGAAGGCAGTATGCAGCTGATGCACCCACTTAGCTTTCCTGATTCTGATGGATTTAGAGGCTTGGAATACAGGCAATAGTGTATTTCAGTCAGTTTGCATTATCCCACTCAGAGTCCTTGGCAAAATAAAGTGCTCTTTTTATGTGGATTTAAATGTGCACTTAGAACAGGAAAGTGCATGTGTATTCTGTGGGAACAAACAGCATCCTGTAGTTAAATATGTTTCTTTGTTACAATAGTCTCCACATAAGTACAAACACTCATTTTGTTTTTAAAATGTCCCTCTCTAAATGGCCATTTTACCTGTAGTGTAGACATAGACATAAGGTACAATAAACAGATTTCTTCACAAAACATTCTTATTCAAAAACAGTAAGGTATAAATATTCTTATGTGGCCAAATTGTTTTACATGACTTGGGTTTTTATTGCAATTTGATAAACTTCACAGAAATATGTGGTTCTGTAAAGGGAAAATTCTGATTTCACACCAGAGAAATTTATCAAATATTTATAAACACAAAATATGTTCTGATCTATATGCATTTCATTAATACACATGCACAGCTATTCCCACTCTACATGGACATGTCTTTAACAGACACAATTACTGTGTATGCATGTCATTCTTATACACACACATAGATACAAAATTACTCCAGTTCTACATGTGCATGAACATGTCAGTAACACACACAGTCCTCTCCAAGCACATATAACTAGTAAACACACTCACAAACACATACACAGAAAACACAAACATATACACACACACACACACAGCTACTTCTTCTCTACACACACGTCAGTAATATACACAACACACATACACAAACACACACACAAACACAACTTTATTCCTCTATATCACTAACATACAGTTACTCTTCTACATGCACATGTCACTAATATACACACACAATTTGCACACACATACAGTTACTTCATCTTTACACGCACATGTCACTAATATGCACACACAAACTCATACACACAAACACTTGCACACACATGGACACATACACACACACATACTTACTCCTTTTTCACAGGCACATGTTATTGCCACACACACACAAACACTCCTGCTCTCTATATACATAGCATTAATACACAAGCACACACATTTATGGTTCCCACACATCCTGCTCTAGATAAGCAATTTCATGTTGCAGCAATTTCACAGGAAGAGTCCCAGAGGATATGCTTATTGCATTAATGCACCCTCCACACGCTCTCTATCTTGGAGATGAGAGCTAGAATGTCTTTAGACAGTTGTAAGAATCTCAGAAGGCAACACGAAATAAAATTAATGTGCTATGTCTGTCAAGTATTTTCCAATTATCTGCTTAGACTTCGTTACCTAGTTAAGAACTAATTAATGAGGAGACAAGACCTTCCAGGTTCCTGTTTGTCTGAAATCATGTAATTTCAATAAAAGGATAAAAATAAGTGGCTGAAAACTTGAGAAAATAGCAATGTTTGGTAAAAATAATTATTTCAAAAATATTTTTCAATAGCTATTTTGTATTCATAGTTGAATATGGAATGCTGCAAATTTAAGTTTGAAGCATGTATAGTGTCATTTTTCACACAGGAGCTGATGAATTCTATGTTAGACTCATTTATTGTTATGAAAAGAAGATATAAATGAAAATATTAGCAAACTTCCAAAGTAGGAAAAGCAGTGCAAGAAATAATAATTTTTAATTATTTTTATTTTTAATAAAATACCTCTACTGGAGAAGTTATCCATTTCAACATTTCAGTCTATGGGACAATCCCCCATTTAGTGCCTACTAGGATTTAGTTTTATAACAATTTAAAAGATATTGTGATTTAAAGTAGTGCTCAGAATATCTTAGAGAAAGAGGTCATTGGAAGACATTTGTTATTATCTATATTTCTTCTCGTGCTTTATTTTCCATTCAATTATCTCAAGCATTAAAAACATATATAGGCAGTATAATTACATGGTTAATATTTTCTAGAAATACTGAATGTTCAATCTGAAATGGGCTAGGAAACTTATTAAGCAATTGCTAAAACGTACGGAGCTTTAGCTGACCTATATTTTGAAAAACATAAAATAACCTAAAACCGAATGTTTCTTATAAATGTACAGAATGCAAAAGTTACATTTGTTCTAAATATGTCATTTTAGTCTCTGATCTAGTGTTGTTTCATGGAGAACAATCAAGGGGTCATCATCAAGAGATCAATAGATTACCTATTTGTCTTAGATCAAGGTTGAAATTCGTTTGTCTCCTGCATCCATCTTTCTGGTACCCTTGTTAGAATTCATATAGCTTTCTTCTGCCCTGTGTAACTTTTTCCATGGTAATAAACGTCAATAGTTTCTCATCTTATTATACATATGTAAATTCAATTTCTACCTGAAGCCTATAAATGACCTTGACATTTTCATCCCTCCATTGGGGGAAAAAAGACCTCCCAGTAAGAGCTGAGTTTTTGTACACTATTTTCTTTATAAAATACTTCATAACAAAGTTTAGGATATCTTGTTTACATCTATTTTCTTATTATTTTATACTTATATAAGCTCCCTTATATAGTATTTTAATGAACAAGTTGGATAGCTAACAGGACATCCATCAGTTTTTCAGTTAAACAGAATGCTGTAGCAGATGTTTTAGCAAGGAGATGTAAAGCCCAGTTGGGATGTTTTTTAGCTTCTCACTTGCTGGCCCAGTTTTTTTTTTTCCAGTGCTGGGGACCACCTGGGGTTCTTTGTTTTGATGACTGAAGAACTGAGTTTTACAAATTTATTACTAACTGCAAAAGATTGTAATTTGAGCCAAAGCTGAGCTGTAAGTTTTGAGTTGAGGCATGCTTTCAGAATTATTTTTCTTCCTCAAAGGAGAAGCACTGGAGGATTTTAGTTAAACAAAACAAAACTCCCACTCTCTTGGAAAAAAATGATGCGAGAAAACAAATAACAAATAACAAAGAAAAATCTTAGTGTGAACTTGGTGGTGCTTTGTTATAGAGAGGGAAGGAAAAGGTAGGATCTGGGAGATGAGCCCAATATAGCCCAAATAGGAAAATAAAGAACAAGAAGACATAAAATGAAGAGGGCAGAAAGTCAATCTCAGTGATCTGGTAGAGGAGCACAGTGGAATAACAGAAGATGAACTAGTGGATATCACCTTAATAATCTACAAAATGAGACTTATAAGCAGGAATAGGAGATGTCATATGACACATATTTCAGATCCACAGGTGATGGGTTCCAGCAACATCATCACGAGCCTGTCTACTGAAGAAACACTGAGGATGATACATGTTGAAATAGATTCAGATGCCATGAAATGAGTTTACAAGCTCTTGTCCCTTGTGTCATGCAATCACTGATGTCGCTCTTTTTTTTCCTCTCCCCACAATGTTCTCATGGTGATACCATTAAGGGAAAGTATAAGTATAAACATTTTGTTCTAAGGATGAAAATTTCCTTTTACTTTATTAGTTCTGCAGTAGTTTAACTCAGTGCATTTTGTTCTTATTCACACCCCTTTCTGAAGTCATCCCCAATCCACTTGCCTCTCTTTCCTACCCATAACACAACACATCCTCTCCCCCAACCCATCAAGGGCGACTTGTATACCCATACAGCCTTAGGTGTATTGTCTTCCACTAAGATATGATCTACCTACAAGAGATAATATCTTTAAAAAAAATTAGTTCTCTCTTTTCCAGAAGTTATCAACTGTCAATTGTATCTCAGCTGGGATGAAGCTTCACGGCCCAATCCTTTATCCCTGTTGATAGTGTGTGTGCCTTGGGCTTACAAATGTTGTCACATCTTCTAGGAGTTAATGTCTACGCTATTTAGAAAATATTGTTTTCATATCTACCTCAATGATTGCTGAAAGTTGGAAAGAAGTATTTTTACAAATTTTTAGACTAAAGCATCCCAACACTGTTCTTCCTTCCTCCTAAGCTCCAGATGGTCTGTGGGTTGTATTCTGGGCATTGTGAGCTTTTGGCAAGTATTCATTTATCAGTGAGTACATAACATGTGTGTTCTTTTTAGTCTGGGCTATCTCACTCAGGATGATATTTTCTAGTTCCATCCATTTCCCTGTGAATTTCATCAAGTCATTGTTTATAATAGCTGAGTAGTACTCCATTGTGTAAATACACCACATTTTCTGTATCCATTCTTCTGTTGCAGGACATCTGGAACATTATATGTTGGAGCATCTTTTGAGTCTATGCCTAGGAGAGGTATAGCTGAATCTTCAGGTAGAACTATTTTCAATTTTCTCAGGAACTTTCAGATTGATTTCCAAAGTGGTTTTACCAGCTTACAATCCCACCAGCAATGAAATCTTCCTCTTTCTCCACATCCTCACCAGCATCTGCTAACACCCGAATTTTTGATCTTAGCCATTCTGACTGGTGTGAGGTGGAATGTCAGGATCATTTTGATTTGCATTTCCCTGATGACTAAGGATATTGAACATTTCTTTAAGTGCTTCTCAGTCATTCAAAATTCCTCTGTTGAGACTTCTCTTGTTTAGCTCTGTACCCCACTTTTTAATGTGGTTATTTGGTTCTCTGGAGTCTAACTTCTTGAGTTCTTTTGTATATTTTGGATAGTAGCCCTGTATTGGATGTAGGGTCAGTAAAGATCTTTTTCCAATCTCTGGGTTGCTGTTTTGTCCTATTGACAGTGTCCTTTGCCTTACAGAAGCTTTTTAAATTTATGCAATCCCATTTGTTGATTGTTGATCTTAGAGCATAAGCCATTGGTATTTTGTTCAGGAAATTTTCCCCTGTGTTTATGTATTCAAAGGAAATAGAGGGAGGGGGAACTTGGGTGGGAAAGAGGAGGGGGAGTAAATAAGTGGGCAGTATCAGGTACTGGAGGGGACAGGAGAGAGGTACAGAGGATCAGGAAATCAAAAAAAAAAATGTAGCAGTGAGGGGTGAGGAACTTGTAATAGTCATTGAAGGGTCCCAGACAACAGGGAAGCGAGAAGCTCCCAGGACCCAACAGGGACGACTTTAGCCGAAATGTGCAGAAAATGGGAGACAGAACCTATAGAGACCACTTCAGTAGATAGACATGGCTCTTGGTCGAGGGATGGGGCCACCCATCTATCTCAAAGTTTTTAACCCAGAAGTGTTCCTCTCCAAAGGAAAGATAGCAGAAACTGAGGGAAGGGCCATCTGGGAACTGGCCCACCTGGGGATCCATCCTGTCTGCAGACACCATATCCCTACATTGTTGCTGTTGGCAAGAGGCACTTGCTGACAGGAACCTGGTGTGGGTGTTCCTTGGGAGGTTCTGCCAGCAACTGACCAATGCAGATGTGGATGCTTGGAGCCAACCATCAGACGGAACTTGGGGACCCTGGTGGGGGAGCTGGCAGGAGGACTGGAGGAGTGGAGGGGGATTGCAATCCCATAAAAAGAACAATGTAGGCTGGCCAGACCACTCAGTGTTCCCAGGGACTAGACCACCAATAAAGGAATGTACAGGGAGGGATCCATGTCTCCAGATACATAGGTAGTAGAGGGTGGCCTCGTCTGATATCAATGGGAGGGGAAGCTCTTGGTTCTGTGGAGGTTTGATGCTTCTAAGAGGATGCTGGAGCAATGGGGCAGGAGAGGGTGGATGGGTGGGGAGCACCCTCATAGAAGCAAAGGGGAGGGGGAAGAGGGCAGATGTGGAATGGGAGATTTGTTGAGTGGTGACCAGGAAATGGGATGCCATTTGAGATATAAATGAATGGAATGATTAATAAAAAAGAAAAATGAAAAAATCTCACTCCTGCATTAAAAAACAATTCCTTAGGGTATTTTTTAAACGTATTTTAAAAATTTTTTTAATGAAATATATTTTGTTCATATGCTTTGACTATCTATGATGGATATTCTTGGGTATCAAGGGTTTTGTTTTGTTTTGTTTGTTTGTTTGTTTGTTTGAGAGGATATCAATTTAATTACATCTGGAATGAAATAATCCCACCCTCTGACTCAGTACACCTGTGGAGGATTTTGTTTTGTTTTGTTTTTTAATTAAGCCATTTGAAGTAGGAAGAGTCAATTTTAATCTGGATCTTCTGAGGTATGTTGATGCACCTTTAATCTGGGCCACACTTTCAGATGGCAGCCTATATAAAGGACATGAAGGAAAGAAGTGGGCTCTCTCTTTACCTGCTTCTTACTCTCACACTTACTGGGAAGAATATTCCTTCACTGGGATTAGAGCTGACTTCTTGAAGATTTTGATGTATACTGAAGACTAGCTAAAACATCCAGTCTATGAATGTTTACACTGAACAATTGCTGGATTATTGGACCTTCTGTTGGTAGATAGCCGTTATTAGACTCACTGGACCACAGCCTGTAAGCCATTCTAGTAAATAAATCCCCTTCACATATACTTTTTCTTATACTTGTTCTTCGTATAAATTATATTCTACATATTTTCTCTATATATTATATATATATTTATATGTATATATAGTCTATATATTTTCTATATATTTTTCTATATATATTTTTATAAGTTCTGTTCCTCTTAAGAACCCAGATTGATAAACATCCCAAAATCTTACCCCTACCTACCTACCCACCCACCCCCACCCCACTTCATGTTCTCTCTCATTCTCTCTCTCTCTCTCTCTCTCTCTCTCTCTCTCTCTCCCTCTCTCTCTCTCAGAAATCAATAAAGTATAAAAAGAAATTAAGGCAAAACTGAGAAACATGTGTAACTGGTATCTACTGGGAAAGGGAAAATCAGTTTTCTCTAATTGAGTGTCAGTAAGCACATTTCAACTACAATCCAGGGCAGGGTTGACCAACAAAAAGGGAACTTGAGTGTGTGTGTGCTCACTTTCTGTTTTGTTTTCTTGTGACATGGTGGTTTTTTTGTTGTTGTTTTGTTTTTTGTCTTAATGTAGCTTTTGTTTTGCTTTAGTTTGTTTATTTGTTTCGATTTTTGAAAGAGGAGTTTTTGATGAGTGTGCCCAATCAGCTGCAAGAGGAAATAGGTAGTCCAATAATTTAGAACATTACTCACGTTACAGCTTAAAGAAAAACAATGGAGATTTTCCTACAATTTGTCAAGAAGTGACTATGCTTGGAAGCCTTTGTTACTGTTTTCCAAGAGTTATAATCCTCTTCAAAGCCTGGGAAGGCCCAGCCTGTACCCACTGAACTATTAGGTGCATAATGAAGTCAAGCAAAGCAGTTCATGTGATTTAGAACTTATTGCAAACTAACAAATCAATTGTCTTAACACTTGCTTGATCAAAAATATTACCATTTAATCATCCTTTATTAAATCTTCCTTGATGTAAATAGTGCATGGTAAGCTATTCATCGAATGAGAGAGACCAAAAGATTTGCAAGTGGCTGGAAGGATCTGAGCTACAAAATATGGGACGAGATTAAAAAATTTTAGAAATATTTGTGTTTATAAGCACTCTCTTTGTTTTCCAATCATGAACAGGTCTCAGGTTTAGAAAATCCTCAGCTACCAATCTGTAGCATCTGGGGAATACCTAACTACTTTTTCTTCTTTATAAATAGATGGCATATTACACAGATATCTGGAGTAGCCACTTTCCCACAGTGGATACATATAATTCTTCCCCAAAGCAGAGAAACCTAATGTCTTAATTAGTTTGTACAATCTGATGTTGAATAAAAACACAGGTTTCATTAGCGATTTGTACATTTTCAAATTATTTGCTAAAAAACTCTACCCAATTACTGCTCCAGGAAATTTAGGATCCCAGATACCCCAAGCTGTATAGAGATTCCTGGACCCCAGAGAACAATTAATTAGTAACAATAGCTGCAACAATGGTGAAGTCCAGCCAAAATCAACCACAATTAGATTTTTATTGAGCTCCAGAATACAATTTATTTTTCTAATAAACAGAGTGAATTTTAATACGTTTGGCCTTTTATTGTCCTACTTACTTCTCATTTGTACACGATTATCTTTTCAAGCTACGATATTTTTTGCCTCTAGGACAGTTACCTTCCTACCTCATTCACACACACACACCCAGAAGAAATTACTTCTTTAATTAGCTTTGCCTCATTAATCTTTACCTCCTCTTCTTTGCTTTCAAATACAGGGGTCCTCCTTACCCAACTGATCTGACATAATATAGACAATGCAAGCAATGTCCCTTGATCTCTTCCGCTTAATTTAAGGAAGACATTCTTCAAGACCAATTGTTTCAAATATTCAAATTTAGGGACATCTGAGAACAATAAATAGAGGATTCTTACAGTTAAAAAGTAATCACGTGCACAAGTGCCTAAAGGTGACATCCATTGCTGCTGAGTGAGCCACGCGGGTTGTAAGAACTGGTTGACAAACAGAAAACTCACATGGATTCACAGGTAAGGTCGGCAACCGAAGCTAGTCAAGTTGGTATCACGCACAATCATATGCTTTTATGGCCGCAGTATTTCTTTCTTCCTTGTGCCTTTTAAAGCTTTTATCAGTGTTCTCATGGCCCTTGTGACATTTCACTCCACATGTTAGGGAAGCCATTGTGCTGGATGTCCAGAAGAGGATTATTCTCTTCCTTTGCTAAGTCATGAGCTGTTTTCTTATCCTCCCACACGTGTTCTCATTTATTTGTTCTGCCCATTTTCTGACTGTAAAATGAGCTGCACCCTTTCTTCCAGCAGTGCTATTGATTTTGTTTTTATAAAGGATACCATTTCGGGACCATTTTGCATGAGATGTTTTCTCTTCTACCACATAAAGCGTCTCTGTTTTCATTTCACTTTCCTCTGTTTATCAGACTCAGAGGATATAATTAAATGTTTGGAAAGGTGTTGATTTCCTCTGAAAACAGTCAGGGAACTCGATAATTTTGCTTTTTCTTTTTTCTCTTTTTTTTTTTTAAATACGTGTTTGGTCACTTATTGAATGTATTTGTTGTTCTGAGCATAATGGATAATGAATGGTAAGATTAAATACAATATTATTAATTAAAGTAAAAATTTAAATAATAGCTATTATGATAAACAACACTCAGTAACTTGTCCCAAGTACAAGGTACTATGCAAAAATACTTGCAACCACTTCCTAATAATAATAAATAGTTATGAATTTCTTTGTCTTAAGTGATTTCTATGTAGCTGGAGGTCATACTTAACTGTTGGAAGCAGCATTCTGATTCCTCTTATACTTAAATGGGCAGCTAAATTAAGAAAGGAAGGAACTGATATGACTACCTCCTGTAAGTAGTGAGACCTGCCCTCATACCTGGGCTTTTCTGTGGGCATCACCATTTTTGGCACAAGATGTATTTTTCTTCTCTATCTAAAAAGCAAATAGCAGTGTAGATCACATTGCACCAAAGGAAACCATTCAAATTCCATTTACTTATAAAGCTTAACCAGGAAACACCTAGCTATCTAGTTAAGGTAGTTACCTATTCTCAGGATACATTTGTTAACTTCTGAGAAAAATACCCAAAGGGTTTTGATTCATTGTCTTTTTGCTCCTGGCCCTTGGCTGTTTCTGAGATATTTTTACAGCTTTTTGGAAATCAGCTACTCTTAAGAATTCAAATGGGAGTGAAAAGTTTCAGTATTTAGACATGAATCTCCATCAATTTTGTATATTTCATGTACCTTGAATATTAATAAGACTCAGTCTTTCATATACCTTATCTCTGACACTATACTCAGTTCAATAACAGCTATTTTGACAATAACCTTGTCTCTTAGCCTACCTAACATTTTAGTTGTTTGTAAAATCATTTTGGAGTCTTCAAAAACCTATTAGACAAATTAGTAGATGATACTGAATATTCATTTATTTGTTCTTGAGAAACATCCCTCAGAGACATTACAGAATAGCTACTCAGGATATGTTTCCATGGTTACTTTTATTACTTAAGTTATTTCTTTAATAACTTCATACATTTATATATTGCATTCTGATAATCTGCCTTCAATACTATTGACTCCCTTTCCGATTCTTCCCATCCCCCTCTCCTCCATACCAGTCCCTTCGCCAGATTCCTGGCTTTGGATTTTGTTTTGTGACTCATTTATTTTAACTTGCTTAATCTATGTGACTACTAGATTAGAACCATTCATTGCAGCCTGGTGGGGTTAGTGGTGGGTGCATAACTGAAGCCAATGACTTCTCTCTTTACATCGATCAGTAGAAAAGTTTAACAGTGAAGTATAGGGTCCTGAGCTCCTTTCTCCATCCATGCCTGGCTATTGAGAGTTTTTTTTCTGACCTAGTGCAGACTTTTGTAGCTTCTTATGAAAGTAATGGCTATGTCTTTCTCAGAGGATGGCATTTTATAACCCATCTCTTAATCTTTTGGGTTTTGCATTCTTTTTCCTCCATCCTCTGCAATGTTCCCTGAGCCTCATTTCAGTACATGTTTTATAAAATGATTTAAAACAAACTGATCTCCAAAGTTTTCTGCATATGTTTCTTAAGGCTCAAAGAGTTATGAGAGTATTGGCGAAGAGCTGAAAATTTTAGTTTGATATATATAAATCCAAGGTTTTTATCATGACTTTCTAGCTTTTGCTCATTCTTCTCTCATCCCTGAAACATTTTCTTTGACATAGCCTGTTGGTATGCAGCTGGGTAGGCTTCACATTCACTATGTAGTCCAGGGTGGCTTCAAATACTTTATCATCTTGCTCAGGCTCCTGTTTAGACTGGATTATGGGTTCACATTACCATATCTGGAACATGTCTGATATTTTCTATTCTATTTATCCATAAAAATTATGCTTATATTCAGAACAGACTTCATGAAGCTTTTACAAATGCACATCTCATCTTACTATCAAATCAATCATAGTTTCAAATATTTTCATATTCCTAAAACGATGATTGATGCTCCTTCACACAAGCTGCCCCTCATGCCTGACCATAAATGCTCACTAATTTGGTATCTCTCATCCTCATGGCTTGAATACAAAATGTTCCTCGCAGATTCATATATTCGACACTTAGATTCCAGCCAGTGAGCTTTTGAGAGGTTACCAAATCACAAGATCTCTCAATGAATTGATCCTTAGAGTTGAGTACGGTGTTATTATATGGGGGAAATGAAAAGCAGCAAGTGGAGTCTGATTGAATGACTTAGAGCATTAGGGGTGTGATCTCGAGGGCTCTTCTGTTTTCTGGATCCTTCGTATATCCCCTTTCTCTTCTTCCTCTCTACCCTAACATGAGCTGTTCCATCAGTCCCTTGTCTACTACTGAAAGCATAAATAGTATAAATCATTGCTCTATTACATAATCTCTGTCAGATACTTGGACACAAAAAAATTAATATATCCATTGCTGACTTGTTTTCCTGATTCTAAATCTCCTCAGCAGTGGATTATTCATTCATTCATGTAAGAATTTTCACATAAAACT
This sequence comes from Grammomys surdaster, assembly GCF_004785775.1. Taxonomy (NCBI): domain Eukaryota; kingdom Metazoa; phylum Chordata; class Mammalia; order Rodentia; family Muridae; genus Grammomys; species Grammomys surdaster. The sequence continues at coordinate 8,966,190 of NW_021604658.1, read as the reverse complement.
GTGGTTGCTTTAAGATCATGTTTTTCAACGTTTTGTTATTTTATGAAAATATCCAAGATAATCAAATGTAGAAAGAAAATATTTAATTTGATTCAAATTTTTGGAAGTTTCAGCCTATAATCAAGTAGCTCATTGCTTTTGAGTCTATGCAGTGGTGTCTCATCATGGGAAGGATGTGTAGTAGGTAAAACAACTCTACTCAGTAACAACAACAACCATAACAGAAACAAAACAAAACCAAAATAAACAAAGGAATAGAGCTCACTATAGCCCATAAGGGCATAACTAGAATGAGATTAAGTCACCCTGCTAGGGTCATGTCTTAATGATTTTGCATGTCTAATCTGCCAAACTGAGGGCTAAGCCTGTAACACATGAACATTTGGAGGTATTCCAGATCCACACACTAACAAAAAGGTAACATTTTCATTCTACTGTTCCAGTAGCTTTTCCTTTCATTTTTGAGTAATATTCTATTCTATTCTATTCTATTCTATTCTATTCTATTCTATTCTATTTGTCTATCATGAGTTATTAATTTCTTCTTTTGCTCATGGATATGATTATTCCATATTTCACTAATTAATCTTTTAAGGTTTTGAAAAGCCACTTTTTTGTTTTGTTTTTTTGTTTGTTTTTGTTTTTTTTTTAGAGGACTAAGCCTTGACATCTTTCCTGATGGAATGCATAGACCTATTGAACTATCCATAATAGAACTATGAGCTAGTAAGATGCTTAAATATTAAAGACCCTGTTAGACCTTTTATAAACCATTGGCACATTCTACATTTTCACCAACACTAAACAGTACACAGCACATTTTGTCCATCATTTAATGGAGTTGATTTTTCTTGGGCCATTCATGGGTTTAATTAGCATTTCCAGATGGGTTTGCTCTGCATTTCACTGATGACTAACAAACCCTGTGTGTTATATGATTTTGAGCACTGATATCCTCTTTTGCAAAGAATATGGTTGCTATGTGTTAATTCTAAATATTCATTACAAGATACATTTTATTGTAACTGCACTTTTGAAGCAACCCACTAGAAAAATCATGGCTTGACTAGAAAGTTTCTTCGTGCTTAGTTCATGATTATTGTTTTCTGACCTATAAGAAATTTCCATTATTTTAATGTCAAGATGTTCTTCTCTGTGTTTCTAGAAACTTGAAAATCAAAGTGTTTAAGTTTAAAAGTTTGGATCTCAGATTACTTTGGTGATGGTAGTAGTCATTTTTTTTCAATTATCGACTAAACCTCTTCATGAGACATCTGTTTGTATAGATGCTCACCCCATTGTCTCTTCCTATGAGCTCCTTGACAACAGTATATAGGATATCTTGGATTTATCATGGACATTCCCATATCTCTGAGGTATTAAATCTTGTCTTCCATCTATATTTCTCCTAAAATTGGTGAGATATTTCCTTCTTCTGTATCATAACTTAAAATATAATCTAAAAGGTATATGTTAAAGCCCTGTACCTTAATATTGTGGTATTTGAAGACAGGCTGTTTGGGGTAATAGTCATCAGATGAAATCACAAATAGAGGTACTTCCCATAGGATTATCACCTTTCTAAAACACTAGAGACCTGGTGATCTGTCTTTCCTCTGTAATGATCAGAGTGACTCCACTTCTGCTGAAGCAATGGGGCAGGAGTTAAGCTCTGTTAAACATTGTTAAATACTAGTAAACAGTGTTAAATCCTATTAGAGTTGCTAATTCTATTTTGATCTTTAGCTAAATCTTTATTGTAAACACTCTTAATGCTTTGTGTGAATGATTGCAATTGTTAGAGAGATTTGACAGCCCCTTTTTTCATACTTGGATGGAAAATAATCAGTCAGACAACTCATTTATTGAAAAATGGATGACTGCCATCCTTGAATCTGGCTGCTTTACACTGAAGACATTCTAGCAGCTAAGACCACAGCTCAAGATGTTTACTAGTCATGACCACTGTGGCAAATCTCTACAGGCCTTGGAAAGTGGCACCTAAGGTCAGAGAAGTCTTTCTGGTGAACTCTAAGTGATTCTGATTACCCTGGAGCTAGACTCTCTCAGGAGAGGGAAGACCCTAGTGATGCAGCAGAAGGTTATGACAGCAGTATAAACATTGTCATTCATGAACATAAATGACTGTTGGTTGATTGGGGTGACTGATACTAATGCCCTTGCTACAGAACATTTCTGCCTAATAAGTATGCTTTTCAGTTCCATTTAGACTCAATTTTGATATGTCTTCCTATGTTGTTCTTTGATGTTGCAACACTAAATACATGAACATGTTTCTTTGTGTTCCTTTTGCATTTGTTTATGATTGTCATTATTAGCTGAATAGATTGAGCTGACAACAACAAAATGGTACCTATGGCAAAGAGTACAATTATAGTAGCTGCACCGATGAAGGTGGTTTAAGAGCTGAAGAGTATCTTCAGCATGGGTGGTAGAGGCAGAAATCTAAAGAACCATGAAGATTCTTCAGAGCTAAACACTATAAACTGGACACTTTTGTTATATTTTGGGTTTTTTGATTCTTATTATTTTTCCCATTAATTTGTTTATTCACTTTACATCCTGGTCACAGCCTCTCTCCATCTAATTTTCCCAGTCCTATCTTTACACCCTCTTCCCGATTCCCCCTTCGCTTTTGCTCAGAGAAGGGGTGCCCTGCCAGGGGTATCATTCCATCCTAGCACATCAAGAACCAGGAGGACTAAATTCATTCTCTCTCTTACTAAAGCCAAGAAGTTAGCAGGCAATATCAAAGAAATCCTTTGCTCCAATTGTTAGACCAAGGTGTATATCTAATATATATGTGTAGGGGACTAGGTTCATCCCATTCATGCCTTTTTGTTGGTTCAGTGTCAGTGAACCTCCATGGGTCCAGGTTAGTTTAGACTCTGGGTCTTCTTGTAGTGTCCTTGATCCTCTGATTCCCTCAGTCTTTCTTCACAATCTTTCAACCCTTTCCCTTAACCTTTCCCCATAGTTCTTCCTATTCTTTGGCTTCGGGTCTCTGCATCTGTTTCCACTAGTGCCTGTGTGAAGTCTCTCAGAGGGCTGTTATACTAGGCTCTTGTCTGCAAGCGTAGCAATGTATCTTTAAAAATATCAGCGGTTAGTCTCTCCCATCGGGTGAGTCTCAAGTTGAGCCACTCATTTCATGGCCATTCCTTCAATCTCTGCTCCATCTTTATCCCTTCACAACTTATAGGCAGGGAAAATTTGGGGTCCAAGGGTTTGTGAGTATGTTAGTGGTCCCATTCCCTCCACAAGAAGTCCCACCTGGCTACAGGAGGTGACTACTTCAGGGTCCATATCCTTGACTGCTAGGAGTCTCCACTAGAGTAAATCCCTAGCCTCACAGGAGCCTCCCCTATCCCAGGTCTCCAGCTTTTGGCATAGATGTCCCCCAACCAATTTCTGTTCATTCTCTCAGCCTTCTCTCTCCTCTCCACTCCTGATATACACTACCGTTTCTCTTCCCACCTCTACTATCATTCAGCTCCCCCTCTCTACCCACTTCCAATGTCTATTTTATTTTCCCTTCTAAGTGAGATCCAAGCATCCTCTCTTGGGTTCTTCTTGTTACTTACCTTCTTTGGGTCTGTGGATTGTAACATTGTTATCCTATACTTTATGCCCTTATACATGAATACATTTCATATGTGTCTTTTTGGGTCTGGGTTACCTCACTCAGGATTACATTTTCTAGTTCCATCCATTTACATGCAAATTTAATGATGTCCCTGTTTTTAAAAGCTGGGTGATATTTCATTGTGTAAATGTACCACATTTTCTTCATCCATTCTTTGGTTTAAGGACATCTGGGTTGTTTCCAATTTCTGGCAATTACAAATAAAGCTGCTATGAACATAGTTGATCAAGTGTCCTTGTTGTATGGTAGAGAATCTTTTGGATATATGCCTAGGAGTGATATAGCTGGGTCTATAGATAGAACTATTCTCAACTTCCTGAGAGATTACCAGAATGATTTCCAAAGTGGTTGTACAAGTTTTCACTCTCACCAGATATAGATGAATTGTCCTCTTGCATTTTTCTGATGACTGAAGACTTTGGATATTTCTTTATGTGCATCTTGGCCATTAGAGATTCCTTTGTTGAGAATTCTCTGTTTAGCTCTGTACCTCATGTTTCAATTGGATAGTTTGATTTGTTGCTGTCTAATTTCTTCAGTTTTTTTAAACATATTTTGATTATTAACCCTCTATTGGTTGTAGTGTTGGTCAGGATCTTTTCCCATTCTGTAGGCTACTATTTTGTGCTTTGGACAGTGTCCTTTGTCTCACAGAAGCATTTCCATTTCATGAGGTCCTATTTATTAATTGTTTATCTTAGTGCTTGAGCTATTGGTGTCTTGTTCAAGAAGTTGTCTCCTGCCTTTGTGTGTTCAAGGCTATTCCTCACTTTCTCTTCTATCAAATTTAGTGTATGATGGTTTTATGTTCAGGTCTTTGATGAAAGCACAAACCTCCAGGAAGCTATTGAGCCTCCAAGCCCGTAACTGCAAATTTGAAAGCTGTATCACTAGCAAATATAGAGCACCCTTACCTCTAAGACTGAGTTCTCTCATAGTAGTTGGTTCTGTCTGTTCTTATCTGCTATCACTACTCATAGTTGCTGGAAGACTATGATTGCAATAGCTGTCTTGTGGATTGCTACTGATAAAATCTCAGAGCAAGAAAACACTTACTATTGGAAACAATAGTTCCTAGATCTTCAAGGTTTGAGCTCTAAGCCTCTGTCTTTGCACTGGACACTTAGAGCCTGGGGAATTTCAGCACTATGAGAGCTTCTCATCTATCATAGTTTCAATCTGGGTCAAGCAAAAAGTACAATCCTTTTGATTGGGAATAGTCACAAGAGAACACAGCAAGAAAGAAGTTGCCTAAAATTTTGCAAAAGATAGGTTATTGGAATGCAGACATTCTAGCACCCTGATGTTTCAGCTTCTAGCATTCATAGCTGTAAGAAAACATTTTTTTTTAAATTAAGCCACATTGTATAGAATCTTTCAATGACAGCCTGGGCAAAATGACACACTGGATTTCTATTATCAAAACAGAATTTAAAGTGGCTAATATAAAATATATTTTATATCAAAACAAGTGACAAATTAGTGGAAATTGGAAGTGAGCAATTAAAATGAGACACAAGGATAAAGTTTATGCCTGTTTCATGCTCATGCCACAAGATCCTGTGTATTTTGTTGGACATATAGAGCTAATCTGAGGTTTTCTGTAAGCCAAAGCTGAAAGAAAATATAGTTAGTTAACTAGCTCCCACTAACTCTTAAACTTGAAGAAATGCAAAGTAAGCAGAGTTATTCTGGTAACAAAGTTTGTAAAACTTGCTTTCAGTGGGCTTTCATAAAGATGATGTGGTAACATCTCAGTGAAGAGGACTCACAATGTCTATTACTAAGAATACAATGTGAACCTACATGTATTTACCTATCATATAGCTTTACAGGCTAGCCTCTTGGAATGTCTCCTCTGAGTTCTTTTTCACACTGGGGTAGGGATCTGGGGTGGAGAAAGGCAGAAGTAGGTTAGAGTGTTCTTTCACCTTTATCTCAGCTTGCAGGACCTGGGTTCCTGTGGGATAGTCTCTCTCTTAAAGCCATACCTTTCATTCCATTGTTAGCACTATTTTCCTGCTTTTTTCTCTGGGTCCAAGAATGCATTGTTCTATCTTGCCTCTTTTTAGAACTATTTCTGCTGTCAGCAATCCTTTCATCAGATGGTCTGTTAGTCTATTTAGATATATTGATTGTTTTCTGCATTGAATGCTAGACAATTTACACAATTACTCCTTGTAGTTGTCTTAAATAAATGTGTAGAAAAAATCATAGTGCCAGGTGTATTAATTTCATCCAAAGCAATTGAACTGTGTTGTGCATAGGTCTTTGATAATGTACTAATTCATGGATAGATCCTTGTTTTACTAAATCCAGCACAGAAATACTCTGATGCACAATACAATATGTTGATCGTGCAAAATTCACATGAAATTATACAGAAAGAAATAATATCTTCAAATGCCATTTCCCTTTAAATGTTTATATTTTAGTTTTAGTGATTGTCATAGACATATAGGAATAAAACTCCTTGTACATATTTTTGTTATTTCAATATTGAATTTATATTTTATGATGGCTTTGTTATTATAATCCTGCGGTTTACTAGAGGACTTCTGGATTTGTAGTTTGGAACCTTGTTTACCCTTTTGCTGATAAACGAATTTAAAGCTCACCTAGACAAAAATGAGTTTCTTTGAGAATATGATGATATTTATAGAGGTAATACTTAAAAACTCAAAAGTGAATATTTGGATCTCATATTTATATAATACACACAGAGCATTCATTATGGGGATATATTGCATGTCCCTTCTGTCTGTAATACTAAAAGTACAAATACAAATGGGGAAGTGGACTTCAGAATAAACATTGCTAACACATATTAGCCATGCCATGCTTGGCTTCTGCTTAACATACAGAAGCAACAGGAGTCAATATCAGTGCACTTGGGTTACATTCTTGAATTTGTTTTAACCATAAAAATCTCAAAACTGTCTTTGGCAAAAAAATTTAAGTATAGCATTTTTACATTTCTTCAGGAAATCAATTAAACTTCAAGTCATGCTTTTATTCAGAGCTATATCTATCACAGACTTTCCATTGTTTTGAAAACCCTGAGAAAACACAGAAGTTGCTCCCCCATTCCCTTCACTGGGTAACCTCTTGACTCCCAAGTAGTTTTCATCAGTGCCTGATGAAAACCAATACTAAATTCAGCGTTAAATACAATTTATTCTGATTATTTTGCTTTCAAGAGCCTTGTTTAACAGATAAACTTTTATTCACTTTTATTGTATTTGAAGAAATCTTAGAAATGTAGGAAATTCCTAGCATTCTATATGTAGGGATTGGGATTATGTTCTTCTGGGATTTAATCCTGAGTTAATTTCTAACAGTGAACCACTGAGATCCTTCAATATTTAAATATTCCTGTGACTTGAATGCCTGCCACAGTCCTTGGCTCACACTAGAATCTCTGTGAAAGCTAAATTAACTTATTTTGATTTTCGTCATTAGCCTATGCTTATATTTTTTAAATTACTCATTCCCTATTCTAAATTTAATTCAAAAATCTGTTCCAAGACACATAAAAAAGCAGAAACAAGATCAAGTTAATCCCCAAGAATGAAAACACAGCCTCATTGCATGCTGCTTAATCTTTAAGGATCAGAGTGTAAGTGGGAACAACAAAAATGTCTTTGTGAATGTGCAGATACAAAAAATAAAGAAGGACATCTTTTCTGTCTTCTCCTTTGCACCAGTTTCTGTCTCTGTGCTCTGCCCTTCAAGGCATACAACTGATGCTCTGATTGCTTTCCAAATTGAAAGCCCCACCTGCTGTTTGCAAACGTGTTCTCTTCTCTTTTGCCATGTTATTGAACAAACAAGCATTGATTTCTATCTTTTCTTTTTTTTCCCAGGGCAGCATCATCCCATAGATATTAGACAAAGCCCTGGCTGCTTAGTGAAGAATTTAAGTGACTTATATGAAGGAGGAGGAGGAGGAGGAGGAGGAGGAGGAGGAGGAGGAGGAGGAGAAGGAGAAGAAGAAGAAGAAGAAGAAGAAGAAGAAGAAGAAGAAGAAGAAGGACAATGACAACAACAACAACTAAAAAGTGTGTGTGATTGTGTGATTCCTGGATAGCCTGTTGAAGGATTCCTATTATGAAAACAATGAATCTGATTTGACAAATGGAGCAGGTGTAACACACTAATTATTAATAGATGGATTCCTAGACAGAAATGTATGTTGGAAAATATCCATGACAGCATTACAGCTGAAACAATTGATCAAACAGACATATCAAAGATAGCTGAAGACTCCTGTGCTTAGTAAGCAGAACAGAATTCTTCTCTTGGATTAAGAGCAGCGCATCCATAGGAAATGAGTTAAAGAAAAGGGAAATCAAATTCACATGACTATCAGAAGCAATAGGATAGATTCTGCTTATGGTGCTGAATGCTGAAGGAGCTATATACTGAAGAGAGTGTGTTCTGGAGTACTTAGAAATAAATATTGAAGGTAGGTAATTTAGCTCAATGAAGAATGTAAGTCTGACACCCAAAAGGCCCTAGGTTTGATGTCCAGGACCATAAACTAAGTAAACAAATGCATAAATATTTTAAACATATTTTTATTTCTAAACAAGCCAAACCCTCAAAGAGTACCAGTTATGAGATCACTGTTATGAATGAATGATTATGAAGTCAATAACTCTTGGAACAAGAGGTAATATATTCTCAACACTTAAGAAATTCCACTGCATTTTCTATAATTATAACTGATGCATCTGATGCATCACCAGTTTCAGATTTTCTGTACTGTGTCTGAACTTCAGTTCCTGGTCTTGTTATTACCTTTAATCATGGAGCACAAATGTGGAATTGTTAATTGAAATTGCTGGAGTCCTTACTTCCAGTTGTTGTCTTCTTACCCAGCTGTAACTGGCCAAACCTTTGCTCTCAGCTACCCTTTTGTGATTGTGCCTGAGCACCAGGTGAAAACAAAAGGCAATACTAGGCTTATATCTCTGGGATTTCTGGGCTATAGCCTCTTCATTTGTTCATTTTTATTATCTATTTCTCTGATCGTATGAGACTATTTTTAGATCCAAAATTTCTAGCTCTTTGCCTTGTGCAGGAAGTCCAAAAGTAATTATTTTGTCCCTTCATCATCAAGCTTTCTGTATCCTCTTTGTGCTGCTAGAAGATAGAATAAAGAGTGTGCATGCATGCATGCATGCGTGCGTGTGTATGTACTCACATGCACACATATATGTGTGTAAGGAAATAGCATAAGAAAGGAAAACCTTTGTCCTGGCATGCCTTGAAAATGCCTTCTAAATAGATGTCTTATTCAGTCACTCTGTGCATCTGACTTTAACTTATCCCAGAAAAGCACATTTGAGAGTAAATCCAATGAGCTCCTCCCTGTGTCTCTAACTGACAATTCATATAGTTCTTTAGTACTTAGTAAATAAAAGCCTTTGAACTAAGACTCAGAAATAATAATCCATTATCAATTTTACCACTATAATAGTGATTTGGTTTCAGCAAAACCCTTTGATTACATATGATTTTCAAGCATCCTTTAATTGAACTGGAGAGATGATCTTAGAGCTCACAGAACATTGCTTTTTCTAGGTCTATTTCCACCAAAAATGAAAAAAAGATGCAAATCAGCACATTGTTTGAGGCTGTAAGTGATTTGCCAGGGGAAGTTGGAATTTTATACTGACTCTACAATTTACTGGACTTTGATTTGCACAACTTATTATCACTTTTCCTAGATACTACTGCTTTGCATATTCAGAATGTGAAGGAACAGAGGGGAACATGTCTAATGCATACACATACATAGTTCTTTTAAGATTTATTTTCTTTTTATCTGTGAGTACAAGTTGTTTATACCTCTATATATGTAAATTATCATCATGTCTGTGCTGGGTGGTCACTAAAGTCAGAAAATGGGCATTTGACCACTAGAAATGGAGTTAATGATGGTTGTGAGCTCCCATGAGGTTGCTGGAAATTGAAGCCAGGTCTTCCAGATGAGTAACACATATTCTTAACCACTGAGCCACCTCTCCTGCCTACATATTCAGTTCCTAATCAGCTTTTGTTATTTGTTTTTATCTTCTTGCACAATTAAATCAATATGTATTTTATAAGTTTTGCATATTGAAAGTACTGCTTTCTTTTAAGGCATCGGTTATGAGTCAAGCCTTTTCTATACCAGGATGTATCCATGTCTTTTATTTTCATTGTTTGTTTCCAACTTAAAGCAGTCATAGAGTCAAACAGGATAATCATATGACTTTTGTGGCACTCACTTGCCTCTCTTAAGCTGTCTTGACCAATGAAGCACAACAAAACATTCAGTAATCTCTTCCACCTCAAGCCAAACATAGCACAAGTTAGGAATTCTATGAAATTCTTCCTCCACGAGAATACACTCTTTAACCAACTGTAATGAAGCTTAGTAAAAAAGAGTAGATAATAGGAAAATTCAGTCATAATCTCAGGTTCTTAAACTTCTAGACCAGAGGAAGTTGAGTGGGGTAATATTATGAGAATGTAACTGTTCAAAAGTCAACATTATTAAAATTAAAGCTGTTTAATGTAAAAAATATAAAATAAAAATAATTTGTTAGCATTGACTTTTTTCTTCAGATAGATCTCTGCATAGAGTTACTCTTTTAAACTGTTGAGAGGAAACTTCAAGCCACAATCCAATTTCTTTATCTGACCACAATGAGAGAAGCCATCTCACTCAGAACTATCAGAAATAAATCAAGGGAAGTACATATTGAAAAAGATTATTTATACATTATCTGTCAATGTTGTATTAGATGTTGCTGCACACAGTGAAAGGGGGAGCAGATCCATTTTTAGGGTATCAGAAATTTTCAAAAGATACTGTCTATGTTAGTAATTAGTTCATCATATCCAGATCATGATAGAAACACAGGGATTTTTCATTATCCAATGCCTATAGCATCTATGGCCAATTTAAATTCTCATATACTCTACTGCCTCTCATGGCTGAGAAACCAGTAGTTGAAAACTTACCTGTTTTCTTTAGATTATATTATATATTTATCAATACAAGGGCAATATCACAGATGCCCAGTATCTGGAAGGTTTTCATTTTTTTCTCTTCCTATTTTTCTTCAAATGCATGGACTCTTTTTTTCATCAACTGTTATTGCAGGCATATATGTACTTGTATATTTATATTCCCAAATATTATCTGTTGAGTCCATATGATATTCCTTGTGTGTCTGTTTTCAGGCTTACCATTTGGTATTGGACAAACGTTGGTGTGCTTTTCCCTGAGGAGGGCCAGATCTCCTATTTCCAGCTTTGCACCCTTGCCTCTAATTCTTTCAGTAGGGTTGGGAACTAATGGGCTTTAAAATCTCTGTGTAGTTTAACATATTTGTTTTTGTCCTCCTTGTTCAGCTCATGTTTGGGCGGTCATGATGATGAGTCTTTACAGATATCACTTCTAATGTTGCTAAGAGACATAATTCACAGCAAAGTCTCTGATCACCTGGCTCTTACAATCTTTAGCATCCTCTTTCATGATGTTCTCTTAGCCTTAGGTGTTGGAGTGTTTTGTAGATATAGCCATTGAGACCTGGCTCTATAACCATACATATTGATTGGTAGTGGCTTTCTGTAGTGGTTTGTCTGTTGCAAAGAGAAATGTCTTTGATGAAAGATGAAGACTACAGTCATTAGTGGGTATAAGGATGAACATATTTACAGATTACTGTCAGGAATTTTGCTGGTTTAGTAAACTAGTGGTTGTAGATTTTCTAACAATAACTATGACTTCATTACAAATGAATAGTAGACTGCATTCCAGTACCAGAAATGGTATCTCTCTAGTTGAATGTGTCTTCAGTCTGATTAGAGAGCTGTTGGGTCCCACCATATATGTATGACACTACTGCATATATAGGGTTATTGTGCTACGCTGGTCCTTGATGTAGTTAAGAGGCATCATTGCTGCATGGGGCTGCTGGTTGCCTCTCTCTTTTGGAAACTTCCGAGGTATCTTACATGGTATCATGTTACCCTGACAGCTAGTTCTCAGGGAGGAAACATTCAGATCCGTTCTAGCTCAGGAGCCTCTGGGCCCTGTTTCTGAAGTTCATGGTATCTACAGCAACGGGGATTTACCTTCACTTCGAGGAGTAAACAAGGATATTGACAGGTTATATGTTTCAGGTGTCACTTAGACAGACATTCCTGGCTTATAACTCAAAAGAGGGGACTGCTCCTGTGTGGTGTTTTTTAAAGTAGTCTTTGGTTCTTTGGCACAATTATTCCAGATGAGATGAGAAAATAATGACACATAACCAACCAAGAGTTGGCATTAAAATTAGAATGAGCTACACTTGTTCAGAGTGGAGTTCATCTAATCATAATCTTTCTTGTATTTTTCAAATATATCATAGCAGTGAGAATGATATATTAGAATTGTCATCTAAAGCATTCATATAATGTGTAAGAATCACACAATTCATAAGACAAGGAGTGGGGGAGGTCATATATGACATAACTAAAAGTTTTCCTTTGCTCATAACTTGAATATATTATATTTGCACTAGCCTTTCATTTAACTATGATGAGCATAGAATTGGAGTCTTCATGATTGTCCTTCTATGATTGACAACTATACTTGCACATTTTTTTTTCCTTCAGGTTGTGGGATAGTTGTGTGTGCGTCTATAGGCCACAAGCAAAGAAATTTCATAGAGACTTCCACTGGGGAGAAATGTACTTGATGAAACTTTTCCATGTGTTCTTCATTACTGAGGTGGCTCTTTAATTGTTTCCAAAAATCAATTTTCAATTAGTGGTGGCTTGGCATTTCATATTAGCTGTTAAAATTGTGAACAATGGTACAAGACAGAATAAAGCTTGTGACTTGGAAATTGCTTTAGCCTAGTTTAAAAACACAGCGGCATTGAAAATTTAGACAGAGACACTGTGACTCTTTCCAAGTTACAATACTCTGAAGACATCAAAGAAATTGTGTTAGAAACACATATAGGGAGGACATAGATGTTAGCTGATAGTCCCCTAGTCCCCGTCCCCCAAGTTTCTCCTCATATTCATTGTCTTCTTGGCCTTGATATTTAAATGAACAGCATAGAGAGTCTTTTATTTTAACCTTTACAATATTGAAGAAAAAGAAGTATTTAAAAATGAAGATTAAACAAAAGAGTCTTAATTTATAAATTATAATATGATAGGCTTCTCGTTTGAAATTCCTCCTTTCCACACTGGGGTTTATATCAAACAATACCTATCTAAGAACATGTCTCTGAAGCAAGATTAAACACCCTTTCTTTCAAAGGACTGCCCTTTTTCATATATGCATACACCAGGCTCTTTGCAGTCTTAGTAGCTCTGTACAGTGTTGTGGTTTGTACACAAGATAAAAATCAACAAAGATCCTACAAGCCAGTTAGAGTACAGGGAGTTTTTAGAGGCTCTTTACAAACATCTACTGGAGCCAAGATCAGGAAATTTTTTCTTCAGACAGGCTCACTCCCAACTGGCTGTTTTAATGGATTTATTTTAGGTTTTGTAACTGTATTAATTACCATGTATCATATATATATATATATATATATATATATATATATATATATATATATATCTCCCTAACACACAATCTTTGTAGCATTTTCTTACACTTATTTTGCATGTTCTTTCTTGTCACTTTTCTATTATTCAAGTAAACAAATCTGTGAGTGGACTAAGCCCATGTTCATCTCAAATGAGCACTTGGAGCCACAACTCCAGTGACTAAAGTCAGAATGCCTTTGGCATGCATAAGTCCTCCCTTATATTATTAAGTAGGCACAGTCAATGTCTGATGTAGTCATGACAGATCAGCATGGATGAGTAAAAATGTAAGTGAATGAAAGTGATCCTCTGTAGCTTAGCATGGGCTAGAATTCACTGTGTAGCACAGGTTGATATCAAACTCATGGCAATCCCCCTGCCTCACTTTTATGAGCACTGAGGTTATGTCTATAAAACACCATGACTGGAATAAAAGTGATGGGATTCAGATACCAACCCTTCTCTGAGCTGTATCCAGGATATATCAAGACAATCATTTCCCACCATAGGGGTAGTCACTAACATGAGGCTCTCTACTTCAGGTTTGGGGACTAGTTGACTATTATGTTGGTACACACTCAATAGAAAGTTGAAAACTATAAATATTTTAATAAGACATTTACATAGTAAGCTGATACAATCATCAAGTGTGACCAGGAGGTTTATTCTATAAGAAATAGTACTGGCCATTTAGCACAAAATGGACAATGGGTGGAGTTATAAGAAGTTAATCTGTATTTTGGTAGAATATTATATGAATCTATTCCTTTGATAACACACACACACACACAACACACACACACACAACACACACACACAAGGGTCTTTTTGTATTATAGCCTTTCACAGTGCTTTTAATCTCTGTCTTTGTCTCTCTGTGTCTCTCTGTCTTTGTGTCTCTGTCTCTGTCTCTGTGTGTGTGTGTGTGTGTGTGTGTGTGTGTGTGTGTGTGTGTAGAAACAAGAAACAAGAGGAGGAAATCAGATTTCTTTTTGTATCACTCATCTATCTTTGAGAAAGAACCCACTGAACCCACAGCTAAGCTGATGACCAGGAAGTTCCATCAGTGTCTTGTTTTTCAAGACTGCCAAGGGTCCAGGGAGTGTGCATGGCCACGCACAGCTTCTTATATTGGAGCTGGGGATCCAAATTTAGGTTCTCATGTTTCACAGCAAAGACTTATCCGATGAGCCGTGTCTCCAACCCTGCTAAACAGATTTCGAAAATCTGTCTTCACATCATTGAAAAGATAAGAAAAGAATAGCATTTAAGCATAAGGACACTGATTTAAATAAGAGAACAACACCACAAAGGAAATATCAGAGAAAGGTTTTGCTTGAAGCAATGCCATTTTTCTGCCACTCTCAAATTTGTTTAGCAAACATATTTAGAAATGTCTAAACTACTGATGTGATGGCTAATTGAGAAAAGGCTCAGGAGATCTATTAAACTGTAAAGTTAAAAAAAGAAAGAATAATGGTCTATTTTCATGATATTAACAACAAATGGTTTTAAAGTCATGAGATGTTCTCCTTATGTTGCAGTTAGAAAACAGTCTCATGAATTCTCTCTCTCGCCCTCTCTCCTTCCCGCCTTCTCTCTCCCCGCTCCTCCTTTTTACACACACACACACACACACACACACACACACACACAGAGAGAGAGAGAGAGAGAGAGAGAGAGAGAGAAAGAAAGAGAGAAAGACAGAGAGACAGAGAGAGAGAGAGAGAGAGAGAGAGACAGAGAGAGACAGAGACAGAGAGAGAGAGAGAGAGAGACAGAGAGAGAGAGAGGGAGAGAGAAGCAGAAGTTTAGCATATTCTGGACCCCAGCAACCTGCTTCGTCATTAATAAAAATGTTGAACATTCTAAAACAGTTTCCAGCTTACTGAAAGCTGCCGTATGCTCACAACTTCCACAATATAATATGGTAAAAGGGATGGCACACTCAAAACTGTACTATTGATTTTTTTGACAAAATAATGTAAATTCATGATCAGCATGCTCACATCTTTTCATGAGAAAACTGAAGTTCAAATTTGGAGGAGTTTCCTGCCACAGTTTCTCATCTGCACAGCCAGCAACCTTGCAGCCAGACATGCTAATCACAGCCATCCATTTTATGCTTTTAATCCTCTGCTATGCAAACTCTGACAGTGGGAAGTTGTCATTGCTGCTTCTTCTGAGCAAACATAGTGAGAGCTCATCCTGCTAGGATTCCTTGTGGAAGCCTCCCACTGCATCCTTGACTCAGATTGCAGAGATCTAACAAGAGAATTCTCCAAATCAGCCTTTCTGCCCAGCCGAGATTTTCAGACCTCACATTCTGTGCACTCAAGGCATTTCTCGCCATATTTGCTGACTGTTCTAAGGCAAGACACTTAACAAGGAGATAATGCCCCCATGGGTGAAAATCATAAAATGAAATA
This sequence comes from Grammomys surdaster, assembly GCF_004785775.1. Taxonomy (NCBI): domain Eukaryota; kingdom Metazoa; phylum Chordata; class Mammalia; order Rodentia; family Muridae; genus Grammomys; species Grammomys surdaster. The sequence goes on along the minus strand of NW_021604658.1, from coordinate 8,950,500 downwards.
CCCCAAGGCATGTGCATTTTTATTACATTAAATTAAAAACAGACCATTTTCTGTAATCCAGCCAATAAACAAAGAATAAGAGGCCAGAAGAATGTTAAACAAATATTTTCTTTCTAGGAAGGGAACTTTTATAGGTTCTATAATGTTCATAGTATTAATAAATGTTTATTGTATAAATTTGCATAATGCAAAACACAAAACTGCATGAAAGTCATCAAAAACACTAGCTAGAAAGAGATCACACTTTTGATTTATCAAGTATCCTCCACTAGCTTAAAAAACTGAGATCAAACCCTGGACTACATTTCCTTTTTTTTCCATTTGTTAATGTGAATTGATGTTTTTCTTTTCATTATATATAATTTAGGCATCAGTTGAATAAGGCCTACTGATATAGTATGTTTTTTTCTGATGTATCAACTTAGCTAATTCCTCCCTGTTAGTAATCTGGATTTTTTTTTGGCCATTATTTCATTTAGATTTGTCTTATACTAAATAATTTTCTATATAAATGTTAGAAGAGGACACATTTAGTTAAAGGGCTTAAGGGGGAAGGTTTTTGATAATTTATAATTCAAGTTATCAGGTCTTTGAATTACTATATATGAGAGTCATTAACCTACTGACTTACAGATACCATCATACCAAACATACATCATCTGGTTAAAGGACACAGTTTAAAATACTATCTTAAGCTTTTCTATCTACTTAAAAAGTAAGGCGGATTGATATATAAATTTGTATGTACACACACTTATTTTTATTGCCCATATTTTATTTTTTATTTGGGAATTTGAACCCTACCCTTTTCCCTCTGTTTGTGATGTGTATCTTTTTATGCTGGTTTCATGAGTTCTGTATATTCAGGTCTGCTATGTTCTGATTCACTATTCTATTTCAAATACTTTTCCAAGCTATTTAATTTCCTTTTTATTTGGCTCTTGATTAAGAATGCTTATAAAATAATGCATTATTTTTTATGCTTCATGCAAAACTTTACTGTGTGACACATACACACTTGATTGTGTAGGTGGAGAGAGGGAAAATCAAAATGCATAAGTTGATTTTAACAATATTTTATGCTTATTTCAGAATTCAGTTTTGTATACAGCGCATGAGATGGGAAATCTGATTTTTTTTAAAATTTTGCTTAACTATTTTACAATTTGTAATTGTGAGGTTGTACTACACATAGATAGCATCTATCATATTCTGTTTTTGTCATGTATAATTTGAAAACTTTTCTTCTGGTACACTTCTCTGTCTCTCAAACAGTTGTTCAAACAGGTAAAATTTCCAGGCATGATGACTATTCTGCAATCCTATTACTCTGGATGTTGTCACAAGATCAGTATTTCAGGGACTGCATGAACAACACACCAGCTTCCAGTAGTCTAGGTAGCATAGAGAGATGCTATCTCAAACAGTTCAAATAAAGCATCTAAATTTATTGATTGTTTTTATATTTTCAATTGTCTATCAGACCAAGGAATTGCTATTTATCAATTCTATAATGTCTCATCAATTAATTTATCCAAATCAATGATAGTAACACTGAATCCCAGTTTGAAAAGTCTATTTGAAATTTTTTATTATATACAAATTTATAATTACTTGAAACGATTTATTATTTTTAAACACTACATATGGATGCTATAATAAAATATAAAACGTGTCCTACAATAAGAAATTTTATTATAAAGTAGCCTGACACACTCAAACTTTTAGTCCTAATCTTTACATCTTTATAAAATTATACAAATTAATGATCAGAATGCTCAAATCTCTTCAGATGAGAAAACTGAGGTTCAGTGAATTTTCTTGGCCATAGTTGCTCATAAATACAAGTAAATAAGTAGGATGGTTTTACTTTTATTTGTGAATAGTTGTAACGTGAAAAAATGTACAAAAAAAAGACACTGATGAAAATATACAAAATCAAACCTCAAAGCCTTTTACAGATGAGAATCAGAACACCTTGAGTGGTGATTGTCATTGGATCTGTTTTGTGATTTCCCTGCCCTTCTGTGTAATGTTGAGAACAGTAGAACACAACAGCTTTGCATCAGGTTTCAACTTTTATGACAAGGAACCAATGTTTTTGCTTCTTTGTTCCAAATAAAGACTCTGTGATGCTGGCAAGAGTGGAAGTCCAGTTTCCTCAAAATGATTGATATCTTCAACAACTACTTCTGATTTGTGTCTATTCCCTACATATTATGGATTTTGAATGTGACCTATTCATTGTTTCATTCTTATGATTTCCATTGTTCTTAATGATATCACTTCAATGTACTTTAAAATCAATGTACTTTAAATTTAATCACTTTAAAATGTACTGCTTGTATAACATTAGAATTTAGTGAGTGATTAAGGGACTGTCATAAGTAATATGTAACACTTGTCACAATGTAAATTAGTTTTGAAGCTTGTTGAGACACGAGTAACATACAATAAATTGAACATTCTAAATACAGAATTTTGTAAGGTTGAAAATTTATATATGGCAAACAAGTGTTTATAACAATATGTTTCATATCAGATATAAATTAGAAACAAATATACATCATAGGTGGACAGATAAGTACATGAGTAGTACCCAGTTACTTAGTTAGAAAGAGATGAAGTTATACATAGTGCAATATGAAAAACTATGTAAACTTATGTTTAGTAAAAGAAACCAGACATATAAGGTCATCTAATATATAATTGCATTTATATGAAATGGTTATATAGGCAGATTTGTAGAGGAAGAAAGTAGATTGTTAGGGTTATGGGTATCCTTGTGGGTTTGGGTACTTAAAAAATGTTTAAAGTACTTTTTCATATAATATATTTTGAATACAATTCTAGTGAAGTATTCATGAGTTCAAAATGTTTTTGTCCTTTTGTGATGCATTTCCCCTTCATCCATTTTTCTGAAGATTACAGTCCTATAATTTGTCACTGTAGAGAATTTAAAGTGTTTGTAGAATGTTTTTTAAATGAAGCTACACATTGGTATTGTTATTTTTTTTTGATGTGGCTAAATTTGAAGCAAGCTTTAATTAAATACTGACCAGAATGCATTCTGATTAGGTCCATGCTCTGAAATCCTAGTGATTAGTGACAAGACACATGTTGTAGGGGCTTTTTAACCTTTTAATAGTAATCTTTTTTTAAAATTAACTTTAATCTTTTTTTATAGTCCAGTCATTATTCTCCTTCAGGGCTGCCCTCCCACAGTTCCTCATTCCATACCTCCTCCTCCATCTTCAAGAGGATGTCCTCACACCGCCAGTCAAGCCCAAACTCCTGCCCCACCCCACCTCCCAGCTCCCTACCTCACCCCACCTCCCAGCTCCCTACCCCACCCCACCTCCCAGCTCCCTACCCCACCCAACTCCACCAAACCTCCCCACACCCTAGAGCCTCAAGTCTCTCAAGGGTTAGGTGCATCTTCTTTCACTGAGGCCAGACCAGGCAGTCCTCTGCTGTGTCCAGGGCCTCAGATCAGCTCATGTGTGTTGCCTGGTTAGTGGCTCAGTATATGAGAGATCTCTGGGGTCCAGTTTAGTTGAGACTGCTTGTTTCCTATGGGGTTGTCATACTCAAATTCTTCCAGCCGTTCCCTAATTCAACTACAGGGATCACAGATTTCAGTCCAATGGTTGGTTATAAGTACCTGCATCTGACTCTTTCAGCTGCTTCTTGGGCTTCTTGGGAGGACAGCCATGCTAGGCTCCTGTCTGTAAGCACACCAGAGCATCAGTAATAATGTCAGATCTGGAAGTCATCCCTTGAGCTGGATCTCAATTTGAGCCTGTCACTGGAACTCTTTTCCTCTGGCTTTTCTCCATTTTTATCCTTGTAGTCCTTTTAGACAGGAACAATTCTGTGTCAGAAATTTTGACTATGGAATGGCAATCCCATCCCTCCACTTGATGCCCTGTCTTTCTACTGGAGGTGGACTCCACAAGTTCCCTCTCCTCACTGTTGGGCATTTCATCTAATGTCCCTCCCTTTGAGTCCTAAGAGTCAGTTACCTCCAAGGTCTCTGGTAGGGTCTAAAGGGTTCACCTCCCTCCACCTCCTACCTCCTGAGGTTGACTGTTTTCATTCATTCTGCTGACCCTCAGGATTTCACTCCTGTTATCCACCAATATCTGATCATGATCCTTCTTTCCCCCACTCCTCTCCCACCCAGATCCCTCATATAGAAGGCCTCTTTGCACAACTGCCACCAAGGCTGCCACTCTTCAAGCCAAGAACAATCACCATGGGACTCCACCACCACTCCTGGCCCAAGGATAGAGCCAGTCTGAGGGCCCCCACTCTGTTCTCAGCTCTTCCATGACTCCCAGCAGCACCTATGTGTCCAAGAGCCTCAGAAGCCCATGACCCAGCCTCCTTGCAGACCTTGGGATCCCCCAAGCCAGCTCCAGCCTTCCCATGTCTCAGGCTGTGCTTTCTCACCTTGATGCGGTGCCTTGGGACTTCCCTACAGCCCAATACTTGCCCCTCAGCACATAGGATAAGTGAAGTCAAACTTCCTCTGTTCTGCCTCCTGAAGTGGCCATGTCCTGTTGCTGAGTAGAAGTGGGACCCACAACCATACAAAGTCCTGAGAATAAGGTATAGTCTTTTGTTTTAGGATGAAATGTTCTGTAGATATCTGTTAAATCCATTTGGTTCATAACCTCTATTAGTTTCACTGTGACTCTGTATATTTCCTGTTTCAAAGATCTGTCCATTAGTGAAAATGGGGTGTTGAAGTCTCCCACTATTATTTTGTGGGGTTCAATGTGTGTTTTGAGCTTTATTAAAGTTTCCTTTATGAATATAGATGCCCTTACATTTGGAGCATAGATGTTTAGTATTGAAACTTTCTCTTGGTGGATTTTTTTCTTTGATGAATATGAAGTGTCCCTTCTCATCTTGCTTGATAACTTTGGTTGAAAGTCTATTTTATTGGATATTAGGATGGCAACTCCCACTTGTTTCTTGGGACCATTTGCTTGGAAGACTTTTTTACAGCATTTTACGCTGTTGTAGTGTCTGTCTTTGTTATTGAGGTGTGCTTCTTATATGTAGCACAATGCTGGATCCTCCTTGTATATCCAGTCTGTTAGCTTATGTCTTTTTATTGAAGAATTGAGTCTGTTGATATTGAGAGATATTAAAGACAGATAGTTATTAGTTCCTTTTATGTTTGTTGTTGTAAGTGACATTATGGTTATGTGATTCTCTCCTTTTGGCTTTATTGTGAGATGATTAATATCTTGTTTTTTCTTTCATGTGGGTACCCTTCTTGTGTTGGAGTTTTCCTTCTAGAAAGATCCTCTGTAGGCCTGGATTGGGAGACAGTGTTTAAATTTTTTTTGTCATGGAATATTTTGGCTACCCCATCTATAATGATTGAGTGTTTTGCTGGTTATAGTAGCCTGGCCTGGCATTTGTGTTCTCTTAGGGTCTGCATGACCTCTGTCCAGGCTGTTCTAGCTTTTAGGGTCTCTGTTAAGAAGTGTGGTATAATTCTGGTAAGTCTGCCTTTACATATTACTTGGCCTTTTCCCTCACAGCTTTTAATATTCTCTTTATTCTGTGCATTTAGTGTTTTGATAATTATGTGAAAAGAGGATTTTCTTTTCTGGTCCAATCTATTTGGTGTTTTATATCTTTTTGTATATTTATGGCCATCTCTTTCTTTGAGTTGGGGAAGTTTTCTTCTACGATTTTTATTGAAGATGTTTTTGTGTCCTTTGAGCTGGTAATCTTCTCTCTCTTCTATTCCTGTTATTCTTAGATTTTGTCTTTACATTGTGTCCTGGGTTTCATGGATGTTTTGGGTTAGGACCTTTTTATATTTTGAATTTTCTTTGACAGTTTTGTCAATATCTTCTAAGCTATCTTCTATACCTGAGATTCTCTCTTCTATATCTTGTATTCTGTTATTGATGCTTGCATCTCTAGTTCTTTACCTCTTTCCTAGCTTTTCCATTCCAAGAGTTGCCTCCAATTGTGCTTTTCTCTATTATTTCTACTTCCAATTTTAGTTTGTGAACCACTTTGTTCTCCTTCACCTATTTGGTTGTGTTTTCCCATACTTCTTTAGGGGATTTATTTGACTCCTCTTTAAGGGTTTCTACCTGTTTACCTGTGTTTTCCTGTATTTCTCTTAGTGAGTTATTTATATCCCCCTTAAAGGACACAATTATCTTCATGAGATAGGATTTTAAGTCAGCATCCTGGCTTCCTGGTGTGTTGGGGTATCCAGAGTTTGCTGTGGTGGGAGAACTGGGTTCTAATGATACTAGAATACATTGGCTTTTGTTGTTTATGGTCTTGAGCTTGCTCTTGCCATCTAAATATCTCTGGTGTTAGCTGACCTAAGTGTCTCTGTCTGGAGCCTGCCTCCTGTGTCCCTGGGTTGATGCAGGTCTCTTGAAAGGCCCGTGACTCTGGCTGTAACAGACCTCCTAGGAGGCCTTCAGACTGTGGGGTCTTCAGAGGAACAGACAAGCTGATAATCTGCTTCAGCAGAAGGCTCAGGCTGGAAAGGAGATAGAGAGTACAAGTGGGGGCAGGGTAATGGGGGTGAAGAGTAGGTTGCCCTGCAACCTGGAGGCCTTTAGACTCTGGGGTCTTCAGAGGAGCAGACAAGCTCTATCATTACATTTTTATCACTAATTATTCTACAGAATAATTATTGAGATTTATCTGAGATGTATCATGTAGTAATTTAACTCTAATATTTTAGTATAATCAATTGTTTTACAATATCACAGTGTTCGTGTTTATTAACCTAACGATGGACAGTTGTGTGAATCTAAATGAATATCTAGGCTCTTAAATACATTTATCAACAGATGAGTATATATGCCTATGTGCAAGGAATAGAAGAATGGAATCTTACAGCACATTTGATTCAATTTTCAAAGTAACTGCCAAATTACATATGTGTATGTGTTATGTTATATGTGTATAACTCTAATATATCACCCAAAACCAAAAACTACAAGATTTATTTCTAAAAAGTCAAATCAAGCCAGATGGATAGTTCACATATCTAAATAGCTTCATAGTCAATGATATTCTTTATGTATATTTCCTAAATTTTTCTTATTTCAGCATTTTATTTCAGAAACTATGTGTTGCTCTATTTTTATGGTGTGTAATCTGTGATTGATCCTGTATATAACATTTTTAAATATATATATATATATACATATACATATATATATATATATATATATATATATATATTTCATAATTCTATATTTTATCCTTGTGGATTAAAGGGGGTCATTTATATCCTTTAAACCTATTGCATGCCATTTTAGTCATTTGCTCTAGTAGTGCTGAAGGATTATTAATTTTATTTAGTTTAGTTTTACAACCTCATTTTCAGGTAAGTATTGATTAAATAATACTTCACTTTACTGTGGCCTTTTTTTCCTGTTTCTCTCCCTGTCTTTGTTCACCTATAACTTAGATGTCAGAGATTCAGTTTTACTTCATTTGTGGTTAGAAATAGTATTTTTGCACTTCTAAATATTACTGCATGCAGAGTGCCACTGTACATTCTTTTTGAATATTTGGCAAGTAGGGTCAGAAAAGGCTGTTGTGTAGAGCTGATTTTGTCTCACTTGGAGACAGGCTTGTCTGTATACTCTCATGGGATCTCACAGAATTATGAATTTCTCTCATCTTTTTTTGGAAAAAGAACTAAATGTAGCTGTAGAAGATCCCAAGACAGTATTTCTTACATTCCTTTTCAGTGTTTCTGTGTTAGAACAGGGGAGGTATCCTCATGTTCATGCCCTGATCATTACTCCAGTGGAGACTGGAATACCTAGAGAAGTCTTCTGGTGATGCTCAGAATTCTCTGCATTCCCAATCTTCCCTCTCGTATATTCTTGCTGTCAGAAGGTTCAGATGCATGTTTCAAGTCTATCAATAATAAATGATGAAGTTTTCCTTTACTGAGGACAATACATACTCATATATTAAATATTTAAAAGACAATCATTTGGAAAGGCAAGCTACAAACAAATACAACTTGATGAACAGGGTACATGAGAAAATGCTCAAAATGAAGGAAAATCTAGTAAGAATAATATGCAGACTCATAACTCATTCCTTTATAAAATCACAGAAATTTGTTTTTAAGAAAAATAATAAATCAGAATGTGCACATTTTATTTTGTTTTAGCACAACTCTGTATTAAGTGAATTGAAAGGGGAAGAGTTCTGGATAAGAGTATTTGGGTTTTGACAAGCTTAGTAGTACACACTTTTACTCCCGGCAATCAAAAGGCAGAAGCAGGTAGATCTCTATGAGTGCAAAGCCAGCTGGATCTACATAAGCAGTCTCAAACCAGCCAGAGCTACAATGTGAGATTTTGTTTGAAAGCCAAAACCAATGCCAAACGAATCACAAACAAATAAACAATCAAATCAACTAACAAACCAAACAAGCATACCAAAAAGAAATTGAAGAGATTGAAATGAAGATGTTAATTTTTAACTGCTTTTTATTTAGCATTTATTTAGATTTTGAAGATTCAGTAATAATTCCAAAGACGAAACAAATTTTCGCAACCTTAGTCTGGGAAAAAAAGTATTGAAATCAGTATTATTTTAGATAATGATTTAAAAGATCATATGAATCACTAGGAATTGTAGTTTCCCTGAAACAATAACAAGATAAATAACAGACTGTGAAAGCATAAATTAGGACAAATTTTAAAAAATAAAGATCATAAATCAAATCAAAAATTATTATTAATAATTTTATCTGTCAGTTTTCAGTCTGGGTATCGTTCCTGGATTAATAAGCTAAAATTTATAAAAAGACATTTAGAACAAACATGTTTATTATTAAACTACTGCCTTATAACTGCAAAACCTTAAAGATGTTGCTCTAAGAAATGCCAAGAGATAAATTAATTGACTCATTCAGACATTTTATAATTTTATAATTGCTAAAATACTCATAAAATAATAACTATGAAAAATATTAATGAGATAAATCTAAATCAGCTAAGGATAATATATTGTGAAATATTCTATGTTAATTTTATTAAGTTTGTTTATTTATTTCTGTCCATGTGGGAAAGAAAGATGATAAATAAATAATAGGTAGATAGTTAAATATGGATAGATAGATTGATAGAAAAATGATTAATAGTTACATAGATAATCAATAGATAAAGATACAGATGATAGATAAATTGATAGATGAGGATAGATGGTAGATAAAAGGTAGATAATTAGAGGGAGAAAGAGAGAGAGAGAGAGAGAGAGAGAGAGAGAGAGAGAGAGAGAGAGAGAGAGAGAAAGAGAATTCCAAAGTGCATGGGTCAGAGACAAGTTTTATAACTTGGGAAAGTCAATACCCTTCTTCTACTCTGTGACTCTAGTAATAATCTCAGGTTGTCAAACTTGGTGGTTAATGCCTTTCCCCACTGAACCACCAGGCTAGTCCCTCATCTATCATAATTCTTAATAAAAAAATCCAATATATGAAAGGAGTCAGCAAGTTAGCATTAAGTGCACACACATGCTCATATATTTTTAAAGAAGAATGTAATGGTAATATAAAAAAAGCAGCGTTAAGGAATAAAACATAGATTCTTAATGAGTCAGCCTATCCTGGCTGTGACTCACTGTTAAATTCAACTGATCTAAGCAAGCTATGTGATGCCTGGATTTAGTCAAGTTCCAGAATCAACATTACTACGTCAAAGTGTTAGTTTAATAAATGAGCTCTCACATACCATACACAAAGTAATTAGAGCATTGCCTGGTACAAATTCAGGGTTCTTTAAATAGTAGCTATTAATTAGATAATGGGGGATCTAAACTGATGTGTTGAGTTTGAAATATGTTTTTCTGTTTTATTTTCTATTTTCAAATCAGTGGGCATGAAGAAGCAGGTATGAAATTTTATTTTCCAAATTTAGCTTCAGTGGTATGAAGGGCTTAGAAATTTCACGCTCAGCTTGATAGAATTTCTGGATGCTTCCTGCGTTTCTCCCATGTGATATTTTCCTCCCCCATCAACAGCTGCTGTTTATCAGTCAAAAAGAAGCAGATTTGAAGGATGTTCTGTGTCTGTTATTTATTTTATGTTTTATAAATAACAAAACCATCCTTAAGCGTTAGGAAGTCTGATTCCGATTCAACAGTTTGGTCAAGTTAGATGCTATCATATGTTAAATATTTAATAACGCTGACGGTGAATTTTTCTATACAATAAAAATTATCATCATCTCCAAATAACTCTTCCCTTGGAATTGTAAAACAGAATTCATGAGTCCATGACTTTAATGGACAGTCAAGGAGACTACAGCTTTTAGAATAGCCATGCATAGATAATTCATTGTGAAGGATAAAAGATATTCTTTAAAATGGCTGAGGAATCAGGCTGTGTTCAATTTAAGATCAAGCTATCCATTTTACTTACCAGTTTACCATTGCTTAATTTCCTTCTTTACAACTATCCACACTTATCTAGAATTTTTCAACCATTTTGAGAATATATATATATATATATATATATATATATATATATATATGTATATATTATATAGAAATTATAAATGGAAAGACAAATGTGTAGTAAATGGAAAAATAATTATATGTTATTAATGGGAAGATATGTTATACATGTATAAATACATTATAAATAAGAAAATACTACATTAAACTTCTAAAATGAGAAGTAACACATCAGTTTATGTAAATTAAATTGCAAAAATAGCTTGTTTCTTCTCAGTGTAATGGAATCCACCCATTACTGATAATTTCTTCTTGCAATGATTTAGTATTTTTTAGCTTTTAGTTATAACCATGGTCATTTAATCTTTATGTTCTAACAAATAACTGTTCACCATTTTCATTATAATAACCAATCACCTGCAAGTATATTAGACAAAGGATGTTTCTAGACTATCAGAAATCAATTGTATTGCCTAGTGCACGGTATTGCTTGGGACACAAGTCTCCTACTGAATAATTAACATGAGCAAGACTGTAAGAAATATGTGAACCACTCTTAGTACTCAAGCTAGAAGATAACCAACCTACACAAGCTATATAGACAGAAAGAGTCTATTCTGAACACTTATCTGCTTCTCGGTGGAAGGTAGGCTACAGTTAGAAGATGCAGGCAAAAAGGACTGTCAAAGCATTGAATGATATCTTTAACAAGTCATGTAATATAGGTTTACAAAATCTGCATCTATGGAATTGTTTCCACTAAATAAATTGGTATATAGGTAAATAGATTTTGCCTAACACACACACACACACACACACACACATATATATATATGATGTTTTATAGATATATGTGTTTTGTAGATATATATGTTTAGACACAGACACAGAAAAAACAGACACAGATACAGACATATACACATATATAAATATATAATATATTAAATATTTATATATAATTATATATAAATATATATTACACACACACATATATATATAAAAAATATATATGTATATGTATATGTATATATATTATCTCCTCAGCTCCGACTTAATCAATGGCTTGAATGTCTGTAGTGAGAAAGAGAACTAAAATACTAAAATGATAATGATTCTTCAGTCTTAGATTCTTACTTCATAATTAAGCATTATTAGAGTAAAGAAGATTAGAGGAAGCATCTCTAGTAGGATACTTGTTGGCCACCATGTCTATTAGCCTCATGGTTGACTATTTGGAGGATCTTTTCAGATTTTAAACCAAATTTTCTTACAGTGTTCCCTATTAGGACTGTCATCCTTTACCTAATATTCTTTCTAAAACGTATTATTAATATTACAGTGCATCCACCCATAAGCAATTGACTTATCACTATTCACTTTGTGCTGTGGTGTCTTCTTTGTAAAGTGGCTCTCAGGAGACAGCTATATCAGGCTCCTGTCAGCATGCACTTCTTGGCATCCACAATAGTGTCTGGGCTTGGTGACTGTATATGGTATGGATCCCCAGGTAGGGCAGTCTCTGGATGGACTTTCCTTCAGGCTCTGTTCCACACTTTGTCTCCATATTTGCTCCTGTGAGTATTTTGTTCCCCCTTCTAAGAAGTACCAAAACATTCACACTTTGGACTTCCTTCTTCTTGAACTTCATGTGGTCTGTGAATTGTATTTTGGATATTCTGAGATTTTGGGTTAATATCCACTTATCAGTGATTGTATACCATGTATGCTCTTTTGAGACTAGGTTGCCTCACTCGGGACGATATTTTCTAACTCCATCCTTTTGCCTAAGAATTTCATGAAGTAATTTTTAATAGCTGAGTTGTACTCCATTGTGTAAATGTACCATACCTCTGTTGAAGGACATCTGGGTTCATTCCAGATTCTGGCTGTTACAAATAAGGCTGCTATGAACATATAGGAGCAAGTGTCCTGTTATATATTGGAGCATCTTTTGGGTATATGCCCAGGAGTGTTATAACTGGGTCCTCAGGTAATACTATGTCCAATTTCCTGAGGAACCACCAAACAGATTTCCAGAGTGGTTGTAGCAGCTAGAAATCCTACCAACAATGGAGGAGTGTATCTCTTTCTCCACATCCTCGCAAGCATCTGCTATCACCTGAGTTTTTGATCTTAGCCTTTCTGACTTGTGTTAGGTGGAATCTCAGGGTTGTTTTGATTCACATTTCCCTGATGACTAAGGATGCTGAACATTTCTTTAGGTGCTTCTTGGCCATTTGATAGTGCTCAGTTGAGAATTCTTTATCTCTGTGCCCCATTTTTAATAGGGTTATTTGGTTCTCTGGAAACCCAACTTCTATAGCTGTCTTCTGAAAGCCTCTACCAGAGCCTGAAAAGTACAGAGGTGGATGCTTGCTGCCAACCATTGGGCTGAGTACAGGGTCTGCAATGGAGGAGTTAGAGAAAGGAATGAAGGAGCTGAAGGAGTTTGCAACACCATAGGAAGAACAACAATGTGAATCAACTAGACCCCTCCAGAGCTCCCTGACACTAAACCACCAACCAAAGTATACACATGGAGGAACCCAATGGCTCCAGCAGCATATGGAGCAGAGACTGGCCTTGTTGTGCATCAATGGGAGGAGAGACCCTTGGTCCTGTGTCAGCTTTATGTCCTAGTGTAGGGGAATGCCAGGGTAGGGAGGTGGGACTGGGTGGGTGGGTGGGTGGGTGGGTGAACACCCTCATAGAAGCAGGAGGAGGGGTGATGGGATAGGAAGTTTCCGGGAGTCAGGGAAACCAGGAAAGGGGATAACGTTTGAAACGTAAATAAAGAAAATATCCAATAAAAAAAAAACAGGAAAGTGGCTCTTAGAGCTGTCTTCTCTAAGAGGCAATAGACACTGCCTGGTGTAAAGGACACACTGAACATCCCCACTCTGAGTAAAGGTCTAGGCTGCTCTCTTCTGCTGTCCCATCTCCTTGTACTGTCCTGTCATCTGTCCACTCCAGACAGACACCTGGCCTGAGGTAACTCCAAATGACAAACACTGACCTTACTTATAACTCTCCACTTAATTGGCGTAAATTTAAGAGCCACTTCATTTCAGTACATACCCTTACTGTAACAGGAGCTCTTAGTCGTTCAGCTGTAGAGGGAGATAGTGTTAAGTAAAAATGCTCCCATCTTTGAGACTTTTTCTGTGTGAATTCTCATGTGGTTCTGAGTGAGAGCGGGCCCTACCCACTTCTTCTGCTTGAGCGAATCGTTCTCCACATATCTCTTCTACTTTTCCCTTTTATACTTTAGATCAATGCTGCGACCCACATTTTCATGGATTTTCTTTATTATCGTTTCTTAGTAAGTATGACCCGAGTATGTTTAATGTATTTATCTAATCAATAAAAATGATACTTGTTATTGATTGTTTCTGACTCAAGCTTTAGGAGAAATTCTGAAATAATATGAAAAGCTCTTTCATGCCAAATTTCATGTGTGACATTTTATATTCAGTAACGCAGGCAAAAACAAAACAAACAAAACAAAAAGGCATGATTTTCTTTTATGGGTTTCTTCTTTTTTTCTTCTTTTTTTTCTTTTTTTTTAAATCAAATCATAATTTTTACTTATTCACGCAGGGGTTATAAACACAAAAAGGCAGGATGTGGGGAAGGAAATGACACCAGAGCGTGAGTGTTCGGAGGGGTACAGATATCTTTCAGAACAGGGTATCGGCTGGGTGAAGATTCAGGGGATTGATCACTATTACTCTGCCTATTATTCATTTGTCCTTATCTAAGTAGGCATTATCTGCCAAGGCTACCTATTTACAAGGTCTATGACTACTCAGGCTGGTAAATTTCCATAAAAGCTGCCTGCTTACAATAGCTTATAGCCATCTGTTTCAACGTTTTTCCACTGAGACCCAAGACTTTGTGTTAGCATACATGTATGACAGGCCTATTGCTGATTGTAGGCCTATGGCTGATTTTAGGCCTTCAGTGTATAAGCAGGCTGCCCCTGGCATCTCCTCCCTTCTCTAAGTATAGAAGGGCTGTGGCAATTCTAATCTTGTGAAGGCAGGGATAGAGGCCTGACCTCCAGTAATTGAAGGGGACCTTGTAATGGCTCCAGTCCCCCATAATTGTCCAGTGAGGCATGAGGGCCATACTCATTCCGATGTCTTTTTCCTGGAGAGGGGATACTTTTGACATCAACCCCTATGCCATCAGGCTTGTCCCTCAGGGAACCCAGAGAGATATTTTTAACTTTTATTTATATTCCCTTGCAGTGCTTAGCCTCGCAGCCTAAGAATTCAGCTCGTCAGTCAGAGGGGTTCTGTGTGGCCCCACTCTGCTTGATCTAGGGGTGGAAGTCCCCTCTTTTAGGTTGGGTGGAGATGGGTTTTGAGAACAGCCTGGATAGAGTAACAACCTCATTTTGAGTCTCCTGGTCCTCCATAGCTAACTTATGATAATGTATCTGAATAGATTTTGCTACCAATTATCTATCTGTTGTTTCACAAAGTTAGTCAGCCTATTTAAGGCCCAGGGACCAAAAGAAAGAAGCAAAAATAACCCAATTAATGATCCCAAGATGGGAGGAAGTAGGGTTGACAACCATGGAGAGGTTGAAAACCAATTCTTGTACCAGCTCTCATCTTTCTCTTTCTCTCTCCTGTTTGAAGTAAGAACTTTTATTTCTATACTTAGATTTTTAAAAATATGAGTTACAGAAGTGTAACTAACTTAGAGAAGTTTTGTTGCTGTTGTTGTTGTTGTTGGGATTGAAGCCAACGTTCTGACCTCCTTGTTTCAAAATTATGCTTTTCTCCATTCAAATACAGCCTAAATATTTTATGCATGAGTTTGTTGGTAAAATATAAATGATGCAAAACAAAACAAACAAAACAAAAATGCATGATTTTCTTCTGTGTTTTTTTTTTCTAAAATCTTGCCCTTGGTTCACTGTCAGTTCCAGATCCGTACAGTGTGCATGTGCATGTGCATTTGCATGTGTCTGTGTGTGCATGTGCAAGTGTGTGTCTGTGTGTGCATGCGCAAGTGTGTGTGTGTGTATGTGTGGGTGAGTTCTCATGTGTGTGTGTTTGAGTGTGCATGTATGTGCATGAGTGTGTACATGTGTTTGTATGTGCACATATGTGTGTGTTCTTGTGTTTGTGTGTGCACTTATGCAGCTCATTCACCTCATGTTGCTTTTATTCCTACTGCCTCGAAAACATTTAGTCACTGCAAAACTGGCAGATTTGAGATAAGGAGTCTGAGAAATCATTCATTTACTTTTGTAACTAACATTTAGATTTAACCATTGCCGGCTCTTCAATATGTTTTCATTAAAATTCATAAACACTGGTGGCAAGTAGAGGAACAGACCAAAAAGAGACATTACTGCTGCCTAGAGGGCTCAGAGGCAAGGCAGAAAATGAATGATGCTCTTATGTTTGAGAAGTAAAGCAGCTGGGAACCAGCACCCAGAGAAGTAGAGAGCAGGACCTTTCCTAATCCCTCCCTCCAAAAATACAACCATGGCAGAGCTAAGTCAGCAGAAGCCACGCTGAGTGGGCAAGTCAGCTCTCTGGCAAGTTACAGTGTCAGAGCACTGGGGTTGATGAGATGTCTCAGGGGACCTTGTTTGGAAGGGCGGTGTCAACCCTGCTGTCACATCAAAGTTCTGTCAGTCACAAACATTGCTATAGACCACTGCTTCTTTCCTAGTGTACTTGAAATTCAGATGCAGCTACGTATTCTCCCTTTGAAATCCTTCTATGCCCTGTCAGTTAATGGAGCAATTGCTGGGCCAAAGAGAATTCTAAAATTCTCTTGATCCTTTTGTTCTGTTTTGGTTTTGCTTTTGTTTTTATTTTTCTGTAGTATATAAACTGAGAAATACCTTGGAGTTATCACTGCTAAAGCTTACACTGCAGCCTATAGTAGAACTTGTTACTATTGTACCTCCTTGGTTTCTCTTTTTACTGTAGTCTTTGGAACTGTCATGGGTATGGTTCATTGTCTTCTCTGTTGGAAGGGGTTATAGCTCAGTGGGTAATGCTGAGCAATGTTGGATATTAACTGTCTCCATTGAGTCACAACACATATAAATAATATTTTGAGTACATCAGTAATAATTAGAGTAAGAGGACTCGCAACCTTAGGATGAAAAGAAGCAGAGAAGGAGTCATCACATTAGTCTAATTCAAACTGGAGACTGAGGAAGTCTCTCACCTGTGTTTGAAAGTCAGTGACGGGAAAAAACTGAGTTGAATGAATGTAGGAGAAAACAAGAGATATATTGGAAATGCTGAGAAAATACATGCAGATCTGAAAGAGCAACTTGATCCTTTGTGCTGTGAGTTATCCTGGGACCACTATGCAGTGTGAAAGCATGTAATTGGGGTGGGAGTTTAAGACAGTCTACTGGAGTGTGCATACAAATTTTTTTCTGGACCTCATTCTGCCAAACCAGTGAAGCATCTTTAAGTCTTAGTTAAATAACCTAAAATTCTGGGATGTTCAATGTATCTGTGACTTCGTTGTCCTTAAATATATGTGTGTGTGTGTACAAATATAAGTGTATTGTAAATTATTCACACACTTCCAGACTATATTATATTATAAAACATAGGACACACACACATACATACACACACACACACATGCTTATATATGCACATATTTCTACATTTTCTGCCAAAATGTATCCATCATAAAACTTATTTGATTTTGAGGATCATATATAGCATTTTCTCATGACAGCTGAAAACCATTATCTTCGGTATCTAAAGTGGTAGGCTAAACAATGGGTGTCAATTTTCTTTTACATAAGAGACGATGAAATTGAAGTAATTTATGTCTAATTTTATCAGTAAATCTGGCCTATCTACTCAGTATCGCTCTGGAAATTCAAGAGTCAGCTTGCTAAATCTTAAATTCTGACAGGACTTACATGGTACCTATTCATGTGTTCCCACCTTTTATTTGCAGGGGATGCCCACATTCCTGAATTAGGTCCATAAATTCAGTACACCTGCACATTGCCTGTGTCATTCCTGTTTTCAATCTCTTGGTTTTCTATACTGTATCATGAAGTCAGACTGGGGAGCTGACTCAGTCGGAATACCTTGCTTTACAATCATGAGGTTTTGGTCTCCAGTACTTATATCAAAGTCAGGCATGGCAGTTGTGGAGTGGGATGATAAAGGTGAAAGATTCCTGGAGCTATCCAGCCAATCTAGCTAAAATGGAAAGTTCCAGGTTTAGTGAAGAGATGCTATGTCATGAAATAAGGTGACACATGATTTAAAAAGACATCATCATGTTGACCTCTAATTTCCATAGACAGATATATATCATATACTCCTACACATACATGTTTATACATAGGAATATATTCATATACCTGTAAAACACACACACACACACACACACACACAGAGAGAGAGAGAGAGAGAGACAGAGACAGAGACAGAGACAGAGACAGAGAGACCGAGAGACCGAGAAACAGAGAGACAGAAACAGAGAGAGACAGAGAGAAGAGCACATGCTTTGGGCCCCTATGGAGATAGGTCCATTAAATGTGCCTCTGATTTGTTTTCTTTCATATAGAAAAGGACATTCTCAACAAAGGTTAGCCTAGGACTGTGTTTTATGTACCACTGAAACCCTGTTCTCTGTAGGTGTTCAAGGATATGATCAGCTTTTTATCGGAGCTTCCTATATTATATAGGGCTTATTATATTTTTATCTCCTCTGAAATTTTAGTCCCTGATCACTATACACCTTGGTTGGTTAAATGTGTTCATTTCCTCCTAAAACTCTGCTTAACATGCCTTTTTTTGAGCTTCATGTCAACATTTGAATACTAAGTCCATTGTTTTGGTTGCTACTGTCATTTGTCATAGTGTTGTAGAACAAAGGACAATGCCACAGTTATATTTAAATTTATTTGTCATTCTAACACCCAAACCAGGTAAAGACACAACAATAATGAAAGACGGGGGGCGGGGGAAGGGGAAGGGTGATGGGTGGGGGAGAGGTAAAGGGAGAGGGAGAGGGAGAGAAAGAGGGAGAGAACTATAGCCTAATAGCCTGTTAAATATCATGGAAATAGAAATTGAAACATCTTTGAGATTTCCTCTTACTCCAGTTAAAATGCTGAAGATCAACAAAACAATGAAAATCAAAGGCTCCAAAAGATGTGGAAGAAAACTTTTATATAGCTAAAGATATAATTGATCAAGTGAAGCAGACACAGACAGAATGGGAAAGGATTGTTGCCAGTTCTACATCTGACAAAGGGTTTATATCCAGAAGACAGAAAAACTAAGCACAAAGACTTAAAAACTTAAAAAAAGATTCATTCAAAAGATGGCCAACAGATCTAACAGAAAGTTCTCAAAAGAAGAAATAAAAGTGGTAAAGCAGTATTTCAGAAATCATTGTGGAGAAGTTTCAAAAAGATAAATATAAATGTATATTATGACCCAGCTTCTTCTTAGCATATGCCCAAATGATGAAAGATCATACTTCACAGACACTTGCTCAGCCATGTTCATTGCTGCTCTCTTCATAATAGCTGTGAAATGGAAACAACATAAATATTAATCAACTGGCAAAGAGACAAGGGATGTACACTATAGAATGTTATTCTGCCTTAAAAAAAAACATGAAATCATACTATTTGCAGGTAAGTTGATGAAACTACTAAAGTTTATATTGAATGAGAAAAATCAGACAAAGAAGACAAATGTTGCAT
This sequence comes from Grammomys surdaster, assembly GCF_004785775.1. Classification (NCBI taxonomy): domain Eukaryota; kingdom Metazoa; phylum Chordata; class Mammalia; order Rodentia; family Muridae; genus Grammomys; species Grammomys surdaster. The sequence goes on along the minus strand of NW_021604658.1, from coordinate 8,931,281 downwards.
GGTGTTTCTCCTCTGTGATTCCAAATTCCAGATCTTAAGATGGAATATACATTCTGGAATAACCACAGAAACTAGGAATGTTAAAATAGTCTAAACAGTAGGAAGTAGTAAAAAGAGGATTAGCAGAATTAAATTCATCTGAAGAAGGAAAATATTTATTTAAGGGGGTAGGAGTAAGGTTAATACAGAAGAGTGAAGGGAAAAATAAGAGTAAGGATGTCTAAATATTTCTCGAAGAATCATATTATTATCAATTTACCTATAATTACATATATTATATATAAATAAGTCTAAGTATATTCTATGTATACACATATGAAAGTTTCCCACCTAGGCTGACACTGCTTCCCAACAAGAGTCATAGACATAACAAAATACTAAACATCAGTCATAAGAAGCCCTCTATTTTGGTCACTGGATGAGGAAGTCTAAGAACCTCACAATATTTAATAGGCTATTACTAATATCTTTGATTGCCTCCAACAGATTAAAGTAAGTTTCTCTTGCTAAAGACACCATGTACACAAGACATAGGACCTAGAGGATTTGAGCTGGATTTGACCTGAAAGTCTATTTTTGAGAACTAATTTTCATTGTACGGAAACACACCATGAAAGGTTACTAAGCACAGAAGCAACCAACAATCCTGGTCATGCATGAATCCTATGACACAGTAAACTCACGGGTGTATTGTTACATGCACATGTTACCCAGAAACATAAGCTCTCTATTTCAATTTAAGACTTGCTCAACAAGAGGGAAATCATTCCCAGTCCTGGAAACCTAGCCAACTACAAGGGTTTATTGAAGTCATAGATCTTGGTGGAAAACCTACATCAGCCACTTAATTAAACCAGAAAATTTCCTAACTGCATTCTAGATATTTAGTCTTACACTGAGAGGTAAGCATAGTCTTCCCCACCCCCCATCAAAGAAACTTCTCTTGCAAGAGATGGAGACCACTACAGAAAATGAAAACCAATCAAAATTGCAGAAAGCATGTGATCATGTGGTGCCCAGTCCCAACTGTTAGATCTACATACATATAACTCTTGCACCTACAGCACCAGAAACATCACAGAAGAGGGTATGGAAAGAGTGTAGGAGCCAGAGGAAAAGGAAGAGTGTTGTGAGATTGTATCCTCTAAAAATGTCAGGGGAGCTACATATATGAAGTCTCAAAACATGGCTGCCTAAACAAGATCTAAATCAGGACACCAAAAACAGATATGTTAACATGGAATGGGGGGATTTCTACAGGGCCCCAACCTTAGACAAAAACTACAGTTAACCAAAAAAAAACAAAAACAAAAAAAATCAAAACAAACAAACAAACAAAAATCTTTAACCAGGAATGAGTTAACCAATTGACTATCCAATACCAAATAGCCCTGAACCATGTACATACAAGTAACTACTTTTTGTATAGAGTGAAAGGTTGCATTTACATATCTAGAATATATATATATATATATATATATATATATATATATATATATATATATTTAAGGAATAAAGTATAGTTGTAAATATGGCAGTTTTGAAAGGATAAAATACTCTCTGTGGTTATTTCTCTGAAAAAACTCATCATTTACGAATGTTAAAATTAGGTATGCTACTGGGCTGACTAAATTTTATGTCATCTTGACACAAATTAGAGTTATCTGAAAGGAAGGAACCTCAATTGAGAGAATGTGTCTATAAGATCTGATTGTAGGGCAGTTTCTTCATTAGTGATTGATGGGAGAGGGCCCAGCCCATTGTAGGTGCTGCTATCCTTGGACTGGTGGTCCTGGTTTCTATAAAAAGGTAGGCTGAATGAGCCATGGTGAGGAAGCAAACAGTACCCCTTCATGGCCTCTGCTTCAGCTCCTGCCTCCATGTTCCAGCCCTATTTGAGTTTCTGTCATGACTCCTTCCATGATTAACAATGATGTGAAAGGGTAAGCCAAGTAAATAAGTTAATTCTTTTTTCTCTAAGTTGTTCTGGTCACGGTGTTTTCATCACATTCACAGTATTCCCAACTAAGACCTCTCAATTTTGGTAAAAACTTGAAAAAAAATCGAAAAAGAAAAAGAAAGGAAAAAATAAATAAACAAAGAAAGAAACAAAGAAAAAGAAGACAAAAAAATTACATTGGTTGTTTGAAGAATATTTAGGTTGTGACTCCTAGCAAGCAATGTCAGAAGCTGCAACCTTGAATCTCATCGTGACTGTCTAAACATGACACAAACAAAGACAACACTAGTATACTTGCTTAAAGTGACCAAAGTACGCTCCTAAGGCTCTTACAGAAAGAACTATAGACAACCAAGAAATGACAAGAGTGAAAAAAATAATCTTCCCAGGGAAAGAGCACACCAGTTAGTTGTGCAATCCATAAGGGTCAGTCCTGAAAACATACATATACCTAATATACAGACTGGGCAGTGTGTATTTAGAAATATATATGTATATACACATGCATATTTAACAATAATCATTGAAAAAATAAATCTTAAATTTGACAGAGAGGGGCATATGGGAGGGCTTGGAGGAAAGTAAGGGAGGGAAGAAATGACGTAATTATATTATAATCTCAAAAAATAAAAGAAAAACCAATGGGATGGCAAACTTTTATCTATCATAGTGTGATTACTAACTAGTGAGGACAGGATAACCTGGGAGCTATTTTTTAAACTCATGAGGTTAAGATGACTTCTTAATTTTGCGTTATCAAACATTTCTCTGAATCTGTGAGAAAATGCATTGATTTAATTATAGGAAATTGAAGGTTATAAGGATTAGATTCAGTTCTTAAGCTCAAGAAACCATTGGATTTTAAACTTTACTACCTTTAATGTTATGGTGGTACTATCCTCACTTTGGGATTAACAGTATTTTTTTTTTCTTTTAGGTCTATCATATTTCATCCTCAACACGTCTGTCTGTTATCAGGTGATTCTCTACATGTCCCATTTGACTTGCAGCACATCTTTCCAGTAATATTCTTGTCTGCCTAAGGGCAAAGATCACTTTCTTATTTTGATTCCACTTCTATATTCTTCATAGCAGTTAACATAGAGCAGGACATGAACAAGAGATCATCAAGTCTGTCAATTTTCCTGAAATGGTCTCAATCCTATTTGTGGAAGGCTGAGCAGATGGGATGGAGCTCTCAGCCTATCTTGTTGAAGTTATGAGATGACCTGAAAATTGTATGATTTTATTAATATAATTTGTAGATTACAGAGAAGGCTCTCAAATGATGCATTTAGCTTTTGCTAAGCTGGCCAGATAGATATTATGGTCTCAAGGACTGAGTGAAGTGGCATGAGCCTTTAACTTAGTGTTTGGAAAGAAGAGGCAGGTGCATCTCTGTTTGTTGAAGACCAGCATATTCTAGAGGATTTCCAGACTAGCCAGAGCCATATAGTGAGACCTTATCTAAAACAAAAACAAAAAACAAACAAACAGAAAAACCAAACCAACAATCAAAGCTCACAAAGAAAGGAAAACCTAATAAAATAAAGGAATGCAAAGATGGAGGTGGGTTCAGTGTGACTAATATGTATAAACCTTAATTTTATATTATAAAAGTTACTTCTGGAAAATACCCTCTGGGCTTCAATAATTCAGGACTTGCTAAAAGACAAATCTTCCTAACACTGGTTGTGCAGAAGTGATGTATATTTCTTGTAAAATTTTCTAGTGCATTAACTTTGTTCTTTACTGTTACTCTAAGGATGCTGAATTCCTGGGTGTTGATACTATCAACCTTCAATTGTATGAAGGCATATCAGTCAATAGATACTGAACAATACTATAAATTATGTATGAGAGAATGAATGAGTACAGTGAAGAGGAACATAGACTAATAGGTGTGCTTAGGAATGCCATAAAGACTAATCATCCTCACCCATAAAGGAGGGTAACCCCCCATGAGAAGAATAATCCTTATAAAAGTTATGATCTTGAATTGTGGGTGATTAGTAGAGAGCTGATATATAGGGAAGTCATGTAGTCACTGGTATCAGGTTTTTCTTAAGTGATCTATTACACACTGTTAATCATAACTCAATTTTAAAATATAAAGCAATTGAAGTATAGGACTTTTAATCTGAGTTTGTATTTTATTCACTATTTAAAACATTTTAAAGACTTTTATTAGTGAGATTCTGCTAACCTATTTGTCTTTCAATGCTTAGACACAATTTATCAAATAAAGGTTAGTAACTGTTTTCCAGAAGCATTACTTCTAGTTTACGTTTAACCAGAATGTAGTAGAGAGATAAAATTGTAAGTAATGTGTGGTTTTAAGGAAAAAAAAAACCACAATGGGAAGTGTCTAGTTACTGCTCTATGGCATGTTTGTATTTTTTATGTATTTACTTCTGAGAGATGCCAAATTATGAACTCTAATGAGAAACATTAGTAGCTCTGATCAGTTTACTTATGTGGAAAATTCTTACTAAGAACTCAGAGAAACATCTCTCTCATAATTGTTTCTTAGTCTGTAATATAAAGTTCAGAAAGAAATGGACACGGGGAAGACAAGATATTATTTAAAATGGTATACTATCCCTAAGTTGAAGTGTCAGACTCCTCCATAATCAGCTTAAATGGCCATAGAAGAAAATCATTTTTTAGGAAAATTAACTTTGGAAAGTTTTGTATTCATATGAGTTATACATATTGATTATTTTGTATACTTAATAGGTAAGCATTGTGTATAACATATGCTGTAACACAAAATAAACCATGTTGCTCATTTCTTTCTGGCATCTCTTCTCTACATATAGGCAGAAAAGCAGAATCAATATATATATACATATATAGGTGTGTGTGTGTGTGTGTACATATAAATCAGTTAGTAAAGGTTCTATCATAAATGAAAATAGTAAGCAAATTTATATTCTTAGTACATTAGTTATTAGTTCAGTCACATCTATTATTTTCTTTATGTTTATGTTCATAATCAACAATGATATGACAGGGTAACAATATTGCATTATTCGCTAGGAATTGCTTAACTGCTGACCAGGAGTCAAGTTCAGTATCACCTGCTTTTGAAACTTAGTTCTGAGGACACAAGCATGCCCTTCAGTTGATGTGTGGATTACAACTGTTGTGGGGGTACAATGGTAGAGTAAACAGTGTCCTCAAGGTCAGTGTGACCTTTAACACATGTAATACTGACTCTTCAGAACTTTAAACTGTTTGCTTAGTTGTGGTATGAATGGATGAATGTATAGACTGTTGGAGATACAAAAAAGGGAAGTGGTTAAACTGCAAACAGTCTCAACCCAATCAAAATGAAGACAGGCTCATGATGTTAATTTGTTTAATAATAACAAGAATAATTAGTCATTCACTTTGCCAATAGAAGAGTTCCTACTGCTTGGTTCCTAAATCCTTGCTTCCTTGTTTACATTATAGGAAGAAGTCAGCTTCTTCATGTAACTGATTACATGAGTGTGTTTGCCATTGTAGTTAACACATACATGAGAACTTGCAGAGACGAATGTTCTTACATAGTATGATGCAGCATGCCAGTGACATACTTAATTATAGTAATTACATAAGTTCTTCTAAGCCTTGCCCTCTTTCACCTCTGATTGTACTCCCTGCTTCATTTTGTTATAACTTGTGTACATATTAATGTAAGTTTCTTAGTGTCTGTTTCTTCAGAATAGAGACTAAGTTGCAAGCATTTGTAATGATAAAGAAATGTATGTTAACATAATTCAGAAAATGATTCCAGAAAATTTAGGGAGAACATTGTTTTTCTGACATTTCTAGAAAGATGTAAGTGGAATTTCATCTCAGCTACTTTTTAATAATTTAGCACTTAACAATTTTCCCATTCCAAATGATTGTATGAGACTTCTTTAATTATTAGAGTGAGTATCAGAAATTCTTCTGCACACCTTTTTAGTAGTTGTCACTGATATATGCAACTCTAGTCTTTGTGGCTCTGGTATACTTAAGGATTTCATTTGAAAACTGTATACCCTTAATCTCTAGGTAAGTTAGAAATATGTGTGTTCTAGGTTGCTTTATCAGGCAGCGAACATGATTCAGGTTCCTTTATTTGACTCTATCATGGTCAAACTGAAAAACCTATAGCATATTAGGGTAAAAATATATGACTCCTGAATTAGAATACATGTCTCAGTTTTATCTGTTTAAATTTCCATGCAAACTATAATGATTTTAAATATTACTTATATTTGGTTATCTAAATAATATAAAACTACAATGTTTACAAGGTGTTAACAAATTTTAAACTAGTATCGGTTAAAAGAACAATCATATCTCTATAGAATGTATAATATATATATATGTATGTATATATATATATATATATATATATATGAAAGAGAGAGAAAGAGAGAGAGAGACAGAGAGACTAATTTCAATAAGTTTGCTTTACCTTTTTATAAACATGACATACATTCTGAGAAATCAATACACATGCACACTGACACAGGCATTAATATACACAGAGTCCAGTGATTTAACACACAGTCTCTCATCATTCAAAAACCCAGAATTGTTTCCATTCTATGATTACAGTTTTGGAAGTCATGAAGCAAAGCACCTTGGTTCCTCTTTGCTTGTGCCAATGACTCTCCTGAATCAAAGACCTAATGTATTAAAATTATCTGTTAAAAGTTGGATTTCACTATCTCACCATTAACAGTTGCCTTCAATATGGCCCCAATCCTGTGAGGAAAGCTTTCCCCATCTTCACTCATCTGCCAGGGAACGCTCACCTTTGTCTAACTGCAGAACTATTCCCTTGTAAAGCAACTAAAATCATAGGAGGCATGTGATTTTCAAATCAGTAAAATTTCTTTAGATTTACAAGACCCAGACTACCCAGTGACCTATATGTAATAGAAGCCTATGCTCCAGAAAAATGAGCAACCTGCTGTCTATACCTATACTGTTATCTGATGATCTTGTACTCCTTCCTCCACATCACATATAAGCTACGTGAATGCATCTCTGAGGCAAGATGGTCATCAATGGAGATAGCAGCCTCTGTTCTTTCTAATTCATTGGATTTCAGAATGTTTTGGTCGTCCTTGCTGAGACAACTTGTTCACCAGTCCTTGACCTTTCCAAGTTGTCACTCACAGTGAGCATGTGTTAACAGTTAACACTAGGAAGCTGAATTTAGCAGCACATTAAAAGGATCATAGACCAACTGGGATTTATTAAATAGGGTTCATGATGGCTCACCATGAAATTCAGTTAACCTGATACACCACGTTGAGAGATTAAAAGATAAAATTGCATAGCCACCTTAGTAGGCAAGGGAAAGCATGTTATACAGTTCAAGGTCTTATAATAAAACTCTCAACATATCATTAAATATAATCAGGGCTATAAATGAAAACCCTGCCGATAACATCCTATCCAACATGGAAATAACTGAAAGCTTTAGGTCCCTAAATTTGAAGAACAAGGTGGAAAGGGTCCTACTGTTGCATCTTGAGTCGCTATGGCAATAAAAGTTTTGACTGCTTGAAAGTATTAAGACAAATGACAATGAAAGAGACGGCTCCAAAATTAAAACAAAAAAAAAACATGCAGGGACAACTGATGTCTCAGAAGGGTTCCAAGAGCACAATATAGTGAGGAGATGCCTTAAAAAGGAGCCCTGGAAAACTTAGCTACACAAAAATCTTGAGACTGTTTTCCACTGTACATACAAATCAACTTGAATCAGATTAAAGAGCTAAAGCTATAACTGTAAAACTTCTAGAAGGAAACAGAGGACAAAAGTTGTATAGCATTGGTGGTAGCCACAATTTCATAGATAAAAAAGCACAAGCAATAAAATACAGTCTACAAAAAGGGAGACTCCCTTAAACTGGTAAGTTCCCACACAGAGAAGTGATGGGCAACATAGTGAAAGGCAGCATACACCGTGGAAAGAAACATTTGCAAAAAGGCATCCCTGTCAAATGCTGTGGAAGTGCTGACCAATTATTAATATTACCTTCTTATGAGCCATCAATCCATTTCTGCATATTTACACAAAATAATTGAAATTAAAATATTGAAGAGACAAGAGTACTTCCATGTTCACTGAAGCATTATTTGCAATAGTTTAAATATCCATCAAAGGTGAACATATTTTAAAATGTGATGTTTATGTGGTAAACACCTGATTACACTTGCAAATGCCAGAGATGGACATTGGATGTCCAGCTTTATCACTTTGTACCTTAATTACTTGTGACAGAATCTCTCAGTGAACGTGAGATAGGCTGCTGACCAGCAAGCCCCAGACAGCCCCTCTGCCCCTTCTCCCTGTTGCAGTAGTGGAGTTAAAGGCACACATGCTGTATATAGTTTACATGGTGCTGGGCCTTTTAATTCATATCTTCAGACTTGTACTGCAAGTATTCAAACCTGCTAAGCCATATCTCCAGGCTAGTTCTTCAGTTTTTAAAAAGATCTTTCCATCATATGCAAAAACATAGAATACCCTTGACATTGTGATTAATACACTGAACTAGCCAGGCACAGACACAAATAATATTAAATCTCACAGATACAAAACATCTAGAATTATCACATTTACAAAAGAGTAAATTGGTTGACAGATAATGAGAAGATAAGGCAATGTAGACCTCCTAATCTGTGGACACAATTTTTCTATCTAAATACATATATTCTGAGATTACAGACTGCATGTATATATTCAAACTCTGGTAAGACTGTAGAACTTTTCTTATATATTCTTTTCATGATAGATCCTTTTAAAGTATCAGAAAATGGTTTTGTACAAAATACAAAGCTCACAGTCACAAATAAACAAATCAAATAAACAATTAAACAAATAAAACAAATAAACAAATCAAGTGTGATTTGGGTAAAAATAAGAACAAACAATTCAATTAGATTTGTTTTTACCTGATGAGTGGTCTTATTTAATGTCTAGGCTGAGAAAATAGAAACCAGCCCTTGTGTCCTGGCTAGCCAATGCTCTCCACAAAGGTATGGATGTTTCTCATTTCTATCACTATACCTTTAGCATTTTCTTGAATCTTGTATTGCCTGGATCTGGGGGGTGGGTATGTGTGCCTAGTCTTTGCTGTCTCTGAATAGAGCTGGGTTAATATCTGAGCTTCTTTATTGTGTGGATAGATACCTGTACCCACATCTGGGAAACAACCAGCCTTGGTCTATTAACCATACAAGACAATATTGTTTTTGAAATTTTAATAATTTTGTACAATTGTTCTTATTATATCTAATGTCCAATAGTATCACTCTCAAAACCCAACTCTCTCATCTCATTCCCACATGACTATATTCTGTCCTAATGCTATGGAATACCATATATATTTTAAGGCTTATACATGCACAGCTGCAGCCAAAAACTAACTGTGGATTTTATATATGTATAAATGTTATTAAATGTAAATAATTATACATAAGTGTGTATGTTATATAATATTAATATATTATATATTATATATGTAATATTATATATATTATTGGATTTTTGACAGTTTCTTAGCCTATGTTATAGTCAACAGGATTTCAGTTTGGAGTGAAAGTTAAGTCACCTTTCTCACTATAATTGATCTCCTTTGTAGCACCTGTAACTCACTGTGTTACACTGTAATATGCACTGGAAAGTAAAAGGCAAATACAATTTTAAATCTTCTTTACTCTTTGAATAACTATATTAGGTCAAGTTCTATTGATTTTATTTTTCATTGTTTTTTAATCAGTTTTCCTCTCTGTATATCTACTGAAAATATCCCTTAACTATTGTTCAGATTTTGTTCAGATATTGGGGTTGGAACATAGAACATCTTGGTAGCAAATTTCCCACACAATCTCCTTATGGAACAAATCCAAACCTTGAACACTGTTATAAATATGGTCAAAATACAAATATCAAAAGTTGGCAACACATATCTGTATTCATTGTATACTACTGTTTAAAAAATCACAAATAACAATCAATTTGAAAATTCAACCTTGACTCATACGATAATATTTTAATTATAGTTTCTCTACCCAGCCATTGTCCTCCTCTCTTGCTTCCTTAGCCTGCTTTCATTTAAGCAGGCCTACGTGGTTTGCAAACTAAGTGTACATGTTCCTTACTCTCTTTAAATAGTACATTGTTTAGGTTAATCTTTGCACTGCAAAAACATATATATAATAAAATAAGAAGATTGGCTGCACTTTAATTTTTTACATCTCCCTTTCTCTTTAACCTTCCTGGCAAGCTCAGGGTTGTTAAAACTTGTCAGGTCCAATGCACTGGCATCTGTTATACTCTTCCTTTACCTCAATTCTTTCCACTTCCTCCAATTCTTATGCTTTGTTCTCAGAAAATACCAAGTGAAAAAGTATAATTCTCTCTCTCTCTCTCTCTCTCTCTCTCTCTCTCTCTCTCTCTCTCTTTCTCTATCTCTCTTTCTCTCTATCTCTCAAAAACTTTAAAAATCTCTCTCTTTATCTTTATCTCTATATCATCTATCTTCTATTGATCTACTTATTTATCAATCTATCATCTATTATCTATCATCTATCTACCATCTATCTATCTATCTATCTATCTATCTATCTATCTATCTATTTATCAGTCTATCTATCTTCTATCTGTCCATGTACCTGTCTATAATCTCTCTATCTTTTATTTTCCAATCTCTATCTATCATCTATCTATCTATCTATCTATCTATCTATCTATCTATCTATCATCTATATTCTATCTGTCAATCTGTCTGTCATCTACCATCTATCTATCTATCTATCTATCTATCTATCTATCTATCTATCATCTATCCATCCATCTATCTATCAGCTATCTATTTTTCTATCTATCTTCTATCTTTCTGTATGTCTATCTGTCTATCTATCTATACAATTTCATGGAAAAGGACAGTGAATTCCCCATTTGATATAAATGAATAATTTATAGTGAACCCTCAAAGTAAACTATTCATTGCTATTTGATTTGTATATTAATCTTTAGAGACAATTTAAATCTCTCTCACATACACATAAATACAAACACACACACATGCATGTACACATACACACACACACACACAGAGAGAGAGAGAGAGAGAGAGAGAGAGAGAGAGAGAGAGAGAGAGAGAGAGAGAGAGAAAGAGACAGACTCAGACACACATGCACAAGCCTGGCATGGTAGTACTTTTCTGTAGTCTTAGAACTTGATAAACTAAAATAGGAAAAAAAAATACTGGAGGCCTGTCTGGGCCATATGGCCATATGGTAAACTTCTGTCTATGTCTCTGTCTGTCTGTCTCTCTTGTCTCTGTCTCTGTTCTCTCTGTCTTTCTGTCTCTATATCTCTGTCTCTCTCTTTCTCTCTTATTCTTTCAAAAACAATAATAATGCAAGGGCTGTAAGGCAATAGTAGAGTGGTTGCCTAGTATTTGCAGCATACCTAAGGGACAGATTCACTCTTATTACTGTTTTAGACATTTAGCAATAATGTCTTGAATGAGCAGATCTTCAGAAGATAATGATTAATTCCAAGTGGAACATTACTTTATGAAAAATCCAGTAGGTATTCACCAGGTGATACAACCTCTTTCCAAGGTAATAATTCTAATGGCATCAAGATCCCCAGTGATTGCTGAATCAATATGAAAAATAAGGGATATAAGGATATGAAGTACTGCATTAGATGATTTGTCTGTTAATGGACCAAGAATATAGGTGACAGACCCCAAATCACCATGAATTAACTTCACAAGAGTTTCACAACTGACTGATAAATGCTATTTGATTTGTACCAAGGGAAACAGAGAAATAATCTGGGGCAGGAGAACTAACTCTGCTATAATGACAAAACAGATATTTGTTACATTAATTGTGCTAAAATACCCCTTCATTTGTATATTTTAGACTACACTTTTCATTTAAATTTTAACATATGTGATTTTAACATTTTATTAATTTGAGAACTATCCATAGAGCTCCTATATTATAATAAATGCAACAGAAGAAAAAGAGCAAGTTTTCAGTGGGTCTGTATTCTTTATTTATATTCTTAAAATTCAATTTACTTTTTAATCATACACACACACACAAACACACACACATACACACACAGACATAATGTAAAGCAGCGTGCTGCATGTGTGCACATTATGGAGGGGTTAAATCAAGCTAGTTAACCCATGCCTTTCTTCTTTTGCATTCCATTTTATACCACATATTCTTTATTTCAGACTAGTCACTTGACTAATTACTTGCAAAGTTGTGTTAAAAATTGAATTATAAAAAAACTCTATTACTTTCCAATCCTTATTCATTCAGAAAATATTTTTATATGTAGACATTTGTATCCATATGGTGATGTCTAGCTGAAAAAGCAGGAGAATATTAATAATTCATGCTTTTAAAAAAGACTGAGAAAACAGTGAGCCAGGAAACTGAATTATTCAGCCTGGCTTCCACGATGATCTGATCCACAGGCTTTTACTATCTCATTTTTTTTCTATGTTGACATTGCCTAACCACTTCATTGGCTTTAGCTTATCAAATATTTGCATGTGCATAAAGACTTTACTAGCTGTGAGAACTTAAAGCAATTGAAATAAATTTGGGTGGTTATTATTATACGTTCAATGAGTCTGTTCTGAGAATAATAAGTTGATTCAATGAATCATAGAGGCAAAACCCAATGTGTTATAAATAAATCTATGAAATTTCTGGTATTTTGTGACTTTTATTTTCTCACAAAGCCTTTTTCTTATGAGCCTAAGCCATCCACTGAATCCCTGAGCTTGGCCCCAAAGTGATGTATCCAGCCCATGCATTTGACCATGTTACTTTTCTGCATAGAATTTTTTATTAGCTCTTCATGATGACAGGATGACAGGTGGCTTCTATAATCTTGACACCTGACAGTTTACCTTGCATGTCATATGCCACGAGTATTGAATTACTTAAATCAGGACAGAATTTTGTTGAGTCTCTGCTATTGTTCACACCGGTGTATTCAAAACCCACAGTCCACCTGACATACTTTTTAATTCCTACTGATCTTCCACAGAACTTTTATTGGATTCTCACCCTCACCAAGGTTTAATATTTTCTTTTATGTGTGTCTCCTATGCAATACATCATATTGCTTTGAAGTTGCTTGTGAATGTGCGCATTGTCCTAGACTACAATCTCTTAAAGCTTTGCTGAGGGTAATTACTTTCTTATTTCTTATCCATGGTGACATTTCAATGCACTGTAAGTGCTAAGATTGTTTATTCAGTTAAACTGAATTAATAAAATATTGAACTACAAGACAATAAAGCACTGTTAGATGTTACAAAGATTATTGTATCCTTTTTTGCAAAGTGAGAGTGTTTTACTATATAAATATTAACTATTATTATATCCAAATACCTACTATTCAGTAGAGATCTGGAGTAAAAACTTGATTCCTGATTTAAGAACCAATAGTAATTCTTTTGCAAAATGAGTATTTGTTATTCATATATACATTTGGGTGAGGTCTAGAACTATGATAGCTAACTATTTTATGATAGTTAATTTTTAAAATGTCTGTAGACTATATATTTTATATGCAAGATCTTTTATACTTCATTTATTTTCTTACTTAGTGTGTAATATGTGCTTTGTGCTGCACATATGAGCTTGCATAGAGCAGACGAGGATATTAGGTGCTCTTCTCTACTGCCTTTAATCTTATTTTAGTGAGACAAAATCTGTCTGAACCCAGAACTAACACTTTAATGGTTAAACTGGCTGGACAGAGAGCCCCTGATGGGAGAGAGCTAACTTCTGACACTATTAAAGACACTCTGCTATGATTGCAGACAGAAGCTTAGTATAACAGTCTTCATCCAGCAGCTGGAATAAACAGATGCAGGAACCTACAACTAAACACTAGGCAGGTCTCAGGGAGTCTTGCAGAAGAGCTGGAAGAGAGGTCCAAATGAGGAAGCCTGAAAGTTCAAGGACTCCATACTAAGCCTTTTACATGAGGTTTTAAATTCTGGCCCTCATGCTTGAGCAGCAAACATGCTTAACCTAAGAGACATCCTTCCTATGATTCAAGATCTTATACTTTGCAGCTTTTTGGAAAACAGAATAAGTCAAAAATATTTTTAAAGATGAAATTAATAATATTAAATGGGAAGAAGGCGAGATGTCTAAAATCACTTCTTTAAGAAAAGGCATATGATATTGATGAACATACCTATGTAGTAAGATATTGTATTTCAAAATATGAGGTTGTCATTTGACAATTACTATTGATTGTGGCAGTATATACAAACTCTGGGAATCAAGGACTTCACATAGAAGGTCCATTTCTCATTCATGCGACAGAGTGTATGTTTCTTATAGTCTCATAGCCTTAGGCCACAGACATCACAGCAGCATGTTTGTGATGCTTTGAATATGAAATATCTTCTGCAGCTCATGTTCTGAGTATCTGTTCCCAGCTTTTGTTGGTATTTGGAGAGTCTGTGTGAGTTTTCTTAGCTGGAGTCTCCCTGGAGGAAGAGAGACACTAGAGTTAGACCTTGAAAGATACTATACTTACTGCTGGGCTCTCTGCTTCATCTTCCACCATCTGACCCTTTGCAGCACGTTCCTGCAGCCATGGATTGGGGCATATCACCAGGCCTCCACACTGCTATGGGCTAAAATCCTGTGAAAACAGGAGCAGAAAGAAAGCCTTCCTCTCAATTTGATTTTTTCCTCATGTAGTTAGATCACAGTGACACAAAATTTAACACTTGTCTTCCTGTGAAGTAGAGTTTTCTGAGGCAGGTTTCATGCTGCCCTTAAACTTACTCTGGCTTCAAGGATGACCTTGAACTCCACATCCTTCTGCTCCCACCTCCAAAGGTCTAAAATTACAGGCATGTACCATCTCATCTGGCTTATTTATTTCGTATGGGGCCGGATCTCAGACTCTGAGCATTTTTGCAGAGTAGGCAAATATTCTACCAAACAAGCTGTATAATATACCAAACAAGCCTATAATTAGCCTTTTCATATGTGTCCTCTAAATGCTTCAGAATATAATGCTCATAAAACAGACTTACTCATCATAATTCTCGACTGCTTTTTTAAGTATAGAGATATAGCCATGATAAAGCTGAACAGCAGCAAACTATATCACCTGTGCATTATTTCTGTAAGGAATAAAACAATGCAATGGGAGAGAGCTGACCCAACAGTCTTTGTACCACAGAATGCATGTCCCATATCCCTGTTTTTATCAATTATAAAAAAGGCAGTATTGGATGATTAGAGGTCATTAAAAACACACATTTAACCAATATGCAGAATTATATCTTGTGGCATCTCTGCTACATTCTAACTCAGATAATTACAAGTTGCATAAATATTCACAGTCATCTTTCTTAAACTATTTACCCAGACAAGCCTTCCAGTATAAATGGCTGTGGCGGTTCAATAGAAAACAGTATATGTATTGATGGCTGCTCTCTTTCTTTCTGGCACTTTTCCACTACAATCAAATGTAGATCTATCAAGGGATATTGCATATAAAGAGTGGACAAAATGTGGCATATGAGATAATAGCATGAAATATAGTATTAATACCTTTTTAGCTCTTTAAATTCTTCTTCCAATACCAGATAACAGGGGAGCTTAGTGCAGAAGACTGAAACATAAATGATTCCCCAGTTTAGGTTGACTGTGCAGCAGTTTGACTCCCTAAGCCTGTGCATCCTGTAGCGAAGAACATCTGCATTTGTAAAGCATCACAGCCCCATCCTCAGCTGCACTTGCAGTGAAGGTATGCTTTGAACTAAACCAGAGCCATTGGTCGACTTGGAATACAGGCCTTGAATGTATCAGACCCTAAACAGAAAGAACTGACAAGAACAACCCAGATCCCAGGTCTCTGGAGGTTGGAGGCAATCTGACTACTGTCATGTAATATGGGTAACATATTAAACAAAACCCAATCCCCTAGTCAAAGAAATATAACACACCTTCACGGATTTTATTATAAAAAACAAATGCCAGATAATCTTATTCATTTGCACATGAGTAAATGATTTATTAGTCACTGATTAGTTGATTGTTATTTAAGGATCTGGGGATTAGACACAGGCCTTGGCCATACAAAGGAAGTCACCCCAAACATCACCCCATCCTTAGCACTTGTGCTAGACACAATCCATATTTGCAAGCCAACTTTGGGCTCCCTAGAAAGTACAGACGTATAATATCATGCCAGCTACCCATTTTACTCAATGGAATATCTCAAGATACTATTTAATTATTTTGTTATGTGTAATATATTTAAAAATGGTTCCAGTTTCTAATTTTTTACCCACTTCCTTCTTGGAATATTATGAAATTTCTATGTATGTTACAGGCATACACTTACTGTTATTTATACTGCTTGTATATTCATCCTTTTTTTGTTCCTTCTGAGAATATATGCCTTTCTTCCACTGATGAAAATTCATGCATAATTTCTCTTAGCTTACCTCCTATTAAATCATTTTATCAGGATTTTATGAAGACTAATTCAAATCATTCTCCTCCACTGCCTTCTAAGCCTCTTAGCCTCCTTTCATGTTTACCAATTTTTTTGGTTTTGTATTCTAATATTTTCATTCTAGTTTTCTAATTAATTCAGGTTTTCAGCCCACTGATGTACCTTGCCTGTTTATTTTTCTATAAAGGGAAGAATTTACTTTGGCTCATTGTTTGAGTGAGTAAATTTCACCATGGAAGGGAAGGCATGACATAATTATTTTGTTATGCTTACTGCAGGAGGAGCACGTGACCACGACTCTTCATGAATCAGCAAATCGGAAAACAGAGGAAGTAAGGAAAAGCATGTGAAGGTGTTCCATGTGGTTTCCTCCAGTTTTCTTTTTCACTTTTGAGGAATGGGAATAGAAAATTATGATTGGAGCATTAACATAAATGGATTTCTAGTTGGTAATGAATAGGTTTGTGATGGTGTATCTCCATTGTCAGCTTGATTGGACTTGGACTCAGCTAGGAGACACATCTCTGGTTGTGTCAATCAGAGTAACCATTCCACTATCTGGATGCTATGATGTCTTGAAATTTTCTCCACCAAATGACTCAGTCTATGACTTTTAAATTGAGCCTCAGTTTGCTCAATCAAAGAAAACAGTGTCTACTGTCTCTTGTTCCAACAGATTCCATTTTACAAGTTGTATTTGACTTCATTTTAAGGATGGAGGATGACCCTGCAACATGTGTTCAGCACCAACTATGTGGGACACAGTTATTAGTAACATCTACCAAAAGTACAAAGAGAGACATCCTATAAATTCGTCCAGGTAAAATGGAACTGAAGGAGCACATTGATATTTAAAAATCCTTTTGTTAAAATCCATCCAAGTAATAAATGTATCAGAAAAACCAGACTGGGGAAACAGTACAACTCCCTCATCTGAACCTATAAAGAGGACACAAAACACTTTGATTAACAGCTCCATGAGGTGTCCTCTAAACCTGACAGTGTGTGCTCCAAGAGGCCAACAGTATACAAACAACCTATGGCCCAACCATCTCAGTTTGAAACTTTCCCATTGTTGACATGATGTCTTTGACCTGCCTTCTGTACTTCCATCTGCCATCCATCTGTTCACACATTCATTCATCTGAGCCTTGTTCCATCCTTTGCTTCTGGAACCACCACTACATCTCCATTCTCACCCTGACCTACATTTTGACCCTATAGCAACACCAGCAGCACCAGCAGACTTCCAAAAAGCTCATCTTATTCCAAGGAAGAGAGCTGTCTTGCATATGTTCAGCTTCCCTGCATCTCTGTTTCTGTGAAACCTCTTGAACTCTACTATAGACTCTTGCTTGCTTCCTTGCATGCCTGTGTGCGTACGTGTGTGTGTGTGTTGTGCAACTGCATGAATGCATTCACCATGGTGCTCAGGTAGAGATTATAGAATATTGAACTCAGGTCTTTATGCTCACCTCAGCTTGACCTTGCACTTACAGTAAGTGTCTTCTTCCTCTTCCTTTCCTGCAGTTAAAATGATTCGTAAATTTTCTTACTAGAGGTGTAGTTACTAGAAGAATAAGTTTGATCTACCTTTGACTTTATTTTTCTTTAAAATCAATCATTCTATGTTTTGACTCTTCTCCAAATTGCAGAAAAAGATTAATGCTGCAATTATCTGTATCGGTAATTGGGCAACTCTCACAGCAAATCTCAGAGACATTGATTTCCTGGCCTTTCTGAATAAATACCCCCTCTCACCAATCTCAAATAAATAGTTACTCTCTTCCCTTCACACTTACTATCAACATAGTCTCAGTCAGGAATTGAAGAAAGCCATGCAAGCATTTGTTTATCCGATCATTATTAAAAATCATATTTCCATTTGGAACTTCCTGAGTCTCTCCAATTTAAAAATTACACAAAACTCACCCATTTTGTCTAATTACATGATACCCTTCAAGATATTCCTTTCTGCCCTAAAACTACCTGGCCATGCAGACTCATAGACTCTCACAAAAGATGGAACTAATTCTTTCACACTAAGTTATCTGTGGATAAATCTCAATATCTCTAATGAGCAAGATGACTATACAATTTAACATCTAAATGAGGAAACTTTGAGATTAAATGGGAGCATTAACAAAATGAGGTACTAAGGCAGAAAGTGACAGTATCTAAGACAGGAAGCATAAAGCCGGTCTACACACACAGCTACGTGAGGTTTCCCTCTACTAAAAAGAAAACTACAAAACACAAATGCTCAGCTGAAAAACAATTAGAGTTTTAGTTGTTGAATTTCAATTAACAAGCAGTACAGAATTTAGCCACAGGTAAATCTTCTTACAAGTATGTATCAAACATCACTCACCTATTTTTAAAGTAATGTTAGTAATATTGTTAGCAACAAATGCTTGTAGAATAGTTTCCAGGAACATGTTTTGAAGTTTTAAAGTACCACCCTAGCTAACACCTTAGCTGACAGTGTAAGGAACCTATTGCATTTGTGTTTTTAATACTGTTTGTTTTGTGGATGAGGCACTGAGTCAGAGTTATACATGACATTGCCATTAATTTCTCTGTGAGTCATTTGAAAGAAAGTGTACTGAATACCTCTTTTCTCTCCCCCATTAGGCCACATAATAAGTATTAAGGTGAAAATACCATAGACCCTTCTTTGAAGCTGCTTACTGTCTTTTGGGAGGAGTGAAATGGGCATTGCAGACATTGATCTGGCTTGTATCCATTATGCTTCATTGTAAAATGTAGCAAGAACTCTCTCCACTTATGTCTGCTGCTGATATTATTTCAGTGACTTCATATATAATTTGTGAAGCCCTAGAAATAGCTGGATTTGTGCTCACACTTTTGTTGCTCTCTGAACTGTTTGATAAGACATTCTTTTGGTCTGCCAGGAAAAAAAAATCAAAGGAAATGAGTTTGTCAATGGTCTCCTATCTAGAGAATGTGTCACAGAGGTGAGTGGAGAGTAATGTCAGGTAAGCTGTGAGTGTGTGATGGTGCAGGACCACAGCTTAACAAGAATAAAGACATAGATCTAAGGTATTAATCTTGAAACACTCTGGGCCAATACAAGGAGGGTTGAGTTAAGTCATAACTCATTAGACCCAGGTAGCTCATAAGTGGCCAACATTATCTTAAAATAGCTTCATACATATGTTTAAAAAAAAGATAACACATGATGGGTTAGCTTAGTTTAAATACTTTCACAATTTGTTCATAGCAATGAACTACAGGTACATAAATGTAGGGTGATCATGATCTCTCATGCTCAAAATTAGATGCATGGTCCAGTATTGTAGGCAGCACTTGTAAGCTTTGTAGAAATGCAAAGTCACAGTTTAGCCAGCTGCTCAGATGATTCATACACACAGACACTGAGAAGTGCTGTTGGCATAAGATTATATCTTTAGTGCAAGAGTGTTCCTTTAGGTTTGTAATTCTTTACAATAGATGTTCAGAGAGAGGGTCTACTCCAAATCTATATAGCAGTTGTTTACAAAGGACACTGTTGAATTTTCAGACAAAATAACCACACCTGATGCTATATTCCATTTCACAGTTATCCAAACTCCCAATGCTTCCTACTGATGGATGCCAAGTATATATAACTTCCAGTTTATGTATTATAACTAGCAGTGGAAATGCTCAATGTTCATTTCTAGTGGAGATAGATTACCACCTGATGATTTATAGCCTAAGGCTGATTTACTCATCTTAGACTACAGGTGCTTTTACATTCAGCATGGTCAATCAGGTTTCCATTGCCAATGTCATGTATTCACATTGTTAACTGAGGAAGAGATTGCAGATTTGTCTCACTATTACTATTTGAGTAAAATGTACATCTCTGAAGCAATGTACTAGCATCAGGTTGAAACTGATTAGGAGGGTGTTGTAATGAAAGAATGAATAAAACAACCTCAACAAGCTCAGATTGTTATTTAATCACAACAATGAAGGGCAGCAGTCTCTGAGGGAGTAGAGATTGTGCACATGGCAACACAGAGGGCTGGCAGTTTTATAGGATAACGAGGAGGATTTGGGGGAAAGAAGAGTCCATCTACGGGTCAGTTCTCCTAAAATCTCAAAGAAGATAGATAGCAACATAGACTAGCATGTTGATCCTCTTACCAGGAACTTCCTGGATCCTAACTGCCTACAGATGTTATCAGTCTAAGTTATCTTTTCTGTCTAGAGATTCTTAGCCCACCCTAAGGGTTTCCAGGCATTAACCTTTCAACTTATATTTATGGAAATTTTTCAGACAAAACAAAACAAAAAGGATATGAGTAGATGATTTAACAGTCTTTACATATAATGATGCGCTGAGTGAAGCATAGTTGTAACATAGGAGCTTGTGAGATGAGACTCTCTCATATCTAAATGTCTATTCTGGATCTAGGAGCTAAATAAATTCAAGTAAGTTACTTAGTATTTCCAAGTCTCCACTTTATAATTTATAAGATGGATATAATTTCCTTTCCTTGAAGTAAATGGGTATAAGGTAGTAGATTATGTTGTGATGAACCTACTCCCATTTATTCCTTTATAAATGTTAGAGATCTTCATTTTCTGTCTCTTTATTTCTCAAATGTGATACAAAAATGTATGGAGAAAAGGCCATTTGAACTTACAATTTTTATTATATCATCTTGGAAAGTACAAACATTCAGGGAAAAGAGATTGCATAAATGGGGTGGATATTATATTTTAAACATGATGGTTTCATACATTCAAACATGAGCTTTAGAATCTTATTAAACTGAGGGCCATTATCAGGGTCCTTAAGTTTTGTGTTATGAAAATACCTAATATGCTAGTGTATGAAGCCTCAAAAGAGCCCTATACATGTTTGCAAAAAAAAAAAAAAAAAACATAACTTACTTCTTCAAACCACCACCAGCTTTGAGTTTTACTTTGTAAACTGTGCCCCATAATCAGTGGCTCTCTCTCCACCAACATCGCTATTAGTTACCAAGCTGTCAGATATGTATGCACACAGTACTCCAGGCTTTGGCTTTTCTCATTACTCCTTCTTTATCAACAATAGTTATCCAGGGCTAGGAAAATTCTCAATGCATAAATCACTTGGTGTACAAGCACATGGACTGATTTTTGGACCCCAACACCTAAGTAAAAAGGTTGACACAACAGAGCATTCCTAGAAACTGACAGCATATAAAGAAGATACAGGAGGATCCATGGCGCTTGCTGGTGAGCAAGAGACCTTGCTTCAAAATATAGTAATTCCAACACACAGAATTCAGAGCACACAGATATTCAAACAATAGCAAAAAGAGTAGCCTCTCCTTTGTTCATCAATTCCCATATTTGTACAAAATCAATGAAACAGGAATATAATAATAATAATAGCTCAATTTAATCATGTGAAAAATGAGTCTTGAGAGAATGAAAATTAGCTTCTTTCAGAGAAGAATCCTTTATTGTTTTTTTCAGTGCAGAGTGGTCAACCTTGAAACAGTATACATACCAACAACTAATACTGACAGTGCAGGCTGCATTTATATATAATTGTACACACACACACACACACACATATATATATATACATATATGTATATATATATATATATAATAATGATAAAGTAAAAGATGCTATAAACATAAGAGTTGGGGGGGACATGTGAAGGGTTAAAGGGAAGGTAGCTGAGACAGTCTGTAGGGCAAATAAAGGGAAAGAGAAGGTGATGCCAATCTACTTCCATTAAATACCTCCTTTAAAAAGTAAATAAATACTAGAATAGAAAAGCTAATGGTTAGAATGTACAGTAACTTCCTGGAACAACATATTTAAATCTCCTTAAAGAGATAGTCTTGTTGAAATCATTACTAGGATCCATTTATCACCTGTATCTTAGTAAGCCAGAATCTGTTGAAAACAGTATTAATCAGGAATCTCTTTTCCTGTATCAACCACTATTATAGTATATTTCATTAATCTCTACTTATAGAGAAGTTGACATACTACTCACAGGATCTGAGCAAAACTTTTTTGACTTTCTGCTACTTCAGGTGCCAAACAGGGCTACTTGGGGTAACTGATGGCTGCTTTTCCCAGAACTCTCACAAACTATATAGCCAGCATTTAGCAACATCCATGAGAATAAGCAGACCAATATAACTGTAATTTTCATGGTTAATTTTATTGAAAGGAATCATTTTAAGTAGAAAATTCAGAAAGTGTTTTCTCCAGAAATGATATCAGTTCTCTGTGCTAAGTAGATAAGAAGTATATAAGCTAAAATGTTACAAAAACGATTTCAGGGAAACAACACACTTCATAATATCCACAGACAAAAAATATCTTGGCTTAACCCTAAACAATTAAATAAACGACTTGTATGACAAATTCTTCAAGTCTTTGTTGAAAGAAAATGAAAAGAAAATTATCAGAAGATAGAAAGATTTCCCATGCTTATGGATCAATAGAATTACCATAGTGAAAATGGCCTTTCTACCAAAAGCAATCTAAAGATTCAGTGCAATCCCCATCAAAACTCCAACACAATTCTTTACAGGTCTTGAAAGGATAACACTCGATTTCATGTGAAAAAATAAAAACTCAGGGTAGCTAAAATACTCATGAATAATAAAACAACTTCCTGAAGTATCACAAACCCTGATGTCAAGCTGTACAACAAAGCTATAGTAATACAAACCACATGGTAGTCATATGAAAAAAAAATCAATGAAATTGAACTGAAGATCCAGACATAAATCCATACACCTATGGGCACTTGACTTTTAGCAAAGAAGCCAGAAATGCAGAATGGATTAAAGAAACCATCTTTTACAAATGATGCTGGTCTAACTGGATCTCTTCATGTAGAACAATGCAAATAGATCCATATTTATTAACCTGCATAAAACTCAAGCCCAAATAGATCAAAGACTTCCACATTAAAACAGACACACTGAACCTGATTAAATGAAACTAGGGAATGGCTTTGAATGCATCAGCACAGGAGACAACTTCCCAAACAGAACACTGATAGCACAGGGACTCAGATTGATAATTAATGAATGGCACATCTTGAAACTGAAAACCTTCTGTGAGGTAAAGGTATTTGTCAGTAGGACAAAATGTCAGCCTACAGAATTGGAAAAGATTTTCACCAATGTTATATTTGATAGATGACTAATATCCAAAATATATAAACAACTCAAGAAACCAGGCATGAGCAAACTAAATCCAATTCAAATTCATACAGATCAATGCAGAGAATTCTCAATAGCAGATCTGAAATGACTGAGAAAATTCAAAGAAATATTCAACCTCCTTATGCATCATGGAAATGCAAATCAAAACTACTTTGACATCCCATCTTATCATGTTGGTGAGAATGTGGAGAAAAGGAAGCACTCTTAAATTGTTTGTTGGAGTAGAAATTCATTCAACTACTATGGAAATCAATACAGCAGTTCCTCAGAAAACAGGTAAGAGCTATACCATTCTTAGGGATATACCCAAAGGAAATCCCATTCTACCATAAGGATACATGCTTAACTATGTTTATAGAAGCATTATTTATAATAGTAAGAAACTAGAAATAACCCAGATGTCCCTCAACATAAGAAATGATAAAGAAAATATGGCTAATGTGGTATAGTTATACAATAGAGCATAATTTACTTTGAAAAAATGACATGTTGAAATTTACAGGCAAAAGGGAGGAACTAGAAAAATTATCCTGAGACAGCACAGATTCAGAAAAACAAAATCCACAGACTCAGAGACAAAGCACTACGAAGGGGGAGGGGAACACATGGATCTCCCTGGGGGAATGGGAAATAGAATCTATTATTCAGGGGGATTGTGGTGGCATGGTGGGGATGGCAACAGGAGTGATCAGGTGGGGAAGGAAGGGACAGAGGGAGACAGACTGAAGCTCACAGAGACAGTCATGGAGTCTTCTTGTGACTGTGTCAAATCCTCTACATACATGCTATACTTGTTCATCCTGGGGTATTTTGGGAACATTCTAACCCTGGGAAAAGGGGTATCTTTTACTCTTCTGCTTGTATGCTTTTTGAGTTGCTTAGTACAACCTTTATGTGAGGGTTTCTTCCTAGTCTTATTGTATCTTGTTATACTATGTTTGATTGATATCATTGGGAAGCCTGTTTTTTCCTGAAAGGGAATGGAGGAGTAGTAGATCTAAAGAAAGGAGAGGTGAGAGAGGAGAACTGTGAGGAATGGAGGGAGAGGAGTCTACAGCCAGGGTATAATATATGAGAGAATAATAATTAAAAAAAAATTACAAGAATCAAATTTCTGGCCAGAGATCTTCTAGACTAACTTATTTCGTACTTAAACACAAACTTGACTAATGGATGTGCATTGACATAAACAGATTCCTGGTAAAGAACTTTTGAATATGTCAATGATGTTACTCTAAGTTTCTTTACTACATTACTCGTGAAACACTTCTGCTAACCACAGTTTGCATTAGGATCAATAGAAATATTAAATAAATATGAGGGTATTATACAATCTCTAATCTCCCTCTGTCATGTTAAAAACCAACAAGCTTACAGCAATGATAGAGACTTTATAGTCATAAGTGTGTAGTTTCAATTGTAGCTCATTCCCTTTAATAAGCGAACTTTGGTCAGCTTCCAGAACGTAAAAATGAATGAGGTGCAATGTTATTTTTGTTTTAGGATTTACAGTCTACTGAAATAAGTTGATAGGCAATCATGCAAGTATAAGCTTATGAAATAGTCTGTGGGAAATTTTGCAAAAAATACTTAGTGAGGGAGATTTGAGAAACCAAATATAAAATTGTATACAAACAAGTCCATTTGGGAAAGAGATTCAGGAATCCAATAGAATTTGACTTTCTGGGAAAAAATTGGTGGCTTGTAATTTCATCTTCATTTGCTCAGTAAACAAAGAAAAAACATAAATGTATACAGAAATAAAATTATTATGTTTTAATCAGACAGGCTTGGCTTTGTCATTTATAAACTACTCAAATTTGGCTAAATCCATTGGACTTGGAATTTTGTTTTCTTGAACGCAAAATATATAGTATAATACTGATTTTTAAAAAAATCAGTTGTAAGTTATTTGACAAAGTAAGCAAATAAGTATTTAAAGTGCAGTTAGAATTTAAACTGATTCGATAGTAAGAGAGTCTCAGTTAGGGTTTATGACCTCATCAAATATGGGTCATTGTAGGACTGCGTAAGGGTATCCTGGTTCATCGTAGGGCATGGGCCTAGAACCCCGAGACTCTACGTGAGAACTGGCAGGAGTTCAGCATGCCCCCAGAACCCAGGGTCCTCAAAAGCAGTCTAGTCTCCATAGAACTACATTCTTCAGTCACATAGGCCATTACAGCCTCTCCCAAAGTACACATGTAGAGGGTGTTACTATAGGCCTCAGGCACTAGGGATTTACATACTAATGAAGGCCAGAGGGCGGAGCAAATTAAGCATGCCTCACCAGATCCTCCCCAGATCCTCCCCCTTTCTCCCTCCCTATATAACTCTGGACTGCCCTGAGTTCTATTGGGGGGGGGGGGGCGGTACAACTAGACCCATCTACCATCCGCCATGACAATAAACCCTTTTGGAACCAAGGACTTCCTCGTGTCATTGGGGCCTGCCGCTGCCAAAGCCTCCAGGCTGCTGGAACCTTAGACCTCCTGCCGCATGTGGGACCCTCAGCACGGAAAACCCACAGGGACACCTCATATTTTTCCCCACAGGTCATTAAATAAATTTAGAGAATAAGGCAATGATTCCATTTTTTGAGCATGCCCTGGAAAAATTAGAGAGCTGTTGGTTACCGCCATAAAATGTGTTATTATTGAACAGTTGGGGATATCCTCCCAGGATGTTCTTTGTTGTGTTTCTTAGATTTTGCATTTAGGAAAGGCTATTGATTTTTTTTTTCTCCCTTGACACCTTGCACAGAACCTTCAGACACTAAAAGCTAGTTCTTAGAGAGAAGACTTTCAGGTCAGTTCCAGTTGTGTTCATCCAAGTCCTGTGACCAAAGTGTAAGCAGTCTTCAAAAATAAGATCTTACATTTAAGTTTTGGGAGGCAATGAAAGGTGATGAGAATAGAGCATATTGTTTTAGGAGTTATTTAGGGCTATGGATTGTATTGTTTTAGGAGTCTGGACTATTCAGACCATCTTCAGGTAAAAGGACAGAACAGAAAAATATTACAGTGAGTAAGGGGACTCAGACCCAAAAGGACAAGAACTGCATATTTTCTTGTATTTGTCAATCATAATTGTGAATCATTAGATTGGAATATATAACCTAGACTATGTACAGAAATCCATAAAGCATAAAAAAACATAAAGAGGTTAATGGAAAAAAATGCAATGGAAGGCTTAACAGAGAGAAGTAAGAGAAGACAACAACAGTACAGAGGGAGAAGAGAGGAGGAAGAAATATACTAAGGATGTTTGCAAAATATGTAGAGAAGAATTTATATAATTTTTACATATAAAATTTATATACAATACACATATTATATGTATTATAATTATATTCCACAAATGTACCTATTATTTGTAATATAATATATAAATATATAATATATACATACACACAAATATATACACACACACACACACACACACAAATAATGTACATTTGTCTGTGTGTGAGTATGTACCATTTGGGTGATAATTCTTTCCCCAAGAACTATAGAACACCTAACAAAAGCCCCAGGGCCAGGCATAGGAAACTTTTTTTTGAATTATTAAGTCACTAAATATCTTTATTTGTTTATTCTTCATGGTGAAACATAGTCTATTGTTTTTGATTTAATAGTAGTTATGGGTCGATCTGTGTCCCACGAAATGCATACATTTAAATTCTAACCTTCAAGTCCCTAAAACCTGAAAATGAAGTTGCTACTCAAATATTCTATATAAAAAGAAACACTTTAAATCAAAAAAAAAAAAAGGCATCTAAACATGAGTGTGTATCTAAGAGGAGAAAGCACATGTGAGAGATCAATAAGTTGGCTGTCTACAAAAATAAGTTGAAAGATAAATTAAAGGGGTGGCTGGAAAGTGGTTAAGAGCACTGGCTGCTCTTCCAGAGGTCTTGAGTTCAATTCCTAGCAACCACATGGTGGCTCACAATCATTTGTAATGGGATCTGATGCCCTCTTCTGGTATGTTTGAAGAGAGTGACAGTGTACACACATACATGAAATAAATACATACAAAAAGAAAGAAGTTAAGTGAGACCAGAACTGAGGATATCATAATGCCAGTGGTTTCCCATCCATATCTGTGAGAAAATTAATGTATGTTGTTTAATCCACTGTATTTTGCTATGGTAACCCCTATTAAACTCATACAACAGGTGACTAGTAGGGGCATGGAAACGATCTCTGTAGGCCTAGCTTGCAGAACACATGGGGTTCGAAATCCAGATGCCAGAAATCTTACACAAAACCCCATGCTCTTAATTTTCTCAGACTGCTACCTCTCAAAATGTAAAAACTGGAATCATGAGAGGAAGTCACATACTTTCAAGTGCATATCCATTCACAATGGAAGCAGAATTCTTTTTCTTAAATTATTATTATGAAGAAATTACTTTATTTATTTACATCCCAAATGTTGTTACCCCTTCCAGTCCCCTTGGCAGTTCTTTCCCCCATCTCCTTCAACTTTGAAAGGGTGTCCTTGCCCTGTCATCCCCCCTTTCTGGTGTATCAAGTCTCTACAAGATTAGGTGCATCCTCTCCCACTGAGGTAAGACAAGGCAGTCCTCTGCTACATAAGTTAGAGGCAGTATTCTAACACAGATCTCTTTCCTCTTGCCTCATCAAGGGCAATGAAATGGTCCTGTGATACCACAGAGATGTGTTTATTCTAAAAGCTTCAATTCATTGGGCTTCAACTTTCCTACATAAGAGGGCTGAGGCAGCACTAGCTTTAACACATGGGTATAGGCTGCTGAGCCTAATGCTCATGGATGAAAAATGATGGAAATTTGAAAAAGGGCTCTGTAGTCACTTAAGACATTAGATTCATATTCCACATCAACTTCTAACTGCCCTTGTAAGGTTTACAGCACAACATCCCTTCTAATAACAATTTAAACACAAATTTGACTTGTCGTACTCATGTTGAAAGCCTTTTAAGTGCTTTCAACAGATTCCAGAAGAATCGTTAACATAGATGCTCTAAATTAGAAAGAGTTTCTCTGGAGTCTGACAATTCACACACTTTAGTCAGTGAGAAAAGATTTCATAGCATTGCACTAGACTGTGAATTATTTGATCGCTCCAGTCAGAGCTGCATCATTTCTTGTGCTGAGTTTCATGTGGGAAAAGGACCCCACATTCTAAGGGCCAGGAAGAAAGAAAGCTTTCACCATGCCAACTTAATTTTACATTTTTAAGCCCTTCCCATTATGCTGTACACTTAAATGTATTACCTCTGGTGCAGCGAGAGTGCTGTTACCATTACTACACCACCAACACCATTCTTCCATGGGGAATCTGACAATGCCACTTAAAACAAATATCACCAAAATTAAACATTTTGACAACGTATCATATTATAGACCCATAATAGTTTGTTTTACAGCTCAGCTAGCATTTGAACATGCTAGCATGCCACAAAAGCAGCTTTTAAATGAAAACATTTAATGCAGTGAAGTCTGAGGGAGGTAAACAAAACCATTTTTACTCATTCTTTCATTCAACATGCTTGTGTGTGTGTGTGTGTGTGTGTGTGTGTGCGCAGGAAATATGCCTGTGTGAATGAATGTGTGTGTCTCTACCTGGATGTGGAAGTCAGAGATTAACATTAGTGTCCTAGTTTGCTTTCTGTTGTTGAGATAAACCATTTACCAAAAAGGAACTCTGGGAAGAAAAAGTTTATTTAGATTAACAGTCCCAATCTCTCATCAAGGAAAGCCAAGACTGGGATTCAAGTCAGGAACCAATTGTTGAATGCCAAATTTGTATGTTATATATAGATATACATCAAAAGGATCCTAATCTAGACAATTAGCCACTTTGTTTACCCAGCTATGGCACATCTTCATATCTGTCTGACTACCCACCAAGGAATCAATTTCATTCCTGGTCTCTTAATAACATACCTGCCCCACCATTATGGACTTGGTACAATTATAGGCCAAAATAAGACTTTGCTTTATACATTACTTTTGGTGGTGATATTTTATCATAGTAACTAAAAAGTATGTAATATAGGGGATTATCAAAAGTTTAAAAATGCTGTGTATTATGATTCTGTTGAGTAACACTGCCAATAGAATGGATAAAAGGAATATATTAGATTGGCTGATAATATAGACATAGTATCTTAACAACGGCTATGTTTATACTGAAAAAGCTTAGAGCTAGTAGTTACTCAGTCTCTCTGCTGAATGCCCCAGCAGTCCAAA
The DNA here is from genome assembly GCF_004785775.1 of Grammomys surdaster. NCBI lineage: Eukaryota > Metazoa > Chordata > Mammalia > Rodentia > Muridae > Grammomys > Grammomys surdaster. Next base: position 8,901,326 of record NW_021604658.1, on the reverse strand, counting down.
TTAGGCACTCAAAGGTTAGAGAATTTTTGGATGACTGCTGGTCTTCAAGACTGGACATCCAAAATATCTGAGTTCTGGTATCACTTAATGATTACGAATGATAGCAATTACAGCAATAATTACACACTAACCAGTAAGAATGAAAAGGAAGCAAGCAGCCAGTTCTGCTCTTTTCTCACACCTCTTGATATCCATACTATCTATCACTGAGAAGGTGCTGGCTATGCTCCCCTCAGCTAATTCTTCCTGGAAATGCTCTCTCAGAGCTGCCCAAGGGCACATCACTTAGTTGACTCCAGACCAAACAAGATATCAACTAAAGTTAGACATCAGTTGCACAAATCTATTTTAACATGACTATTTCTATTTATTATGAGCTATTTTATATTTACTAATTTATTTGCCATCTTACAAACTTTATTGTAACCAACTGTAGCAAAAATATTCAGACTCACGTGTTATATTATGCTTAGCACACACTTTCTCATTTTGTATGGCTAGGATACAAACCCAACTCTCATCCTCACGTACAGACAGAGGTAAATACCTCAGAGCTAGTTATTAGATTCCTGCCTTTGTTTTCTTGTTTTGTTTTCACTTGGCCTATTTCAAACTCTATTACTTTCATACTGGGTTAGGCAGAAAGATGCCAAGAAGAGACAATCATCTTCTGTGTTTGTAATCAACATTAAAATGAGTATGCAAATGCTTACTCTCCATTCTAATGAAAGTCTAAGAAGCCCCTTGTACTTTTTAGGAAAACTAATTGTTAGTTAATGGTCTAATCTCTCCCCTTTGACCACACCACAATCCCCCAATTAAAGGTCTATTTAAATTATTACTCATTTGTTTCTGGCAGTGGATCCTAATAGCATCTCAAGTGATGTGATGCCACTATCTAGGGAGACTTCTACAGAGTTATCACAGTATCCGCTCACCAGGATTTAGGCTTTGGAGCATTTGAACATTGCTTCCTTGAATAAAACATTGATTTCTTTTCTTTCCATTTAGACAACCAGCTTTCTTTGGTAATCTACTCTTGCAATTTATATAAACCAGTGAGTGGAAGTTAACAGGAAATCTACCTTTATTTATTATATTTTTTTTATATTCTTCTCATCTGATGGTAAGAAGCAGGGTGAAGCAAAAGTCACAAACTATATATAGGCTGAAGCCATCTAGTTCACATTAAAATGAAGTGTGAACTGGGTCTCTAACATTTCTTTGTCTAGAAAAATACAAGAATGGATCTCCATAAATGTGACATCCTAGGAGTAGCTTCTTTGAATATCAGTTTTTTTCTGATTTAAATAAATAGCCAGCCCTTCTCTGCAACTTCTGTTTCTTGGTTTTCTCCAGTCCCTCTGCAGAAACATTTTTCTTTAATTGTTCTTCCCTTGAAGTCATTCATGCAATGCAAATTTATATTGCTTTGTGGTCAGTTTTTGTTCTAGAAGTCAGATGAGGCCAAGTAAAGGCTGTGCCCTCACAAAGGTGAAGGTGACAGTCTATCCTAGAATAGTAGAGCAAAGAACATGAAAATGCATATCATTATCTTAGTTTAGGGTCAAACCTGGGCAATGAGAAGAGAGAGTAATTAGTGGCAGCCCTAACCTCTGCTGTCTGTAAGGTGTTTGCTATAGCCTCTTGTCTTAACATTTATGCCACCTTTCTGATCTCTACAGATATTTCAGTCGATATCTAGTGAAGAATTATAGGACTAAAGCAAATTCAGATGCAGAAACACAACAGTCCTCTTAAAAAAATAAAAATTATGCTGGAGTCAAATATGAGTGATTATTTGGCACCCAGGAATGCAAAATCAGATTACTTCAACTATTAGATTTCAATATGGTAACAGGTAACAGTTTTATGAAACAAAGAAAGTCAGGATATGATTTTTGCTTTAAATCATCCTTTAGTCTAAAGGCTTGCTGCTACACTGGGGTCCTGAATACACGAATGCCTTCTCTGACAGCTGGGATTATGACTTTCAATTGGCTATAGAATGTATCTGTGCCATCTTCTTTGGTGGGCACATTATAACATGAAAGAGCTAAATATATGGCCAATATAATTAGGCTCTGGAATTACAGTATCCTGAACTTTCCACAATCATTGAAGTTTTAATTAGTCAGCTTTGTAGAAAGTTCAGTAAAAAGTAGAGTTATACTGGAAACTTCTGTTTACACAAGTGAGGGTATATCAAAGGCTATGAGTTGGAATTTACTTTGTACTGTGCATGCACTATATAAAAGACGCAATTTCCCTAATAAGGGTCATATTTAATTGTGTTAGATTATGAAAAGACTTTTTTACAAATAAGATTAAATAGTCAGAGATTCTTTTTTGAAACAGGAAACAGAGAACAAGGTTTCCACTATTCAGTGAATTATTTTCAAAATAATGAAACCCTTCTATGCTCTTGTACTTTGTACTTAAGGTGGCTAGCCATCCCAGCTTCAGCTTTTCTCAAAAATCACTCAGTGCCATTTTTTTAGACTCCCTCCTCAAGCATTCTCAACATGCACAATTTGTTATTCCTTTCTTCTTTTATCAATTTTTGTTCAATATTCATTGTTTGAATACCTACTACTTACAATAATCACATTTTTGCTGGTAACAGCAAAGACAAACAAACAAAAATCAAACAAGATTGACAAGGAGCTTGTAGAACTGAGGAAATGTATAATAAATAAGTTGGCAAAAATGTCAGATGACAATAAGCTGTCAAGAAGAGTATTAATGATGAGCAACTGAAACAGAGGTTGAGATTGTGAGTATTCTCTTATCAGTGATTTAAGGAAACTGTCTTTCACCAAATAATATATAAACTATGATAAAATTTATAGGAAGTCCTGGGGAAGTAGCTCAGTCAGTAAGATGTCTAGTACACAATTCTGAATAGCTGGGATTTAAAATGCTGGGTGTGGTGGTGCTTGTTTGAAATCCAGCAATGGGAAAATGGAGTCAGGAAGATCCCAGAAGCTCACTAGGTAGACAGCTTAGATGAATGGGTAATCTATAGGTACCAGAAAAGGATAACTGTCTTCAAACAAACAAAAATAACAACAAAAGTGGACAATAATTGAGAAACATGTTTGAAATTGGTCTCTAATATTCACACATGTATGCATACCTAGACACACTCATCTACCTGTGACCCTACCTGCCATCAGGGATCTTCCACTGATATCAATCCAAGAGAGGAAAAGGAGGGGGGTTTGTAAGCCCTGTGAGTACATACAGTGAAGAAGATACACCAGGACCAGTTAGAGGGAGGCAGATCAACTTTACTTGGTGTGATTCAAGGCTTACCTAGTTTAAAGGGTCAGGAGTAGACAAGTTCAGAATGGGTAAAAGTCATTGGCTGAAGGCTTGTGGTATGACAATGCTCCAGTAGCATGGAGAAGTATTTCAGCAATCTCAAGTGATAACTGAATGGGTCCTTATGTGGAGAAGTTGAATCTGTAATCTGAAGCTACATGAAATTCTGTAGGTAGAGATATGTACAGTTTTGAACTTTCCACACAAGGTCTGAGAAGGAGAAACCCTGCTAATTAATGAAGGGAGTTCTGCATTATGAACTGAGTTAGAAGGCTATCTGGTCAAAGGTGAATTTCACCTTATTTAGCAGTGTTTCCCCACATCCACCTACACACATGAGTACATCAAAACACTCACACCAGTACTGCCACTCTCCTCATAAGAATATGTAAAAATTGCCCAGGCATGTAAAGTTGAAAGGAAAGTCATATGAACAAAGGAATACTAAAAGCTAAACCCTAGAAAAAGAAGACAGAACAGAAAGGTCATTTTTGTGAATGAAGTCTCTATGTTAGGGGAACAGAACGGATGAGGAACAACAGAAAAAAAAAGTATCAATTTCAGAATACATGAAACTTCATGAGCCACAGTAAAGAGTATAAGATTCACTTCCTGTGTTCTATGTAAAGGTAGAAGTCATTGAAGATATTTTATTCAAAGAGCAGAAGAACCAATTTGTGTTGCTTATGGATTTCAGTTCACAGGAAGCCCTGAAAATTTAATCATAATGCCAACTGATTCAGTAGGTCAAGAGTAGACCCGAGGTTCTGGGTTCCTACCAAGCTCAATAGATGCTGTTGATGCTGGGTCAAAGTCCATGTTTAGAATAATATTCTAGGTGATTCATGAACATTGATGGAAGATAAGCAGCAGAGAAACAATAGGCATGCAGAAACACACTTCTAAGGCTCATTTTGTGGTGAGACTTGTTACTGATGAAAGTGGTGGGGAGCATCTGCCTTCAGCCTGTATTCAACAAGGGAGGTGACAGGCTGATGACCAGTGTGTAAAGAAGGCAGAGGAAAGAAGATGAGAAATGAATGAAAATCTCTAGAAACAGCTGGACAAATTATGCAGGTGATGAAGTCATTTGTAAAGATGAGGAAGAAACCTCATCTGCCTCCATACTTAGCCCTATGCCTAAATAAGAAAGAATTCATAAAATTTTATTTTTCATAGTTGTTAAAGGTCCTAAAGGAAAATGAATATTCTGACTATTTTATCACCAAGCAATGGACTATTATAAGTAATGATGTTACTAAATAACATACTATTAGAAACTGGGTTTTCCAAACCTATGGCAGATTTAACATTCACACTTTGAAAGGAGTATATTTTAGTTATCTGCTCAAAGGAAAGAGTCTGAAGAATGAAGCAACTGGAAAATCATACAACGTCAGCTGAGTGGTACTGTCGGGCTGCATGTCTGCCTTGCCACTGGGGGTGTTACAGACTTTCAGGGGAGGCAGAACACACTCTGTGATAGGGATATCCAGGTGTCATTCTTGCTGGAATCAGAAGGGATAAATTCTGAGGAGCTCTTGTCTAGTCATAACAAAGGGTTCCCAGGAGCTCTGGTCTGAATAAAACAGCTCAAGTGTTACAGCTCTCAGAAGGGAAGCCCTTGCAGGGCAAGTAGCTGGAGTCTCTCCTGCTACCGTAGCAGTACTCATTCCAGCAGCATCGATGGCGGTGGCCCTCAGCAATCAGCAGAGAACCAGAGCTGGACCCCTGCTAGGCAAGTGGGTGGCAGTAAGTAGATACAATCAACAGCAGAGAGGAGTAGCTGTGGACAGCCAAGAGCCACAACCAGAGACACAGTGCCAAGTGGGGGCACTAGCCTGGCCTACTAGGTGGATTCAAGGTCCAGAGATGAACACTTCAGGAGAGAAAACTCTTCCCCAGAGTGTTACAGTTCAATAAAACAGCCACTCTCTGAAAACTCTTGATGCAATAACTCCTGCAATTTGTTCCATGCGGATAGAGACGTTATAAATATTTTGTGAGTAGGGTGGGATTTAGGGGTAGATGCTTTCCATTGGCTAAATCTGAGATGTTAGGGATGTTTTATTTGCATGGGGAAAGACTTCAGATATGGTCTCTATGTGACTAATTGTCATAGCCCTCTCAGTGTGGTGTCACGGTTATGTGTTCCAGAACAAGTAGAGCTTGGCAGGAAGCTGATGGCCCCATGCCTGCCGGTCTCAATTCTAAGATGTCCTGGGGTTCATGCTTCCTCAACTTTATCAGTTCTTTTGTCTGGTGGCATGATCCACTTGTGCCACATGGTATATTGTCAAATTTAGCGTTGGTTTTGTACAAATAAGCCTCACTCATCAAACTAAAGAGGAAAATACCATTTGTTCATTAAAACAATCAGCCATAGAAGAGTGCTACTGCTCATGGATTGTGAAAAAGGACGACTTCTGCTTCACTCTCTCAAAGGTGATTAATACTGTGGAAAACTCTACTCTAATTGAAAAGTTGTTTGAATACAGGAGAGTACTAAAATGTGTCCACAGAGTCATAAATCATCAGGCCAGCAGCTTTTGAGACTGAGGGTGGGCTTGGAATTTCCATCCTGGTGCTAGGTAAAGGGATAAACAGCCTCTGCCTTGAGACAATCTGTTTGAAGATGCTGCACTGAATGATGATGCCTCAAGTAGGATCTATTCTGAACACTCATAAAAATGTGAGAATCCAATCAAGAACAAGGCAAAGAGACTGCAAATAGCAGTGGGTGTAGTCATTTGTTTGGCCTGAATCTTTCCTAACATTAAGAAAGGGGTGAAATTCTCTCTTACTCTTGGTATAATTGGCAACAAACCACCCTAATTGGTAGTAAAACTCAGGCAGTTAAACAATCGTCTCATTTTTATATAGATGGTGCCTGGCTATAGTCTATTGGGCTTAAAGATGATTTTGTTTTCTAAAATCTATCTCATGTAAATCACTGGAAGACGACTGAGGGCTACTCTGTAAGTGACAGGAACATTTCAGACAGAGGCATGACTGGAAGAGGATCTGAAAGTATGTTCTTAGAGAGAGTTGAGAAAAACTCCTCTGCCAAAACTGGTTAAGAACTGGAGAAAAAAAAAAAGTAAAGAATCCTTCATTTTACCTGAATGCAAAATGCGATGGGTTGCTATTCACAGGTGAACTTGCCTTTCAGGGAGACATGGGTTCAGCTGAGTTAGAATATATGTTGGGTTGATGTGTGGGTCCTGGACCAGTTGTTGGGTTCAAGTGTGTCCTGTGTCTGACCTGCCACAGGGCTAGGACCACTTGGGGAAGACAGAGGCTTGAGAATTTTGACTGTGCTCACTCCAGCTGGCGCTGGGCTATGTGAAGCTGCAGCTACCAATAGTAATAAACATTACAATTAAAGTCTTTTTCATGTAAAAGCTTTTAAACTGTAAAACATGCTAAAAGTCACACAGTACTGGGAGCTGTCTTTGTTCTGTAAAACTCTAAAGAATCATGATACTATATATTTGTAGGACTATGAAAGGCAGCCTGATTTCTTGTTGAGCTAGGTTTGAAACCCAAGTGACCCAGTAGGTGACCTGCAGGGTCTCCTGCAATGGACTTAGTTAGGCATTTGCCGTACTCCCAGACTCCAGGTTCCTGACACGAGGCCACAGCCCTCCATAGATTTGTGTCCTGTAGACACATAGGGCAACACCCTTACTAGCTCCTCCACAGATAGTGGGTATACAGGCCACGGAGCCTCAAGACAGATCTCCGTTTTAATGAGGTACCTAAAGGCCAGAAGGGCATAGCCAATTAAACATTCCTTCTCTGACTCTCCTCCCTACAAAAGGTGTTTAACCTCAAGCCTGCCCTGAGAAAATTGGGTTACAGTTTCTCATCTGCTTTCTGCCATGACAATAAACATCTTAAAACCATGGACCATTTCTCTTTCATCGGGATCCACCCTGGGGAACAATGAAGAAGGTTTTCACCTAAAGAGCCTTGTCTAATCTCTTGCAGAAGACCTCTCTATGTTCCCAGCCATGGAGACCACCAACCCAAGCAAGCCAAGAACTCTCATCACAGCAGGACACAGCCAGAACTTCTAGCACTTTCTCCTTTGGCTGTGAGCCAATCTAGCCCTTGCATCCCCACTTTGTTCTCGGCCCATTTGCAGCTCTCATAGCCTGATGTGGGTGTCCAAGAGCCTGAGAACCAGATGAGCTAGCTCCGGCTCCACTGGGACCTCAGACTGTGCTCCCGCAACTCCTAATTGAAATGTTTACTATTATGTTTTGTTCTGAAAAATATATGTCACACTGAAGTATAGACACAAATTTAAAATTTCTTGTATTTTTCTTCAGTTTGAGAACTCTTCTACTGCTGTCCAGTACTTCTCTTGAACTTATAATTTGTCTTAAGACAGAGTTGCTTCCTAGACAAATTTTTTAACTCTATTACCTAGATATACCCTAATAGGCTCATGGATCACATTAAATTATATGTAAAATATGAATAGATGAAAGCCTTCTCAAATCACATTTCATCTGACTTCATTGTGTTTTATGTATGTGCATGCACACACACACATATACATACACTATTACTTATCAAGAAGAGAAAAGCAACTGTATAAGTCATATGATTCATAAATTTCTATTGTTGTAGAACTAGGATTAGAGAACAGCTGCTTTGATCTAACATGCTTTTCTTTAAATTTCTTGGCAGAAGAGATGGATAACTTTCCCTATTATAGCAGTGGGCCAATCACAAAATCATGTCAGTCAGCTACGATAACTTCAGGCCTGTTCTCAGAAGGAACTTCTGTTTGAGTTCCATAACTCTTCTCTGCCAATTCCCAAGATTATCAGTGGTTCCTTGGCATCTATGTTGGAAGATGCCAGTATCCAGAGATTCTAAACATTTTTTTAATAACCTTAAATCAAAGAAGACATAATCAAGGTCTTACAGCATGCCCCAATCCCTCTTCATGGGACATCTGTATAGTATGAGCTTCTTATCTTTAAGTGAAATCCAGTGAGAGTTGAATTTCTGATTACTCACTGTCATTTAAATTAAGTGCAAAGCAAGCCTTGGAGGTAAATCAGCTTTAGATACAGCTTAACATACAGAAAGGCTCTTGTTTTAGTCATTACCATTAAAAGGAAAACAAAGTAAAACAAAACAAACAAACAGAAAAAAGCAAACATAAAAAACAATTGAGCCCAAAATACAGGGTAAAGAATAATTTAAAAATCCAGGCTGAGGACCCTTTAATCCAATTCCATTCCCAGTATGGTCTACCGTACTGAAGACATTTTTCATGTATAAATACATCACACTGTATTAATCTCTTTCTATCTCCTTCTGTCCCTATCTACTCTCAATTTAAAAACACAGTAGGGAAACATTGTTATACACACTCATTAATAAATTGCTTTATTCTCTTCTATTCTCTTCTGTTTATCATGTACATATTTATGAACAGAAATTAGAAGATGAATTATGTTTATTATTTTTTCTGAAATATGTATATGGAAGAACATGGCATTCAGAAATCTTGCCCAAGGCCACTGAGTAGTGACATTTCAGGAAAAGGACCCTGCTCTACTATATTTCACAGTCCACATTCCTTAAACTGGAAATTTTGGGTCTAACTGAAATAAGACAGGACAAATTTGCCTATCCTTCTCATTGGTGCATGAACACAGTCTGTTTACTAATTTTGGATATACCAAGGCAATCTATCATTTTGTTCCACTCTACCTAGCATTTGTGTCTATATAGATACCATGTATTACTGAATCCTCACTAAGAGTAAAAGCTGTATAGCCCAACCTGTAGTAGCAGATTCAGGACTAGTTAGAGCTGGCATTATCTCTACAGCTGGGAGTAATCACAAGGGGGATGTGCATGGCTCCTTTTCCAGTTTTCTTTCCTGTTCCTGGCATCAAAGTTATTCTAGACCTGTCCATCTGTATTCAATAACTTTTCACTTTGGGCTGGGTCAACACAGTGGCATCACAGGCAAATCTTCCTGTGTGCTTTTCTTTTAATTACAGCTTTGCCTACTAGGGTTGGAATTTTAAAGTTGGCTCGGCCATGATCGTGAATGACAATAAGATCCCCTGTCTAAAGGATGACATGAGATAAACAGGTAACTCCAGTTTTCAGCAGTTAGCTCCCTGCCTTGGTCAAAAAAAAAAAAAAACTTACATAATTTTGACTGAGAATATATAAGATAATTGACAACATTGCTGCATTTTAGAATAAGTATTATCTGCCAGTGGTGTCCAAGGTAGGAACTCTATGACATTTCAACCCAAAGGACTTCATCAAAACTCTTGTGGCATAAAGCAATGAGCCTTCAACTTACAATAAAAAAGACTATAATGCTTTCAAGATGTATTTATTGCTTAATGAATATAAGTGAGTCACGTAGTCATTTTGTGGGTATAGTGTTCTAGATACTACTGTACTCACTTTCATTCAGATTTCTGGAACACACTTAATGAGAATGAATGTCAAAGTAGTTTCCCAAAACCTTGTATAAAATAAAACAAATAGAATGTGATGTTTATAGAATATTTTACTTAACAGTTGGGACTACACTGATGATCAGGCAAAACCTATGTGGTCAGGTTATTTGCAAAGCAATCATGGCAGCTAAGTAGATGTGAAATTATTAAACATATAACTTTACCAACAATGCACAAGAAGCCAAGGTAAATTTGATAAGAGTACTGAAAGCTAAATTGGATTTATCAGAGAAGGCCTTTAATGAAGACTGAGTCAATAAGACATAAACAATCCTGAAAGGTTTTCCAAGTTAAAACAAATGCTTGGATTGATTTATTTTAGGAATGATATTACCAGGAACTCTGAAAATACTGGGGATTCTATGCCCTGAGTTTGTCCTCCACTGTTCCTGTATAATACAATGATGCTGTCAAGGCATGTCAGAAAGGTAGAAAAGTGAGTGCCAATCACTCCTCTGAACCTTACTAATGTATTTCTTCTGAGGTTCCACTGTCTTCTATTTTTTCTAAAATTTATATACAATTTTTCTATTTTGTCTTCACCTCAATTAAAGTTTCCCTGTACTTCATTCCTCCCATTTCCCTATACTCTACCTCTTCTCTCCCCAAGGTCCACTTCTGCCAACCCACGACAAACAGCAAGCTTACCAGGAACATCCACAAAACATGGAGTAACATGATGCAATAAAACTAGGCACAATCCCCATCATCAAGGCTAGGCACAGCAAACCAGCAGGAGAAAAAGGGTCCCAAGTACATAGCCAGAAACATCCTTACTTTCATTGCCAGTGGTCCCACCAAAACACCAAGCTAACAACCATATCATCTATGTAGACTCATGTAGGGTTTGTGATTGCTACATCTATTTGTGGGGCTCTATGAGCCCTACCCAGTTGAAATCTTTGGGCCTTGCTCTCCTGGTATCCTTGACCCCTCTGGCTCCCATATTTCTTTTTCTCTCTCTTGCTTGGGGTTCTCTGAGCTCCAAGAGGAGGGGAGCTGATAGTTATCTCCTTTTGGGGCTCTCTTTGCACCTAATGTTTGGCTGTGAGTCTCTGCCTTTACTCTCATCAGCTGCCTGTGGTAGCCTCTTTGACGAAGATTGGGCTAGTCACTGATTTATGAGCATATAACAATATCATTATGAATAATTTTATTGATTTTTATTCCTATCACAGTTCTCTGGGTTATTCAGCCTCTGATTCCTGGTCATCTAGGCAGTGTCCAGCATGGGCCTCAAATTAAAACTGATTTTGATTGGCTACTCCTATAAGTTCTGTACCTTCATTGCCCCAGTACATCTTGCAGACAGGATAGATTACATGTCAAAGATTTGGTGTCTGGGTTGGTGCTGCAGTCCCACCTCTCAGTGCCTTATCTACTTATATAGGATGGCTGATTCAGACTCTGCCTCTTCCTTAACTTGGAGTCTTTGCTAAGGTCACTGTCAGAATCCTAAGAGCTTCTACTTGACTAGGTTTCCACATCACCCTCCACCCCCATACCCTCCAATTCCAAGTTTTCTCCCAGTGCTCTTTCTCCCACTACTTCCCATCAATCCTGTTCCCATCACCATTTGCCCACAGTCCATCTGTGAAATCTATTCTTACACCTGTCAAAATGGCTAAGATTGGTAACACAAGTGACCATTTATTCTGGCAAAGATGTGAAACAAGTGGAACACTCCTCCATTGCTGGTGGGAGTTCACACTGGTACAACCACTATGGAAATCAATATGGCAGTTCCTCAGAAAATTGGGAATCCATCTACCTCATGACTGAGTTATACCACTCTTGGGTATATACCCAAAGGACAGTCCATCCTACCACAATGGCACCTGTTCAACTTGCAGCTTTATTCATAATATCCAGAAACTAGAAACAACCTAGATGTACCTTGTCAGAATAGGAAATTTGGTACATTTATACATTCCAGATTTTTAAAAAAAATGACATAAAATTTGCAGATAAATGAATGGAATTAGAGAAAAAAATCACCCAGAGGGAGGTAATTTGTACACCAAAACACAAATATGGTACAAAGTCACTTATAAGTGAACTCACTTATAATTTATTAGCTATTAATTCAATGAGAATCACGCTATAATCCACAGACCCAGAAAGGTTAAAAAAAAAGGAGGGCTCTAAGGGGAAATCCACGGATATTCCTGAAAAAAGGGAATTAACACTGTCTTGTTTTTCATTTCTGTGTTTTCTTTTCATTTTTGTTTTATTTGGCATTCAGGCATTTGTTAATGAGTTCTGCCTGTGTAAAACACCACTCAGCTTTCGGTGACCTAGTTACAGCTTTTAGGCCGGTCCAACTAAGTCCCACTTTGCTGCTACCCTCAGTCTTGCCAGACTCACAGCAGGCACATTAACCTCATGTGACGCCTCTCACTCTGATCCTGGGTCTTATTACAAGAGGGAGAGGGAAAAAATGTATTCCTGATTTTTGCTGAGTGACTAGAGCCTGGAAAGGAAGTGTGAGAGTTCAAGATCTATGTCACTATTTACCATCTCTAAATATTCCCAGTTTACCAGCTCCATGTTTTCATCTTTGCTTTAGCTGTTAGCTTCCTGGATGAATTATTCAATCTTCACTTGATTATTTATGTGAGACAATATGAAGTATTTCACACAAAAACATGGATGCAGTAAGACTGAAAAGCTTGAGGAGAAAGGTAGACATCCAAGGATTTTAAACAGAGGAAAAAGAAGCAATAATTCAGGAAATATAAGCAAGATTACTTATGCTTCGGGGTCCTAACTTCTAAAGAAAGGATGAAACTTAATGTGTCATAAAAGCATCATTGTCCATTAGCAGAAAGCAGACAAGTCCATAAATTATAAACAGACTGTATTTTGTTCTGGCCTCTGAAATTGTAGACCTTCATGGAAGGTATGTTGGATAGTAGTGATGGATCATCGTTGTACAGTTTCATTCATTTTGCTGAAAATGATGCCCCGTTATTTTACACATGACTTTGCCATCTATTGAAGCTCTACAGTTTGTAGAAATATATCTCACTCCCATTCTGCCAAGGTAATTATAAGCATGCCAGTGAAAGGTTGTGTCTGGTAATAAATAATGGTTAAGATGAGGACCCTTGGCCAGCATGGATTCTTACTAAGACTTTGGAACAGGTTTGTGGCTTCAGTTTTTTTCATGGTTTTTCTTAAGGAAAGCCTCATAATCATCTATGTTTATGGTTCTCCAAAACGTGGAACACCTCTGAGTCAGATCTCAAGTAATATAGGTAAGTTTGTGAATTCATGTTTGGGGAATTTTGATGGAATGGGCAGATCATATTAAGAAGCCTTCAGCAATATGAGTTGTCCCCTCTGGGTTATTAACACTCCTTACAGAGCAATCAGCATCTCATGCTGATATTTCAAGGAAAACTCTAATTCTCCTGATTGAAATGGAATAGACAAACTCCAAATAATATGACTTTATTTAATCAAACAAAAGTAACAAACAAAAAACAAAACAAAAATAAACATGTCATGCTTCACATCTCTTGTAATGTTTCCTGAAACAATTCTAATTGCTCAAAGCACCAATCCTTTGAAGATACAGCCCACAATTATTTCTACTTTATATTGTTTATTATTATTATTAATTGTATACATTCATATATAGGTGCACATGTGCTTGTTTGGAGGTCAGAGTTCCATGAAAGGTATGTTTCTCAATTGTTTGCTGCTTTCTTTTATTTATTTTAGAAAGAAGGTCTCTCATTGAACACAGAGTCAACTGAATGGCTAGAATGGCCCACTGAGCAGCTATATAATACCTCTGTCACTTTCTCCTCTCGCCAACAATTCCCCTGCATTAGTATTAGATACATGACACTGCCCTTGGATTGTACACAGGGACTGAACTTGGGCCATCATGCCTTGGGATCTGACCTTGGGTCCTCATGCCTTCATGGCAAGCACTTCAGTAACTAAGCCATCTGTCTCAGTTAAGGTTTCTGTATTATAATAAGGGCAACATGAACCAAAGCAACATAGTGAGAAAAGGTTTATTTCATGTTAGAACTTTTGTCTCTGTATCCTGAAATCTCAGGGCAGGACCTCAAGACAGGAACCTGAAGGCAGGAACTGATGCAGAGGGAATGAAGATGTATTCCTCATGGATTGTTTACCTGCTTTCATATGGCTGTCAGAACTATCAGCCTGGGGTAGGATTGCCTACATTGAGATGAGCCTGCCCACATCAGTCAACTATAAAAAAATGCCCCACAGGCTTGTCCATAGCACATTATGTCAAATGAGATTCCCACTTCTCAAAAGACTATAGCTAATGTAAAGCTAGCCATCACATTAGCTCCAAAACTCTTCTTCTTTTACTGTTGTGTTTTATGGTTGTTCTAAAATTAAGTGTGTTCCTTTCTGCCTCTGTAGCCAAGGACTCCTGTGATCACTAAAACCTATACAAAAAGGTATTATCATTCTTAGTTCTCTTCACTTGTCCCATTGTCATTACAGAAGAGCCACCCATAACACGAGGCTAAACTTGATCATGTCCTTCTTTGTACTAACCTTAGTGGAGAAAAGAGTCTTTTCACTATAGTTCTTAAAGGACCAAAGTAAAATAAAAGCTTTGGAGTTAAACTCAGTTAATATTGGTGCCTGCAGAGTGCTCTTCAATGAATTTCTCTGTAATCACTCATCCAATCACTTTCTCCAGATGTCCACAAGGTTGTAGAAGTATAGGGTTGATCTTCTCCATCATATACCTCTCAGTGTATTCTCTAGCCTGCTGAATTCAACTTTTCCAATGTCTGTGGTATTTTCTCTGGAGTCCTGTTTACCTTTCCCTGTACATAGATCTTGGTTAGAAAAGAGACAGGCTTGTTGATATAGATAAGTTTATATCTTTGTTTCCCTTAATTCCCTCATGACATCTATCTACTTTCTCAGCAACCTTCATGCTTTGCCTATCAATAATTTATCTTTATGAAGAAAATGACAAAACCTAGCTGCAGTCTCAGTACATAAAACAATGGCTTGGATACCTACTTGTTTATATTTGAGGAAGACATGGACATAAACCTCAAGGAGGCTGTGGCCTCACAAGAAAACAGAATCAGAATAAATATTTATAAAACAAGATAATACTGTATCGAAATTTTACCATAACAGCAATACACCCAAAGCTTATCAAAATAATATACCTGGAGCACACACAAAAAAGCAAGAGACTTACATGATACATTATTTTAAAAATCTGCATTCTACTCACCTAAATACACTGACTAGGAGAAGCATAGAAAATGAATTCAGAAGTTTCTGTCTTCCAAACTGAATTTTAAAATAATTTTTCCTCTTCACAACATTTAAAAATGGAAATTGCCCCACCTCCACAAAATCAAAGTTACCATACATCTTCCTGTCTCAGCAAGTTTTACTGGGAAGTCGCCCAGAGCACAGTAATATTAGTACATGTATTTTTCCTTTTAAGGAAAAAAAATCACTGGATAGTTCAATACAAACCTTCCCACAAAGAACTGAATTATTTCAGTACTTTAGGGACAAACTGTTATTGTGCTTTTTTTTCTTTCTTATTTTTTTCTTTTTTTTTTTTATTGGATGATTTATTTACATTTCCTATGTTGTCCCCTTACCCCATCCCCCACCACCCCCTCGGAACCCCCAATCCGCTCGCCCCTCCTCCTTCTTCTCTGTGGATGTAACCTCTATCTACACCCCCCCACTCCCACCTCCCCACCCTCAAAATTCCCACCCCCTGGGGCATCCAGCCTTCATGAGGTCAAGGTTCTCTTCTTCCACCTATGCCCAGCAGGGCCCTCCACTTTTACATATTCAGCTGAAGCCCTGGATCCCCCCCCTAAGTGCTCCCAGGCTGGTGGTTTAGACCCTGGGAGCTGTGGTTGGTTGGTATTGTTGCTCTCCTCATGGTGCCACAAACCCTTTCAACTCCTTCAGTCTTCACTCTAACTCCTCTATTGAGAACCCCATGATCAGTTCAATGGCTAGTTGTGAGCATCTGCCTCTCAATATGTCTGACTCTTGAAGGCCTCTGAGGAGATATCCATATCAGGCTCTTATCAGCATGCACTTCCTGTCTTCCACATCAGCATCTACCTTTGGTGATTGCACATGGGATAGCTACTCAGGTGGGGTGGTCTTGAGACGGCCCCTCCTTCAGTTTCTGTCCCTCACTTTGTCTCCATATTTGCTCCCTTGAGTATTTTGTTGCTCCTTCTAAGAAGGACCGAATCACCCTCACTTGGTCTTCCTTCTTTATGGGCTTCATGTGGCCTGTGAGTTGCATCTTGGGCATTTCAAGGTTCTAGGCTAATATCCAATAATCAGTGAGTGAATACCATGTGTCTTCTTTTGTGATTGGCTTACCTCACTCAGGATGATAATTTCTAGTTCCATCCATTTACCTAGGAACCTCTCGAATTCATTGTTTTTAATAGCTGAGTAATACTCCATTGTGTAAATATACCACATTTTTTGAATCCATTCCTCAGTTGAAGGACATCTGGGTTCTTTCCAGCTCCTGGCTATTATAAATAAGGCTGCTATGAACAGAGTTGAGCATATGTCCTTGTTATATGTTCGAGCATCTTCTGGGTATATGCCTAGGAGTGGTATAGCTGGATCCTCAGGTAATGCTATGTCCAATTTTCTGAGGAACCGCCAGACTGATTTCCAAAGTGGTTGCACCATCTTGCAGTCCCACCAACAATGGAGGAGTGTTCCTCTTTCTCCACATCCTCACCAGCATCTACTATCACCTGAGTTTTTAATCTTAGCCATTCTGACTGGTGTGAGATGGAATCTCAGGGTTGTTTTGATTTGCATTTCCCTGACGACTAAGGATGCTGAACATTTCTTTAGATGCTTCTCGGCCATTCGAGTTTCTTCCGTTGAAAATTCTTTGTTAAGCTCTATACCCCATTTTTTAATAGGGTAATTTGGTTGTCTGGAGTCTAATTTCTTGAGTTCTTTGTATATATTGGATATTAGCCCTCTATCAGATGAAGGATTGGTAAAGATCTTTTCCCAATTTGTTGGTTGTCGTTTTGTCCTATTGACAGTGTCCTTTGCCTTACAGAAACTTTGCAATTTTATGAAGTCCCATTTGTCAATTCTCGATCTTAGAGCATATGCCATTGGAGTTCTGTTCAGGAACTTTTCCCCTGTGCCCAAGTATTCGAGGCTTTTCCCCACCTTCTCTTCTATTAGTTTCAGTGTATCTGGTTTTATGTGGAGGTCCTTTATCCACATAGACTTGAGCTTTGTACAAGGGGATAAGAATGGATCAATGTTCATTCTTCTACATGTTGTCTTCCAGTTGAACCAGCACCATTTGTTGAAAATGCTGTCCTTTTTCCACTGGACACTTTTAGCTCCTTTGTCAAAGATCAAGTGACCATAGGAGTGTGGGTTCATTTCTGGGTCTTCAATTCTATTCCATTGATCTTCCTGCCTGTCTCTGTACCAATACCAGGTAGTTTTTTATCACTATTGCTCTGTAGTACAGCTTGAGGTCAGGGATGGTAATTCCTCCAGAAGTTCTTTTATTGTTGAGAATAGTTTTCGCTATCCTGGGTTTTTTGTTATTCCATATGAATTTGAGAATTTCCTTTTCTAACTCTGTGAAGAATTGAGTTGGGATTTTAATGGGGATTGCATTGAATCTATAGATTGCTTTTGGCAAGATGGCTATTTTTATTATATTAATCCTGCCAATCCATGAGTATGGGAGATCTTTCCATCTTCTGAGATCTTCTTCAATTTCTTTCTTCAGAGACTTGAAGTTCTTGTCATACAGGTCTTTCACTTGCTTGGTTAGATTCACACCAAGGTATTTTATATTATTTGCAACTATTGTGAAGGGTGTCATTTCCCTAATTTCTTTTTCAGTCTGTTTATCTTTCATGTAGAGGAAGGCTACTGATTTGTTTGAGTTGATTTTATAACCAGCCACTTTGCTGAAGTTGTTTATCAGGTTTAGGAGTTCTCTGGTGGAAGTTTGGGGGTCACTTAAGTATACTATCATATCATCTGCAAATAGCGATATTTTGACTTCTTCCTTTCCTATTTGTATCCCTTTGACTTCTTTTTGCTGTCTAATTGCTCTGGCTAAGACTTCCAGTACTATATTGAATAGGTAGGGGGAGAGTGGGCAACCTTGTCTAGTCCCTGATCTTAGTGGGATTGCTTCAAGTTTCTCTCCATTTAGCTTGATGTTGGCTACTGGTTTGCTGTAAATTGCTTTTACTATGTTTAGGTAGGGGCCTTGAATTCCTGATCTTTCCAAGACTTTTATCATGAAGGGATGTTGAATTTTGTCAAATGCTTTCTCAGCATCTAGTGAGATAATCATATGGTTTTTTTCTTTAAGTTTGTTTATATAGTGGATTACATTGATGGATTTCCGAATATTGAACCATCCCTGCATTCCTGGGATAAAACCTACTTGATCATGATGGATGATTGTTTTGATGTGGTCTTGGATTCGGTTTGCTAGAATTTTATTGAGTATTTTTGCATCGATGTTCATAAGGGAGATTGGTCTGAAGTTCTCTTTCTTTGTTGGGTCCTTGTGGGGTTTGGGAATGAGTGTAATTGTAGCTTCATAGAACGAATTGGGTAGTGTTCCTTCTGTCTCTATTTTGTGGAATAGTTTGAAGAGAATTGGTATTAGGTCTTCCTTGAAGGTCTGATAGAATTCAGCACTAAAACCATCTGGTCCTGGGCTTTTTTTAGTGGGGAGACTTTTAATGACTGCTGCTATTTCCTGAGTGGTTATGGGACTATTTAGATGGTTTATCTGCTCCTGGTTTAATTTTGGTACCTGGTATCTGTCTAGGAAATTGTCCATTTCATCCAGGTTTTCCAGTTTTGTTGAGTATAGGCCTTTGTAGTAGGATCTGATGATTTTTTTAATTTCTTCCGTTTCTGTTGTTATGTCTCCCTTTTCAGTTCTGATTTTACTAATTTGGATACTCTCTCTGTGCCCTCTGGTTAATCTGGCTAACGGTTTATCTATCTTGTTGATTTTCTCAAAGAACCAACTCCTGGTTTTATTGATATTTTGTATTGTTCTTTCAGTTTCTATTTGGTTGATTTCAGCCCTGAGTTTGATTATTTCCTGCCTTCTACTCCTCCTGGGTGTATTTGCTTCTTTTTGTTCTAGGGCTTTTAGTTGTGCAGTCAACTTGTTAGTGTGTGCTCTTTCCAGTTTCTTTTTGTAGGCACTTAGAGCTATGAGTTTTCCTCTTAGCACTGCCTTCATGGAGTCCCACAAGTTTTGGTATGATGTGTCCTCATTTTCATTGAAATCTAAAAAGTCTTTAATTTCTTTCTTTATTTCTTCCTTGACCAAGTCATCATTGAGTAGAGAGTTGTTCAGTTTCCATGTGCACATGGGTTTTCCATTGGTTTTGTCATTATTAAAGACCAGTCTTAGTCCGTGGTGATCTGATAAGATGCAAGGGATTATTTCAATCTTTTTGTATCTGTAGAGGCTTGTTTTGTGACCAATTATATGGTCTACTTTGGAGAAGGTACCATGAGGTGCTGAGAAAAAGGTATATTCTTTTGTTTTAGGATGAAATGTTCTATAGATGTCTGTTAAGTCCATTTGGTTCATAACTTCTGTTAATTTCAAAGTGTCTCTGTTTAGTTTCTGTTTCCATGATCTGTCCATTGCTGACAGTGGGGTGTTGAAATCCCCCACTATTATTGTGTGAGGTGTAATGTGTGTTTTGAGCTTTAGTAAAGTTTCTTTTATGTATGTAGGTGCCCTTGCATTTGGAGCATAGATGTTCAGAATTGAGAGTTCACCTTGGTAGATTTTTCCTTTGATGAGTATGAAGTGTCCTTCCTTATCTTTTTTGATTAATTTTGGATGAAAGTCGATTTTATTTGATATTAGAATGGCTACTTCAGCTTGTTTCTTGGGACCATTGGCTTGAAAAATTGTTTTCAACCCTTTTATTCTGAGGTAGTGTCTGTCTTTGTCACTGAGGTGCGTTTCTTGTATGCAGCAAAATTCTGGGTCTTGTTTGTGTATCCAGTCTGATAGTCTGCGTCTTTTTATTGGGGAATTGAGACCATTGATGTTAAGAGATATTAAGGAAAAATGATTGTTGCTTCCTGTTATTTTTTTTATTAGAGGTAAAGTTATGTTTGTATCTTTTTTGGGGGTTGTTGGAAGATTACTTACTTGCTTTTCCTAGGTTGTAGTTTCCCTCCTTGTGTTGGCATTTTCCATCAATTATCCTTTGAAGTGCTGGGTTTGTGGGAAGATATTGTGCAAATTTGGTTTTGTCATGGAATATCTTGGTTTCACCATCTATAGTGATTGAGAGTTTTGCTGGGTATAGTAATCTGGGCTGGCAATTGTGTTCTCTTAGTGTCTGTATGATGTCAGTCCAGGCTCTTCTGGCTTTTATAGTCTCTGGTGAGAAGTCTGGTGTAATTCTTATAGGTCTGCCTTTATATGTTACTTGACCTTTTTCCCTTACTGCTTTTAGTATTTTTTCTTTGTTTTGTGCATCTGATGTTTTGATTATTATGTGACGGGAGGTATTTCTTTTCTGGTCTAGTCTATTTGGTGTTCTGTAGGCTTCTTGTATGTTTATGGGCATCTTGTTCTTTAGGTTAGGGAAGTTTTCCTCAATAATTTTGTTGAAGATATTTACTGGCCCTTTAAGTTGGGAATCTTCATTCTCATCTATACCTATTATCCTTAGGTTTGGTCTTCTCATTGTGTCCTGGATTTCCTGGATGTTTTGAGTTAGGAGTTTTTTGCATTTTGCATTTTCTTTGACAACTGTGTCAATATTTTCCACCGTATCTTCTGCATTTGAGATTCTCTCTTCTATCTCTTGTATTCGGTTGGTGATGCTTGCGTCTGTGACTCCTGATCTCTTTCTTAGGTTTTCTATCTCCATGGTTGTCTCCCTTTGAACTTTCTTTATTGTTTCTATTTCCAGTTTCAGATCCTGAATGTTTTTGTTTAATTCCTTCTTTGTGTTTTCTTGCATTTCTTTAAGGGATTTCTGTGATTCCTCTTTAAGGGCTTCTATCTGTTTACTTGTACTCTCCTGTATTTCTTTAAGGGAGTTACTTAATTCCTTCTTATAATCCTCTATCATCATCATGAGAAGTGATTTTAATTCTGAATCCTGCTTTTCAGTTGTGATGGGGTGTTCAGGGCTTGCTATATTGGGAGAATTGGGCACTGATGATGCCAAGAAACTTTGGTTTCCATTGCTTATGTTCTTGCGCTTGCCTTTCGCCATCTGGTTAACTCTAGTGGTACCTGCCCTCACTGTGTAAAACTGGAGTCTGTATTTCCAGTTATCTTGCTTATTGCAGAGTTCCTCAGAGTCCAGAGGTCTCTGTGGTCTTATGCTCCTAATCTCCTGGGTGGTATAACTCCTGGGACTCAGGCCACCTCTTGGATCTGGAAATCCTTCTGCTCTGAGTGCAGTGGGTCCTCGATGACTCAGGATTCAGTTTCAGCTGCTCTGAGTGCAGTGGCTCCAGCTGCTCTGAGTGCAGTGGCTCCTGGATGACTCAGGATTCAGTTTCTCAACAGGACAGGAGCAGACCGACTCTGTGTCAGCTGCTCTGAGTGCAGTGGCTCCTGGATGACTCAGGATTCAGTTTCTCCACAGGACAGGAGCAGACCAACTCTGTGTCTGCTCCAGCCCAGAGGACCAGGCAGGGGCAGAAGGGAAGTGGAATTCCGGAGGGGCGGGGTTTGGGTAGCTGCTGTGCCCTGGATGTCCCTGGCTCTCCGATCTATCTCTGGGGTTTAGGGAGTGAGATGGAGTTCTTACCAGCTGCTCTGAGTGCAGTGGCTCCTGGATGACTCAGGATTCAGTTTCTCAACAGGATGGGAGCAGACTGACTCTGTGTCTGCTCCAGCCCAGAGGACCAGGCAGGGGCAGAAGGGAAGTGGAATTCCGGGTGGGCGGGGTTTGGGTAGCTGCTGTGTCCTGGATGACCCTGGCTCCCCGATCTATCTCTGGGGTTTAGGGAGTGAGATGGAGTTCTTACCAGCTGCTCTGAGTGCAGTGGCTCCTGGATGACTCAGGATTCAGTTTCTCCACAGGACAGGAGCAGACCGACTCTGTGTCTGCTCCAGCCCAGAGGACCAGGCAGGGGCAGAAGGGAAGTGGAATTCTGGAGGGGAGGGGTTTGGGTAGCTGCTGTGCCCTGGATGTCCCTGGCTCCCTGATCTATCTCTGGGGTTTAGGGAGTGAGATGGAGTTCTTACCAGCTGCTCTGAGTGCAGTGGCTCCTGGATGACTCAGGATTCAGTTTCTCAACAGGACGGGAGCAGACCGACTCTGTGTCTGCTCCAGCCCAGAGCGTGCTTTTTTTTTCTTAAATGAGTTGAGTAAAACTCAAGCAGTGTGAAGTTCTTCATCCTTCCCACATTACTCTTGTGCATTCATCTTGCAATTTCACTGCTAACTAAAATACTTGACAAATAATATTTAGTTTGACTCTCAGTTCTGTCCTATCAAGAGTGAGAATGGAGTTAGCCCTATAAAAACAATTCTAAATATTAACGATTTTAGGAACATTCTAAGAATCCAAATGGTCACTACAGTAATTTCCTAACACATTTCAAAAATAAATTCAGATTGCATAATTTATATGTTTTTAGTCTAGGGTAGGAAGCAGATGTGATCATACAAAATAAATTCATAAAACAGAGAACATGGAAGTAAAGTATAATAAAACTCAATTCTTTTCACTTTGTAAGTGAGACACTAAAGGCAAGGAGAAATAAGTATATTTCTCAGTGTCAGCAAATAATAACTACAGTTATATCTGTGGGAACCAGGGTATTCTGTTTCTATAGCTTGTTCTCTTTAATCACCATAGCAGGTTTTATTTTCAGATAATATTCCACACATTGTACAAATATTGTCCTTCCATCCTGCCAACTATCCTTTGCCTCAGATATAATTATAGTTCTCATTCCATCTTACAAACAGACAAAAAAGAAAGAGACAAAGCACCTCTGCAGGTTACCTGTTAACCAAAGCTGTACAGACTGAAGGTATTGCCCAAGCTCTTTATGCTTAGTATAAAGAGGTATGCTGTCATCATCTCCTTGCATGTCAAAGATATTCAGTCAATACTGGCAATTTACTCATGACAAACATGTATGAATATATGGATTACTAGAAAGGCATGTGTGTGTGTATTAAAGAATTATTTATTTATTTAATGTATATGAGAATACTGTAGCTAAGTTGTTAGCATTTGTTCTATTTTAGAATGCTGAAGTCAGAATCTAAAGAATAGGCAGAGGACCAGGTAGATTTCCATGCCACACACACACACACACACACACACACACACACACACACACACACACGATGCTTCCCATGTGTTAGCAAGTGAAGAACTTCAGCACTCCAGGAATCCTCCTGGAATCTTGAGTCCAGGCTGAGTGACTAGGTAATCCTGCATTTAAACCTTAGTCTTCTCCTTCCTAAATGGAGGTATGAGTAAGTTATCTTGCATAGTATGTCCTGATTTCTTAATCCATAGAATAATCAAATAGAAGTGACAATGGTAATATAATATATCTGCTTGTAAGTGTTTCTTCAGGAGTAACACTCAACAGTCTCTCAGGACAATTACTGGGACATGGTAAACATCTAATTGATACGGAGAAGAACTTTTTATATTATATTCATATAAGGGTGAATTATTAGGAAGGCATTGGGGTATGTTAAATCAATGCTTTTTGATAATTTGGTGATAAAATGTCTCCATGTTCTCTAATTTGCTCGATTTTTGTTTCATAGTATTGCAGATGGCTATATAAATCCATAGAGTGCTTATTTAAGTTACCCCAACCCCTTCATAGCTGCTGAAAGACTGACACCATGGCAAATGACGTAGTAACAACCTAGACAAAGAAGTTCATGACTAACCATGTACTTCAGAGAAAACAAATGGTTATTGAATGCCATCACTCTTGGAAGGTAATGGTACTGAAAAGAAAAATTGGGAAAAGCTAGATGAAATGTACAAAACTCTACTATGTTTCATAATTATATTTAGACTCTGAATGTATTTAGATTATGGCAAAACATCTCGCTTCAGCATGATTTATGATTCCTTGGATTACACAAAGGAAACAACCCAGAGTCTTACAAGATCTGGCCTTCACAAGGAAAATGAAACAAAACAATAACAGAATGAAGAGGCTAGCAGGCTTGAAAAAGGAAACCTTAGTGTTGACAAAAGTGGGCTAGAGATTAACCAGGAACAAAAGTAGTGAAATTCTATGGGGTGTTGATCTACCACAATGACAAAATTTCCAAGGATTGTAACAAATTATGGAAACTTCAAATAAATAAATACTCCAAGACACTGCACATAATGAATATGAAATATCTAAAATTAAAATTTGTTGATTATAATTTGTCATTGACAAATATGACAGGGCAAGGTGATACAGAGGTTCCATCATCTTATATTCTTGCTAAGGCCATTGTAGGTTTGACTAGAATTGTTCTTCTTGATGGGAAGCTTCTATGGATAACTTTCCAACTCTATTCTAGGACCCTGAAGTAAAGATACCCCCAGTTAACTTATCTTGCCTTCTGTAAAACTGTTTGCTTGCACAAAATTACTCTATACAGCTGCTGAATGAGATACCAGGATGCTTTTCAACATCCCTTTTTTTGAATGCTTAGTGGTACACTTGGGTTCTAAGTGCCTGAGTGTAGTCTCAGCAGCATAGAACAAAGACCTTCAGTTGGCTGTAAACAGTGTCTGAGTTGTCATCTCTTGTGGGCTACCAGTAACACCCACCCATTACCACATTCTCTGATGTTTGAAGTTAGAGTTTCTATTGCTTTTACAAAACTAGAATAAAATATTTTTGCCTCTCATTTGGTCATCAATGACTCTTATCTTTGTGTAATATCAACCTGAAGCCACATAAACCTATTGACTTGCTGAAGTTTCTCAGGGCCTTTATCTTTAAATGTGACATCTTATGTGTTTCAGTGTTTTATTTAGAGAAAAACATACCTAACTCTCAGGAGTTTTCTCAATTGGCAACATAACAGACCAATAACTTTTTTGATCTATAGAAAAGAATCCATCATTTGAGCAATAATACAAACCTTTCCAATCATAGATTGCTCTACGAAAAGCTATGCTTGAGAAGTGAGTTTACCAGATATCACAATAGGGTTTGTTTTATGGCATGTAGATTCATATAGTCCTTGCTTGAGACTCAAAATTTTATACTAAAATATTGGCTACAAATAGTTCTTTACAAATAAAAATTACAACTGGCCCATGAATACCTGGATACAATTTTTGCTGTTTTTTTCCATAATATAGAAATGTCATCATTCTTATTTTTAATAATTACCTCTATACATTGCTTACTATTTTAAACATTCATTTATTATCCTATGTGTATTATTATTTTATCCTGTGTTTATGTATGTGCACCATATGTATCTTGTTGCCCAGGGATTTCAGAAGAACCTGTTGGATCTCCTAGAAATGGAATTATTGGTTGTAAACTGCCATGTTGATGCTGCAAATTATACTCATGTCCTCTGAAAGATCAACATGTTCTGAGCCAACATTACCAGCCAGTTTTTTTTTATTTGTTTGTTAATATAGTTTTAGTTTTTAAGATAGGGACTCCCTATGTAGTCTACACTGGCACCAAATTCGCTTTCAAGCCCAGATTGATCTAAAATTCTTGATCTTTCCAAGACTGAGCTGCACTGTCATGTACTCATCAGCACATCCAATTCTTGCTTGATTTTAAAGCTAGACTATTCTATGAATTCATCACCATGTGTTTGCTAGTCCTATCACAAAGTAATAAAAATTCTTTGTATAAAATTAATTTGAAAATTTGAAAATTTGAAAGATGTTTGAAGGATATCCAGCAGATAAAGTTCTAACTACTTTTTCTTTTCAACATGAAACACAGTAACAGCATTAATTCAAATAAAGAAATAAAAACAGACATAAATTGAGGACATGGACAGATTGGTGCACCAAAGACAGATGATAGACAGAGAGGGAAACCAGAACTAAGAATTACTCCAGTAGGAGCCAGAGAGGAAGCAGGATATCTCCCAATTTCCTCCTGTCTCTAGGAGAACTCTGAAATAGCTTATATATATTTTTCTTCTCTTTTACTAAAGTGCCCCGGACAGGGGACACTTGCTTTTCTGAAACCCTTTCTTCCTCTCATATTCAAGATCTAACTCTTCATCTTCATCTTTAGGAGGTGCAGCGGCAGCGACTGATAATTGTTCCTCAGTGCTCTGCTTTTTAAACTTCTAATGTCTGTTTTTTAAGCCCTGTTCCTCTCTCCTGAAGCAGCTCTTGGGCTGCAGACAAAGGTATATTTATAATTCTCCTACTCCAAATTGTGCTGTCAACCCTAAGTGAAATATGCAACAAGTCAACACCTCTTCAGCCTAGCTGTATCCCCTTTTAATTCACCTCCTCCAACAACAGCCTCCAAAAAATAAACTTTATAACTAGCGCTAGCATCACTGCTGTTTGTTGCTTACCATGCAGGATACTCTTACTTCTTCCATTTTCTGTGGAGCTCCACCCAAGACAGGGTTTTTCAGTGAGTCCCTCTGCCCCCATTTTCAGGCCCCTTGTTCGGGTACCACCTGTAGCCATCCAACAGCCACAGACAAACTGGATTCACCTGAAAGAGAGGCTGGAAATATAAAGGCTGGGGTTGGGGGACAGCAAGAGAAGCATAGAGCCAAGAAAAGTTTCTGATCAAGGCTCAAAGTTTATTATTTAGCACCGAACTCATCCTTTGTTTCAACTGGATTATATCAAAAGGCAAGCTCAGCAGGCAGTTTATTCTTCTAAGTTCCTGTAGGAAGTTGTACATGAAGCCAGGGCAAGATGACTCCACCTGAGTCTTTAAAGTCCTGTGGTATAAAAGGTCTATTCAGCCCTCCAAGGCTGGGAGGGGCACATCCATTCCTCTGTTGAAGGACATCTGGATTCTTTGCAGCTTCTGGCTATTATAAATAAGGCTGTTATGAACATAGTTGTGGGGCAGTGGGCTGTGGGAAGTAGCTTGATTCCTGGTCGAGCACAGGCCTAGAACCCAGGACCCTAATGGGACAACAGCAGGTGTTTGGCCTCACTCCCAGACCCCAGGCTCCTGACACATGGCCAAGATCTCCATTGCACCTTTCAGTCACATAGGGCAATGTACCAACAGCCCCTCC
This sequence comes from Grammomys surdaster, assembly GCF_004785775.1. Taxonomy (NCBI): domain Eukaryota; kingdom Metazoa; phylum Chordata; class Mammalia; order Rodentia; family Muridae; genus Grammomys; species Grammomys surdaster. The sequence continues at coordinate 8,874,208 of NW_021604658.1, read as the reverse complement.
CAAAAAGAGATTTGTGTCATCTAGCAAAGGTAGAGGGCAAGACTATATGCCTCAGGGCCTCAGGAGATTTACATACTAATGAGATACGTGAAGGCCAGAGGGCGTAGGCAATTAGGTATTCCTTCCCAGGCCCTCCTCCCCCATCTATTTAACTCAGGTCTGCCCTGAGTTTCATGGGGGTTTAGCCAGATTCATCTACCATCTGCCATGACAATAAAGCTCGTAAAACCATGGACTTCCTCGTATCTTTGGGGCCCCAGTATGGGGAACTGTGGAAAAGGCCTTTAACTAATGAGCCATTGCCACTGCTGCCTAATCTTCCACCTGAGGACCTCTTTACTTTCCACAGTGGAGCTAGCCTACTCAAGCAATCTAGCCAGGGACCCAGCCAAGTGGGTGTCTCTACCCATGGGGCACTGTTGGGGCTTCCCTCTCCCACATTCCTTTCAGCTGCTGGGAAGTTCAGCCCCTAAGTCCCCAGTCTCAACTCTTTAGCAGCTACCAGCAACATCTGGTTTCCCAGGAGTCTGAGACCAGTCGATCATTGCAAGCCTTCTTGTCTGGGGGTCCCCACTCAAAAGCCCTGCCCCCACAGCACCTCAGACTGAGATCTCCCCATGCCCAGGAGAAGACCTGTAGTATCTGTCTGGAGTCACATGGAGGGTACTCAGTCAAAAATCCCACACTTCTGCTCCCTTGAGCAGAGCCATGGAAACCACAACTCCTCCCAACCATACCCACACCCACACTCGAGCTAACTGCCCTGCACATAGTGGAGCTTGTGTCCTTGTTATATGTTGTAACATCTTTTGGATACATGTCCAGGAATGGTAGAGTTGGGTCCTTGGGTAGTACTATCTTCAATTTTCTGAGGTACTGCCAGACTGATTTCCAGAGTGGTTGTGAAGAGGTCAGCTCAGGAACTTTGGAAAATTTCACCAGACCCCTCCCCTTCTGGAAAGAAAGGTCATAGGACACTTAGGCACCCCTCCCATCCAGAAAGGAGAGTCTAATTAGCATTACTCAGACCACAAGGTTTGGGGACCAACCTGTGGATGGGTGAAGGCCCAAAGCACATTCTGCAGGACTGACCAACCCTTCCAACCTATAGACAAGGGAAGTCCTTGCCACCTCATTCCCTAAAGACCAATCAGTTTAAAAAGCCACACTGTTCTGCCAATCACATTGTGCCTAATGGCTGCTGCCCAAAAAAATTTTGAAGACTGGCCAAACGGGCTACCTGGGGTCATCATCTCCTTGGAGCGAAGGATGACCTTAATGCGTTGGAATAATAAATTCCTCTTGCTTTTTGCATAGATTCACGACTCCACATGGTTCACTCAGGGGGTCCCCAGTAAGCTAAGGCTTGCTAGAGTCTAACAGTTGTACCATCTTGCAATCTCACCAACAGTGGAGGAGTTTACCTCTTTCTCCACATCCTTGAGAGTATCTGCTGTCACTTGAATTTTTGATATTAGCCATTCTGACTGGTGTGAGGTGGAATCTCAGGGTTGTTTTGATTTTCATTTCCCTGATGACTAAGGATGTTGAACATTTCTTTAGGTGTTCTGTGAAATCAATATGCTCAGCTGCTTCTTGCTTTAGATGACATGCCTTTTTACCAGAATGGACTGACTCCCTCTCAAATCGTAAGCCAAAAGAATCCTAATATTTTTTTCTCTCTTTAACTTGTTTCTTGTCAGGAATTTGGCCACAGGCACTAAATTACCCACACAGAATAGTACAACAAAGGAATGATATGGTGTCTGTAGAAAGAATGAAATTAATCTGCATATTGTTGAAAGAGTGCAGCAATTGGCCTTCAGGAAGGTAAAGGTGTTATGCCTGTATTTGTGTCTGTGTACTATGTGCATGTAGTGGCCATGAAAGTCAAAAGAAGACATGAAATCTCCTGAAAATGGAGTTGCAGAAAGTTGTGAGCCACAGCACAAGTGCTAAGAATGAAACATGAGTTCTCTTTTTAAAAGCAACACATGTTCTTAACTGCTAATCCATCTCTCCAGAAACTCATTTATAATTCTTGCAACAACCTTTCGCATCCATGAATAGAATTATATTTATATAATTATATGCTAGTACTAGTTCTTCTAGTCCCCACTGAGAATAGACTAGATTAGGAGAGAACATCAAGCCTAGAAGAGCAGAAAAACTCTTAACAGGTATCTATACCTCTTAGATGATGACAGCCTTGTAAAATTCCAAGCACTGAAGACAGATTTAAGAATCCTTTAGGAAGTCTCTGAGAGTATTGGATTCTATGGTGCCAGTATAATATCGCCTAGTACAAAGTCTGTTGAAACCTGGGCTTGGGCCTTTATCTAAGGTAGAAATGTTGACAATAATAGACCTACATTGCATACAAAATTCATGAGCAATGTGAATAAGAAAAATTCCCTTCTCTATAAAATGTAATTCTATTCTTAAATTCTACTCTTATAGAGAACTCATGTTTCATTCTTAGCACTTGTACTGTGGCTCACAACTTTCTGTAACTCCATTTTCAGGAGATTTGATGTCTTCTTTTGACTTTCATGGACACTACATGCACATAGTACACAGATACAAATACAGGCAAAGCACATTTATACATAAACTAAAAATATGATAATTAAAAGAAATGTATAAGAATTATAAATGATACAGTAAACAAAGATGATTTGTGTTCCAGTAATTAGGACAGTGTAATTTTTAATAGTGATTTCTGCTAAATCGACCTTCACATCTGTATGTGTATGTGTGCATGTATGTGTATGCATATGTGTGCATGTGCAGTGTGTGTTGTGTGTGTGTACCATTTCTAGTTAGGGATACAAATTTGTTTTTTTCTTTGATTATTTTAATTGCATTAAATATAAATACTGAATCCTTTCTATAGTAACACTTGGTTTAAAATAAAGGCCATGGAGTCCTTCCTTTAGGGTTAGAGTTTATTCCTTCCTATGGTGCTGGATGTAGAGAATCCTTTTCTAGTATTAAAAACTGAAAGATGTATACTTTTCAACAACTTAGCCTTCATATCCCATGGACTCCTGGGACTAAAAGCCTCCAAACACAGAAAAATAAGGCAGTAAGCAAAACAGCAGCTGTAAGTAATGAAGAAAATCTGCCACATTTTTATCTCTGTTTCTTTTGAGACTTAAGCCACTTTACTAGTAGAGACTCAATATTTTCTTTATGTTTAGGTGAGTTCAAGAAGAACTTTTGTTTGTTGCAAATAAAGGTCTCAATATATAAAATAGCTAGTACAGTGTCTACTAGGGCATTATAAGCTGACTGCCTTATTCATAGCAGTGTAGAAAGTCTAGTGAATATGATTTTTCTTTCATTTTTGATGCCTGCAATGAGCATACAACTCCATGGACCATTATAGGCAAACTTCTTCCAATGCCATAGACGTTCACAAGCAGACTGATTCTCATGAGATGCCTGATTCTCAGTATATATTTGCCCTTTTCTTGTTGCCCTACTGAACACCCACTCTAGGGTGAAAACTTGTTTGAAATTTGACACATAAAAGTCAATTACTAGTTCCACAATGCAACTAAAGAAAAAAATGCAGGAGAGAAACAAACAAAACAGCTGAAGTGAATTATGTTTAGTTCATAATTAAAAAATTAATGTTTTGACTATATCACTGTTCAGTCATTTTAGATGAGATCATTTGTTATTTCTAAGTGAAGTTGTACAATGTGTACCAGCATGGATGATGAATTTTTGCTTTTATAAAGATGAACATACTAAGATTGAAAAAATTTCATCAACCTTACAAAGGATGTTTAGAAAATCAGGGCTGCTATTATTTATACATTTCTTCAAAAATGAGGTTATTGAGTTAAAAACACATATTTTAACATCACAATCACTTTAGCAAATCCCTAAAAAATACTTTTAAGCAGAAATTCTGACTATACTATGTTTATAAGTACAGAGAAAGATTTTAAATAATTTAAAATTATTTTATTTTTCCTATTGTCTTGGGAAAATATTTCTGCTGGACTTTCTTTGCAGGGACTATCATGTAAATTCATATAATTTCTACATCCTCAAGAAGATCCTGAAAAATATTGGAGTTCTTTCCCCATTTTCAATGTAAACAGTTTTATCAATCGGTGGAATGAATTTCACCAACGATCATTATGCATTTTAAAGTCATCTTTTAAAATTAAAACGTTTGTAAAATTTGATACATTATCTGTAATTAATCTGAATTCAGGTGAACTGAATCATAAACCTGCCTAAGGGATCTATAATTAATCCAGATTGTCAAAGGAAAAATTCATTAGAATGTGGCTCTGAACCTTTTCCATGTGTCTCCTTTGAAAGGGATTGTAAGATTAGCCAATTTTAGCTGTTTTCTCTTCCCCAGAATGATGACTTCCTTGGAGCAAACTCATTACACATGGCATGGGATAGTGGAATACAATGTATTTTTGATGCTTTCAGACATGGTTTTTATGAAAACAGGATTTAGAAGCCTGATGGTATGCCTGTGGGAACCACCCATCAACTCTCCAGTCTCTTAGCCCTATCAGGCCTGTCTCACTTTTGCTTCAGACTGTAGGGACTCTAATCATTTGCTATCCAATCTATGGATCTGGTAAATCTATTTCCTCAAAAGTTGTTTCTGAGGTGAGAACTGATATCCCCTGGCTCCTGCTTTCTTAACTGTCTCTGAAGAAAACCTCAACAGTGCATACATACATGGAAAGAACCATAAGATTGTAGGGGAAAACTAGCTCAATCTGACTGTATCTTGCATTAGTAAGGGTGGTAACTGTCCCCATTAATCCTGATCCTTTTTCCTCTACAGTTTCTCAGAACATTGTTGAGAGTCAAAACCACTGGAGGATACAGGAATATTTTCCCCTTTTGGTCAAAAGATAAAATTTATAGCCAATATAGAAATAGACCTAATAAACTTTGTCCATAACTCATATACAGGCGTAGCCTGTTTTCAGAAAACTAGAAAGTAAGATCCCATTTGACTTATGATATATTATGTAATATAGGTATTTTAAGTGACTGGGACACTAGGAATTATGGATTTCTTTAGCACCTCTGAAAATTATATCACTGACTTAGTATTTTGTTATCCCTGTGGACAGCATTCAAAATTCCTTTTAAAAAATTATTATGTTTTGCTGACTGACTTTTAAAATATTAATCCATTTCTTATGATATTCCTGTCTTTGTCTTTTTTCTAAATATTTCTTTGATGCACTTAATTAAATATCCTCAAAGTAAGCCAGTGGTAGTGATATACCTTATTACCTCCAGTCTTCAAGTAGTGGAGGCAGGAAAATTTCATGTTTGATGTCATCATGGGGTTCACAGTGAGAGCATGTAATAACAATAACAAAAAAGCAAACAGCCAAAAGGAACTGAACTGCAAAACAAAGGCATTTTCATCACTGAGTGTGCATTTCCAGGCTTCCAGAATCCGTTTTTATTATCCTCTTTCAGAAAGCATAGAGTAACCTCCGAAGCAATAGAAATGCTCTACTGAGTCTAGAACAAGCTCCTCCTTGATCACTTATGTGGACTCTGCTTTTGTAAGAGAACATCTTCCTTGTTTCTATTTTCCAAATTATTTAACAACACTGATCACTATCTCACTATCCAAAAAGATTGAGTTGTTTCTCAAGAAACATTCTCAGATCTATTTTGTGGTGTCTCCTCTATGATTTGGTGTATTTCTCCAGGAGTTTTTTTATTATAATGATTCTAAGCTAGCCAATCAGCCCATCTTATGCTCTACTGCAGTAGAGAATCTGAGATCTGAATAAAATGACAACAACAACAAAACACACACACACACACACACAATTAAATTAAATACATAACTAAAGCAAAACAACCCAATTTTATCTGTCAGCATTTCTGTGACAGAGGCCATAGATGCCTATTAATATTTGATTACATATACATAAAATGTTAAAGGGACCGGAGTCAGTGATGGTTTGATTACTTATTGATAAAATAATTCTTTCAGGTGAGTTTTGCGTGTGTGTGTGTGTTTTGAGACAGAGTTTCTTGAATAGCCCTTGCTTTCCTATAATCTGCTCTGTAGACCAGGTTGGCTTGGAACTCAGAGATCAATCAGGTGAGTTTTAAAGATGAGTTTTCTGTAAGAATTAACTTGCTCTCCTAAGAGCCCAGAAGGCGAGACTTTGGACTGGACCTCTTCAGTGAAAGCATCAAAGGAAAAATTTAATAAGAGACAGACTCCTATTGGGCTAAAAATCACGTGTGGGAAAAAATCCCTAATGAAACGGCATGTTGAGAGTATAGTTGCTTATAAAATATTCCCTCCGACACAGGGAAAGTAGAATAAACACACATCAAAATGAAAGTATAACTGGTACTTTAAATAAAGAGATATAAATCATATTACCTCCATACTGTCAGTGAATGGATAATTTGCCAAAATATTCAACTTCAAAATGCTTAGACTAGTAATAGAAACTTTGTAATGATAGTATTAAAAATAAAAGGAAATGATGATAAAATGATAAAAAATAATGCTCACAATTAACAAATAATACCTCAACAGAAGAAAATTACATGCAGAGTAGGAATCTTCAAAGATGAATTTGAAAGAGCAGGTAACACATGTTGAAGGTTAAATACACAGAACAAAAAGAAAGCATTGGGCAACCGTGAGTGACTTTGGATATTATTACAAAGAGATTATAATTCATCTGGAGAGGAAAAATAAGATCATCTAGGAGCTCAACACTAGAGAGTTCTGAAGAGCAGTAGATAGATTAAAGTGAATGACAGACCTTATGTAATTTGGGGCAAGACTGTGATTGCAACTTATTAAAAAATAGTTTACTGATGATTCAAATGGTTTGAAAGTGAGTGTAGATTTCTGCTGACGATACCTTTGAAACGACTTGATTCTGAAATAAATGTAACTTCTGTAGCAGGAATTCATATACTACAGTGCTGCACACCTGTTCATGTGAATAAAACTGTGTTATAATGCAGACACGCCATGTGCGTTTTAATTGTTTGTAGTTGCTAAGGGGTTGCATTGATAGTATTGAGTAGCCACATGAGACTTCAAAGGTCCGTAAACACCCGCCATCTTTAAGAATATGTTTGGCAAATCCTGTAGTACGTCTTAAGATTTACAGATGGTAAGTTTTTAATAATGGGCTAAGGAAGCCACAAAACAGACTTCAGAATCGCACATTCGTAAGATCATGAGACCCTAACATTCTGAGGTTTTGAAATTGTACAGTCCTGAAACTTCAAGGCAGCGAAATTTCCATTTTTTAATAATAAGATACATTTTAAAGAGCAATTTGGAGTTTACAGCAATGTGAACAAGGGTATCAATTTCCCAAATACTCCCACTTCATACACCTTGATTGCCAACATCTCCCACCAGAGTGATACATCTGTTACCACTGATGAACACATGCTGAGACATGATTTCCACCCAAACTCCATAATTTACGTCAGGATTCACTCTTGGTGTTCATTTTAAAAGCATTGGGCAAATAAAGTGTTATTTTCTTCTTCTATCATAGAGTAATTTCAGTTCCCTAAGGGTCTTTTGTTTCTCACTGCTCACTCCTTCTCCACTAGTCCCTGGATAAAATGCATCAGCAAACAATGGTGGACAGATCACAGAGTAGTTATAATAATTGGATTGCATACAAATAAGGGTTCCTGCGAGTGTTTTTGTCCATTTGTGTCCCTGTGGTAACATGTCCTAAACTGAGTAGTTTAGAGACAAAAGAATGTTGGCTTTTATGTTTAGTTTTGTTTTTGTTTATTTTTTAATTTTTTCCCCTTCTTACAGTGTATGAGGCTGAGAGGTTTAACTTCATTGTGTTAGCAATGTCTGATGAGAGTCTTTTCCTTGGTAATGCTCAGTGTCTCTGGCTGTGTTCTAACATGATGCACAGCCACGCAGGCTCTCATGCATCTCTTTTAGAGGGCATGCATCCCATTTATGACGGCTGTGCTTTCAGGGGCTAATATGTTCCAAAATGCATCACCTCTTTACAACATCAGTGTTCAGCTTAGAATTTCAGCATAGTTATTGTGGAGAGAGGCAGACATTCAGACCAAATAATCAGATTTATTTCTGTCTTTGAAGTTTATAATTATTTTATCAAAAAGAGCAGAAAAAAATGGAGAGACATTCTAAGAGGTGTTGAATGTCAGGTTACTCTGCCTTGTGCATTTTCAATTTAGTATTCTGAGATGCTAAAGAATTGTGGCTTTGAAATTAGATAGAATTTAAGTCGCATAGTATATACTTGGGATCTTCTCTACAACTGAACACCTGACTGTTCTTAAATGATTCATTAGTCTTGTGGAGCTTCAGATGGGTCCACTCTATAAAGAGTGTGAACGTGAGACTAGTATCTCCATGTGATGAATGTGAGGATAGTATCTACATCAGCTAGGTATTGGGGGGATATAAATGACAGTATAAATTTGAAGTGCTTTATAAAAGTACCTAATTCAATGTGAGTACTTTATGAACATTGGTTTTAACTCACATTAGAATATCACTATCTTATCATTAATATTTATCAGCACTAAGAGTACTGATGCTCTCCTTGTCAGTAAATGGGTGAAAAATGGTGAACATTTACATGTAAAATATGATCTAGAATGAGGCTGTACTGGCAGTTAATCTGTACTGGACTGTGTGACTTGACCCATATAATGAAAAAAAAATGTTTCCCAGAATTAAACTAGCTTTCTAATTCAGTTTGGAATCCTCCTTTTGAGAATTTTCCCTTTCTGTGTGTTTTATCTGTCCCTCAGTGTTTTTCCTATTGGGTGACTGGCTTACAGTGTCAACCTACCACACCTCCATATCATACTGGCTTGGTCTCTGTTTTCTCCAAGGCTCATTCCCCCAGCAACCATCATGCTATATTTGGGGAGTCCTCAGGCTTTTTCCATTACCCACTTTCAGACTGCTGTCTTGTGAAATCAAATTTTTTGGAGTAACTGAATTATCAGAGATTTTCGGTCTTGATCAACCAAATTATGATGGCATTACACCATCCAGTTTACCTTTCTTAGAGTAACAGTAGATCAGAATACTCAGAAGCAGTCCGAAGAAATGACATGCAATCCACACATGTAGTTTGGTGATTTTACAAAGCACGGCTGGGGAAAAATAAATGAAGCAGTTGAAAGCAATTTTGATGATATATTTTATGTTACCCAATTTATTTAAAACCATTTATCATGTAAGCAATGTAAAACTGAAGTCGTTACACAAACCCTTTAAGAGTGGGTTGTTTTTGATAGCTCTGACTCATCTTTTCTATCAGTTGTGCATTAGGGTTGTGCTCAGTTACTGCTTCTCTATGATACCTGATATACTAGAGAATACTATCCCAGAGAATAGTTACTAATTTATATTTCTGCATTGAACAGTCTGTCTTGACTGTTAATAAAAATACAAGGTTTACCAACAAATTCTACTGTATTAGATATGAAAGACCGTCAACCTAAAACGGTGCTTAATCTGGAAATTTTGCTTTCTTAAGGAAGTATCTTAGATTGGACAAAACCAAAGTAAAAAATGAATCATTACAATTACTACGATTTATGATTCAAACAGTGATTATCGTAGAGACATTGGATGCAGACTTTAAGGCTTGAAGGAATCCCACAGCATGGTTAGAGCTGGGTCGCCATTTTGTTTTTCTAGCTGGGGAATGAGAGCAAGCAAGGCTCTGTAATTTGCTGTGATGATACTATTGAGTACTATTGTCTGATTAACTGTATTCCCGATGAACTTCTGTGAAAAGAGTACAAAAACAAAAACAAATCAAAACAAAGTCATCTTTGCTTAAATTAGCAGGAAAGCGTTCTAATCATAGTTATAGAGGAATGTGAGACTTCTAAAGCAAGAAACAATATACTTTCCACACTGTGTTTCCATTTATCTTTTCCTTTTATTGCAGTTCTGAGGATCATACTTAAGAGGCTTAACTACCTTTTTCACAGGAGACTTTTTACCTAAAAATATTCAGCCAGTGCCCATGAGATGTGTTAGCAGGGAAAGGTGCTTGCCACCAACACTGGGAGCCTGAATTAAACCTCATGGATTTACAGAGTGGAAGAAAAAAAGTTAACACCTGCAATTTGTCCTCCGGACACCACATGTGAAATGTGGCATATGTGGCTCCTTTCACATAAATGAAGTACCGACTGAATGAATAATTAAACAAACAAACAAACAAATGTTAAAAATAAAAAGAGTACTAGGCAAGAACTAGAAAACTGGCTGAAGCATTTTCTACTTAAAAAAAAAAAATCTCCAATCTACATTTGGGAGTGTAAGAGCAACATTTGTAATTGAGAAATTTAGGAATTTAACTGTCCTTTAATTAAATTTTGAATTGCTTAATAAATAAAGCTTATCACCACATACCTCTAAGATCATCCCAATATTAATAGGTTCTAGATTCTAGACAGGGAATAGAATGAAAATACTAAGTACTATACTTTATGTATATTTCATACTAATCACTTAACAATGATAATGTATGCAGTGAAAAGGTTTATTCGGTATAGATATACCATTGTGTCATTGTGTCATTGCTTTTAGTTGTTATTATAATATATTAAATGTCTAAAATGCACACGTCTTTTGTATTAATAGCCACTTACTGTTAATGTTTCTGAATCACTCATAGAATAATAAAAGCTACCTTCTGTTTGAAATAATTTATGGCAACCCCTACAGATAGATACTTACGAAATAAAATATGCTAATGCCATCCTGTTACTGTACATTATATAGCAAAGAAATGAACAGAATGAGGACGGTCTGTTTTACTACCTGAAATGTGACTTTTGAAAGGAACACAATTCCCATCCTACAGCATCCACTTATCTAATGAGAATGTGTCTATTTGTTACCTGCATTCTCTGTTTCTTCTTTCTACTTCCTCTTGATGATCACATCCGTGCTACAAAGACAGATATGATAGTATTGTTTTACACAAATGGTAGATTCTTTGAGGAAAATTAATAATGGACAAAAGTAAAATAAACTATGTAGAATTATTCATTGTCATCACTAAGCAGAAAAGCATAACACATAGACTCGAGAAGAACAGAGACAGATTATAAGTCACAGAATGATTAAGGACTTACAAGACAAGGGAGAACAGAAGATGCCCATCCTATGGAACTAAACCAGAGACTCAGAAATGATAGTGAAGGGGAAGCTTTGGAAAATGTTCTCTTGAGATAAAGCCGTGCACAAAAGCATTCAAAATAGGAGTAATTTGTGTAGATAAGAAAACACAATAACCTCTATTTTCTAGTAAAAATAAGGAACAGGAAGGAGAAGTGAGCTAATTGAATTTAAAACTGGAAAATCAGGGTCAGGATGTCTTCCTGGGTAAAGACACAAACTGTGCTGGTCTGCTGACTCCAGTTTGATCCTTGAAACCTGCTGAATATCTAGATATAGTTGTGCATATTTGCAATCCCAGAAAATGAATTCCACTTATTTGGATCAGTAAAATAAAAAAAGTCAGCCTTCTTATTATCTGAATAATACTCATTGTTCTTTATATTGTTGGGGACGATGATGGAATTGAATAAAATAGGGAGCAAAGACTTTCAGATGGTGGGCTGTTCCATGCTGGTAACAGGAATGCATCTGTAACAAATCTGCTCTCATTGTATTTATCTCAGGCAATAAACCTGCAGACAAAAGGAAAGTCAGACAGAAAAGGATTACTTAGAAGCTAATGCACCAGCTAGCTTCGTGTACAATGCACCCTGGCATATCCAGAAACAAAACAGTTATTAGTGTCCCAGTAGACATATTAATTGGAAGGACTGAACTTCAAAGCTTTAAAACATGTGACTGCCATGCTTACAGCTTTGTTCCTGCATATTGATGTCTGGTAATATAAAGAACACATTTTAAAAAGGATAGACTAACATATGAACACAATGAGGGCCCAAATGGGACAGAGTCCACAGATGCGCATGGTGTGGACACAGATTATAAACAAGGCATTAGACTTTTTCATAAAGATTCATGAACACACCCCTTTGTACACACAAGAAGATTAGCCCCACTTATTTAGATTGGAAAACATAAGTCAGATTTCTTATAATCTAAACAAAACTCATCGTTTGTCATATTATTGGGGAAGATGACAGAAATGGAAAAAGTTTCAGAGCAATGACTTCCAGGTGGTAGGGTAGCTCCATGCAGGAAACAGGGAAACATCTGTGACAAATCCGTTTGCATTTTATTTATCCCAAACACTTATCGATTTGGGGCTAATTCCTTCCGAAAGTGTTTTAAAAGTTTTATATTTTACTGGGTGAGCTAATTGGCTACTTAAAACTGTTTTGGAAGTTGATAATATGATGGGATAAGTAACTGTGGCTGTTATAATGTGCTTTGATGCTAAGAGGCATTAATGAGCAATGAGTTATGAATCAATATTATAATTGTAACTAAAAAGGGATATCTCCAGCCACGGTTATTTTTAACATCTAATTCCCAACAGTTCTCTTCTTTTCTTTTATTATTTTTTGGTGTAAATTGATGTATTTTTGTTTCTTTGGTGTATGCTAGCCCACCTATGTACTATATAGGTAGGTCAGGGATTGACTTGAGTTATATTTCTTCTATTTTCCATCCTAAGCTCTCATTACCTTATTTATTTTGGTATGATCTATCTCTAAACTTGGAACTCTGTCTAACTAGACTGGCTGGCCAGTGAACTGGGCATCTCTGTTGTCACAGCAATGGAGTTGCAACTACACATCACCATGCTCAGTTTTTTAGTGAGTCAGCACTCGGAGGTCTTCCTGAAAGCAAGGCAAACAATTTGCCAACTTAGACAACTTCTTATCTCAACTCTTAATGCTTTTTCTCTGACAGATATTACACTGGCATCCAAAGTCCAATCACATACACACACACGTGTGTGGTGTGTGTGTGTGAGCACGCGTGTGTGTATTTGATCAGAGTTGTAACTACAGGACATATTTTCTTAATAATAGTTTTATCAATATCTTAATGAGGATAAGGATTTTTAATAGGCTGTGCCCAGTGTATTCTCACAGTCTTGTCCTCTGCCCTACAAATGACAGTGAGATTCATCTGCAATTGGAACTATCTAGTATTTCCATCAAAACTGATCAAAATTAAAATACACTTTCATTTGAGACCCATACCAATGAAATAATTCATGTGCTTTATCACTAATTATCAAATTTTCAAAGTGAACAAGTGCAAATAAAATCATGTAACTCTAAATAAATTGACTTATTTAGGCAAATTATGAATATATAATTATATTGATAAGGTTTCAGTTTATTTTACTCACCAGAAAAAAATCCAATTATTATTTACTTCATATAACTGAAGCACACTTCATATATATATATATATATATATATATATATCTCCCTGGTTTTTTGTTATATATATATATACATATATATATATCCCTGTTTTTTTGATATATATATATATATATATATATATATATATATACATATATATATATATATATATATATATATCTCCCCGGTTTTTTGTTAAACTTTATCTAAGTTACTGGCAACATTGAGATGGAGGTGGCCCATCTTACTCCAAATATATATGCCTAACTTGTAAGCCTTGAGTCACCTAAATATGTTCTATTTTCCTCCATTCAAATGATTTTTTTATAAACTCTAAATTCACATGACTGTGCCGTGCCTATCACCTCTAATGCTTAAAGGACATGTCCACCTGTCGACACTGTTTTCCATTTATTTGGTTAAAGGAAAGGAGCAACATTTTATATTTTCTATAGGCTCTGGCCTTTTCTAAAAGTTTAGTAATCATCATTTCAAACTCACCCCTCCAAAAACTACAAATACCCACTTTAAAATATAAATCATATATAAATTATATCTTGAACAAAAGAAAACTGATTCAATTAAGATGAAATTGGACCTAAACAGAATGATTGCTTGAACTAAAGAGTAATTTCCGCCTTCTACTCAGTCTACCTTTTTCCGTTTGAAAGAAGGGAGAAATACCCTGACATCTAAGGACAAACAATCAGGCAGCATGGGGCACTAGAAAGAGCAGTTTCAAATGGCCAATCTGCTGATTTCTAGGAAAGAATCAGTAGTTATTCATTTTTTTACTTTGTCTCCACATCTTTGGAGGGGGTAGGGCATTTGCTATCACCAGCTTCTGAGTTGACTTAGTATTAACATAACAGCTACTTACTCTCCTCACCTGTGGCATCTATGTACTGTCTTCCTGCTCTGTATGCTCTTTATATATCCCCTCTATAAACATTAATGGTGATGCACTGAGGTGGGTATTAATATTACCTCTAAATCACATAAATGAGAAGCAGATGCAGGAGGAATTACATGTCTTAAAGAGATTCCAATTTAGTCCACTGACTTGAAGAATAGAATTTTTAAACACTATAATATATGTCACAAGTCCAAAAAATGCCAAGTAGTTGGTGAAGAAAGAAAAAAATTGATAATCAGCCTATATTTATGTGAGGAGACTCAGAGATTATCCCAGGAAAGTCCCATGAGCTCTTAGGCCAAATTCACCATCTCTGGCAATTCTCACTCCTTACTTTCCCTTCTCCCTTGAGCCCTGCCTAGTTCAAGACTTCTATCTTCACCTGTCTCTAAGTAAGTCCTCATATGCTGCCAGAGAGTTCTGAGACATAATTTGATTATTCGGTGCACTACTTCAATGTCCTTCAAGAGTTTTCTTCTACTGCAGATAAGTCTAAATGCCTCTTCATTTAGGAGATTCTAGTTAATCAAAAGATCCAATATCCTTAGGCACAGTGATTCCACAGCCAGCTATTTCCCTAGATAACCTATTGCCAAATGTACAAGGAGACACTTAGAAACTTACAAGGCTGCACCTTTAGTTAAAAAGAAAAGATCTTATAAACATTCAAAATACCTCTTTGGTGAAGCAATAAACAGGAGTGTGTTGTTTCAGTAATAGAGTCCTATGTAGCACTTTAGCATTTAATTTTTATCTTTGACAAGTAAATATTGCATATTTTATGTGATACAGCATGATCTTTAAAAGGAAATGTATGCTGTGAATGAAGCTATTGTTAGCATGGCTTTCTGTGATCATGTTATTTGTGCCAAGAAGACATTTTCTGACGTCTTCTGAGCGTTTTCAAGCATACCAGATGCTATTGCTAATTGCCGTTCCCATGTTGTACTATAAAGCATATAGTTGTTCCAAACAGAAATTTTACAGACTTTGATGTCAATCTCTTCTCTCCCTGATCCCAGTTCCTACTAACCAGCAATCTACATTTTGTTCCTATGAGTTTCACTTTGTACCATCTATGAGATCATGTGGCAATTGTGTTTTCCTGCTTTATTTTAAATGACAGTACAGACTATTGTTTATCCAAGCTGTTACCAATGATGAGATTTTTCTTCTTGTTTGAGGTTGAATAGCATTTCATTGAGAAAATATAAATATTGCATTTTTATACAGCATTTGATTTATTTGGTATTTAATATTTATTTTTATTGTATATGTATGTATGCTTTACCTTCAGGGATATATGTGTACTACATGGTGCCTGAGTCCAGAGAGGACAGAAAAGGGAATAAGATTCTCTAGTACTGGAGTAATATACAGTTGTGAGACACTATGTGGGTGCTGGTGACTGGACCACATTTTCTTTAAAAAACAAGTGCTCTTAACTCCTCAACCATGTCTCCAGCCTAATTATATAGCATTTTAAATGAAGGTATTAGGTTTACATAAAAACAGAATATTTTTCAAAACAAAAATATCAAAAAGACAAAATATATAAATTATTATATCTGTGTGTAATGTATAAATTGATAAATCATATTATACATTGTTTAGGATTATATACACATACAGTTTGTGTAATGATAGTGGGATAATGATTAACTATAGTAATAAGGAAGAAAGACATAAATGAAGACTTATGTACACATTTCTTTAAGTATATTTCAACTCAGCTTTGTAGGATGGGTGTTAGAAACCTGTATACTCTCATGCTGTTTTGAAATGAATTACTTAATATTTTCATCAAATATCCTGCCTCAGCCATTTCTCTAGTATGCACTACTTAATACAGACATATAAAAATAATATGTATTCCCTGAATTAGCAAACTGTTTCCTCTTAAAATGCGTTATTTCTACATGAGTCCTGCAGGAGGTAATATTTTTGGGTGACCATTAGCATTTCAATATTGTGTTATTTTCCTAACCATGTCTTGCTTGGGTGATTGTAGGTTCCTAGTCCATAAAATTTCAGAGCTTAACACAATTAGTTCATTCTTCCAACGAAGAACAGGAGGGAATCCATTCTACTATTCATTTTTATGTACTTGACAGACATTGGCTGCAAAATGATAAGTCAAACAAGCCTATGGGAGTGAGGAATCTGTGATGTCAGGCTAGGCCCTGTTTCTCCAGGTTTTGAGCTATAGGTGGTGCCTGTAAAACCTCCAACTTAGATGTCTTTCTAAGGCTGTCACATGTGAAAGAACAATGGGCCGTATACCTTCAGATGGGCTGACTCAGTTGTTATCAAAACAGCCACATGATAGAAGTGCATTTCTCTAATGCTTTGTTTATTACTTTTTATTCATTGCTAAAAGATGAAATAATGCACTGCATTTTTCTTCTCATTTGAAGCTATATATTTTAGAAACATGTTTTATAGAGTGGGTGTGTGGGGTTACATACAATGCATAGCCATTGAGTATGAGTGGAGACCAGTTGTTGACTCCAAGTGTCTTCCTTCTTCTGTTTCTGTCCACCCTAGTTTTTGACATGAGTTCTCTCATTCAATCTAAACTTCATTAATTCAGCTTCACTATGGTGTGTAATTCTTTTCTTAAAGTATAATTAATTACTTTTTAAAAATGAATTTGTAAACTTTGTATTTTGTTTAAGACTATCATACATGATCACTGTGTTTGTATAATTTCTATCCCTCTCTTGGACCCAAGAAATCCTCTAGGTCCTGTCTTACTATAGTTAAGTGTAATTCTCAGTCCACAATAAAGAAGCCTCCTTCTGTAGCAGACAGAGAACATTATATAAACACATATCTTCTCAAAAGGTAAAGAACAACTTACAAGGGGCAGTACCCAACTCTAACTGATATAGCTACAACCTAACCCCTATGCCAAAGGCTCAGGAATCTGTGGAAAATGGCATTGAACAATTGTGAGGACCAGGACAATTCTACAATTCTAATGCAAGAATGCCCCCTTGTTCACCCGCTATCTCTTCTGTCTCTCCTTTTTCATGCATATATATGCTCTCTCTCTCTCTCTCTCTCTCTCTCTCTCTCTCTCCCTCCCTCCCTTCCTCTCTCCCTCTTTCCCTCCCTACCTCCCTTCACCTCCTCTCTCCCCCTCCCTCCCTCCCTCCCTCCCTCCCTCCCCCCCACCCCCCCTCTCTGTCACACACACACACACACACACACACACACACACACACACACACACACACACACACACACAGTTTTGGAATTTCACTATTTTAACATTTTTAGAAAACCCAAAACTTGAATTGAGTGCTCTTGTCATAGACCATTGATTTAATGTGTAACACAATATTAAGCATCAATTTGTATTTTTATGTTAAGAATTGAATATACTACTCATATTTATGATAGAATAAAACAAGGGCTCAGAAACTGTGGAAAAGAGGATGATAGAATATTGAGGACCAGGTCCTCTCTCCATCTCTCTCTCTCCTCCCTCTCTCTCTCTCTCTCTCAATCTCTCTCTCTCTCTCTTTCTCCATAACACAAACCATTTAGATTTTGATCTTTCAGTATTTACAAACAGTAGTACATTACACTATTAATCTAGCATCAAAGCCTGTTAACTACATATAAAAACCTTACCAGACTATTGGACTGCTCATTGCCTCCAGAGCTCCCCCTTGTGGTTGAGGACACCTCCATCAGCACAACTTCCACAGTCCTTAACCCATTCTCTTAACAATTAAACAAACCCTACTTGGTTTTTTATTTTTGTTTTTCCTGCAATTCATAAGAGGATAGGTATGCAGTTCTCCTCCTTAAAATTATCTGATGACTGGTCTTACACTCAAAGGAAAGACAGAGTCCCCAGCATGGTACTCAGGGTCCTGTATCACCTTGCTTCTTCCTACCTTCTTCCCTACTCTCTGCCCCAGTTCTGGTTTCTCACTTTCTACACAGGAAAGCTTCTACTGTTTAGTCACTTTCTCTTTTTTTTCTTTAACTTAGAACATAATAAATTCCATTTTTTTCTTAAAGAACTCTGCCTAAAATTTACATTTCCAGTGGGAACTCTTTAGAGAATGTCTCCTGCATTTTAAGTACCACAGTTCTCCCTATTCCTTCAGTCAGATTTCATCCTTTCCATTTATTACCATCTGTCACATGATGGATATGTCCACATGTGTGCATGTGTATGCATGCAAACATAAACATTAGATTATTATTTGCATGGTCTTTAAAATAAAGTGCCTTTAAAATAAGACAAGGTCTTCAAGTATTTGGTTACCTGCACTAAGGAACATGGTGACTAACATAAGAGTTCAGAAATTATTTGTTGCATGAAAAGATCAGTGGCTGAATAAACTCACATGGCACACACAGGCTGAAACTTCATTCTCAATGAATTATCCCTTATGCTTTATAGGCATGCCCTATAAGAATTCAAGATAAGTTAAATCAGGAATTCAAGTTGAAAAGCTACCAGAGGTAGCATTTCACCAAGTCTTGTTCATTTTAGAGTCTTTTCTACACATAAGACTTTGGCTTTGTCCTTTTTACCCTTGTTTTTTTTTTTTTCTACTGCCTTTTATTCTTGTAGGTATTAAAACTCCTGTGAGTTTGCAGTCTCTAGTCAAGTCCAGCTTCTTAGAAAGTCTCTTTTGCACTTGAGATCTGTAATATTTGAATGAGACTGTCCGCCATAGACTCCTGTGTCTGAACACTTGGTCCCAGTTTGCAGCACTTTGTTCAGAGGTTCAGGAGGAGTAGCCTTGTTGATGGCGTACTTCAGTAGAGACAAGCTTTAAGAATTTGAAGACATGAGCCACTTTCAGTTCACTCTCTGTTCTTCATGATTGTAATTGAAGATGTGAGCTCTCAATTTTCTGCTCCCACCTGCCCCTTGCTTCCATACTTCCCACAATGATAGACTCTTATTTTTTCTGGAACCATAAAGCCAAATAAACCCTTCTAAATGTTGTCTTGGTCATAGCAATAGAGAGTACACTGTGGAATGACTGAAACTATTTGAAGTTTTACTCTAATATGGAGACGGTCATGGCCTAGAGTACTACTTGACTAACACTATGGGGGAAATCTATGTCTCCTCTATTTTCATATTTTCCTAACCGAAGGAAGATATAAGATCATCCTTGGTTCTTCTTAAAGGTTACATCAAGTAAACAAGGGCAGGCCAAAAGAAAGCAAATATACAAGAGGGAATTCACAGACACAAGAGTTACAGATGGACCATTTTCCCAGTGCCTCTTACACTCTAGGGTAAGACAGAAGAATTTGTCAGGACAGAACATCTGGAATCACACATTGACTCTGGTGTTGATAATCTTCTGATCCCCTTGAATAAGACAACCCCACTCTATGCCATTCAATACAATCAGTACATTGGTCACAAGCTTTGTGGCTATACCAGAATGGTGGGTAGAATGGAAGCCTCCAGTATCAGTTGTATTACCAGTTCATTCCTGGCTACTAGTAAATATCTAGGACATTCAGTGGTAATTCCCTAATGCAGATTCTAACCCTTAAACAGTCTTTGTATCTTGCCAGGACTGACTGCCCAAACTCTCAGCTATCTCTGGCTTTGGCACAGGAGATTTATTCCCTAAAATGTTCAGCTCTGCAGGAGGCCAACTTGTTGCCAATATATACAAATTGCAAGCATCAGTCTTGGACAATTTATTCCTTATCTTTCACTTTGTTCAGATGCTTCTCTTTCTTTTTTTTTTTTCTCGTTGGTTTAATTAGCTGGGAGTAAATTAGGAAGCTTCTCTCACTATTAATGTTGAGAAATTTCCTCCTCAGGTATGGTCTGTGGCATCATATTCTATAAACACATGGAAGTTACTCCCATTTTATTTTTAATTCATTAATCTCTCAATCTTTAGGCTTTCATCTAACACACACACACACACACACAAAGCTCACTGTATTTGAGGCGCTCCTTTGGGTCTTTCACAGATGTTGACTCATTATCTATGCTAATTAGCATGAGTAAGGCCAAATCTACTGTGTTAGGACGGTGAGATTCAGATACCCAAAGCAACTTCCCTCAGTGCCTCACAACTAGTCCATTCGTAAGCAGAGATGATTTGCTCTAATGTTATGTATTTGAATCAGTCATCCCTGGATTAGCACTGTAAGAGATCTATGTAAACATGTGATTATAAATATTGCCCCCAGTTTTCAAGAATGGTAAATTTTCAACACCATTCACTACAATTAGTATCCTTGCATTAAATTACTACTTAAATGAGTATTTTGTGGGCTTGTAAATTACTCTTATTGTATAAAGGCAGGCCAAAAGAAAACAAATACACAGGAGGGAACTCACAGACACAAGAACTACAGATGGGCATTGAACTCAGGGCCTCACACATACAAGGAACATGCTCTCCACTGAAGTTCATCTCACATCCATCTCCAGATACAAAGTTTCTACATCCTGTGCAAACTCCAGAATCAGAAAAAAATACAATGGAAATATTATTAAATACTATAACATTTTCCGTTCAGGAACTAACACTCAAATGGTCTTTATTCTCAGCACTTGGATGAGTAATGAGCCTCTGATTTCACCATTTTCCACTGCCGAAAGAGTCTTCTCTGCCTGCGAATGAAAGCTTCACCAGAATTTTTGCATAAAGATAAGTACTTAGAAGGTAGTTTAAATTCATACCCATTAAGCAAAACATAGGAGTACCTTCCTCCATAGATTCTTCATAGACTTTTGACGAACTTTAAAGTCCCTGATATGTATTCATTCAAGGGAACAGGCTTCAAGATCCACTGAGTGTTGGCTACCTCAAAGTCAGGCATACCACTATTCCACAAGTGAGTATATGTTGTTATCCAGGTCAATCTTTAGTACACAGGATTGACAACTTGGCTAGAATTTTGAGGATTTTTCTCTTCCAACATTTTGCAGAGTGCCACCAGGGAAGTTTCTATGGCTGTTCCAGATTGATTTCTCTGTGTCTGTTTTCAAAGCATTGTATTGTTTTCAACACCAGAGTCAGAGTATTTACTTCTAAAGGACAGATCAAAACACTTGTAATATCTTCTATTGTCTTGGAGTCTAATTCCATGGCAAACAACTCATGGGGAAATGTCCTAAACAAGGTACCACATGATTTTGTTTAATAACCTGCATTTTCTGGGAACACCATTATCCTTCCATTCAAGGAAGCCCTGTACAACCTGCTTTAAAAATGAATCACACAAATACAAAACACAAGTTTCAGGTTTCCTATAAGCTAATAGGTTCCTGTATAGTTTTGTTCCTATGTTTTTAGTTTTGGTTGTCTTTGCTTTCACTATCACTTTCCCTGAATGTTCTACTCTATCGCCATTTGAATCTCCACTACTAGCACCCCATCCTGTGTCTACTTCCACATGGGGTGTGTTTAGTATCTTCTTTTCAGTTCTTCCACCACTTCTGTCAGGCTACTTGTCCTAGGCAGATACTTACTCCAACATAAACAGAGAAATTTAAACCTATTCATCTAAAAATACACATATGACAGAGAATATTTGTTTCTTGGGGTCCAGGTTACTTCATTCAGTATAATATTTTCTGGTTTCACCCATTTCCCTTCATATTTCATAATTTAACTTTGTTTAGTGCTAAGTATAAGTCTGTGGCATAAATGTAACATACTTTCATCATTCACTCATTAAGTGATAGAAAGCTAGGCTGCTTTCATTTTCTAGCTATTGTCTATAGGATAGCAATAAATATGTATGTTCAGCTATCTCTGTCATGTAGTAGAAAGGGTCCTTTGGAGTCCTTAAGAGTGGAACATCTGGGTCAGTTTTAGTTTTAAACAAACCTCTGCAGTGATTTTCATAATGACTATACCAGTTTATATTCCCATTAATGGTGAACAAGGGTTCCCCTTTGCCCACTTCCTTACCAGCATTTGCTGCTGTTCATTTTATTGACAATCAGAACAATATATTAGGCAGAATAATGTAATATGCCCTCTTCTGGGTGTGACATGTCTAAGAAAATTGTAAACACACAGCATCTGTGACCACTGCAACCAACAGGCAAGAATTACATCTGAAAAAAAGGGAACTAGCTGGGAAGACAGAAGGTCAGGAGTAAGAGAGAGACAAGAGAAGGTTGTGGGAGGAGAGAAAAATGCATTATATATAAACAGAAAAAAAAAAACTCACCTAACTAAAATAATTAAGTAAGAATAATTTTAAGTAAGAATATATACTGACAGAAAAGTGTATTTCTTAACTATAAATATTTAACAATACTTACAAAAATACAATTAAAATTATACGTTTCATATCAATATGTACTATTATTAAGTAGACGTTTTCAAGTAGGATAGCCATTTAGCCTTTACCAAGTTTATACTTGCATACATTAACATTTAATTTATTTTTAGCTCATTTCTTATTGAGCACTGAACAAGAACAGATGTGTTTTGGCTGGTAGGCTTTCAGACCCTTGTTGTCCAAGACTTTAATTAAGTCATTTGTTATAGTATTTTAAGTAATTTGATAATGTACTTTTAAATATTCACCTCTCACCACTGATCTTTTCTTGATTTGAGCTAGTCGAGGTCTTAATAAATATTCAATAGAGGTATAACTCATGTAAAGTAACCTATAATAATCGCATTGTAATATATCTGGAGCTAAATGACAGCATCAAGGTCTTTGATTTCTGAAAATTAAAACAAAAACTCATTTGAAAGATAAGTGTTTAGGATAAAGGCATATATTGTACAGCAGTATAGGGCTGTATTTTTGGTATCAAAACAAAAGTCTTTGCATATCCTTTGGATCAATATTTATAATCTACACTGCTGTTATGTCAAGCAGCCTAGAAAAAAAAGAAAAGTGCAGACATTGGAAGAGATCACTCACTCTTTTTTTCAACTGAACCTATACTGTGCATAGCAGGTGAGATGGTATCATTCAATGCCAGTATGAGATTTTGATCGGCAGATAATATTAGACATTTTTATGGTTATATAACTGCCAGCCTGGCTACTTCATAAGCCTAAGGTGGTTACTGTTCCGAGATCTCAAAATCAAGTTCATTTGAAATTATTTAATTATAATATAACTTTAAATAACTCATTAAGGTTAGGTAAACTATTCTTAGGCTGATGCAAAGAGTGTGAGTTCAATTGATATATTCTTAAGAAATTATTCAAAACATAAATGAATGCTGGATACAGTAACTTTCATGGATGTAAACCAATAGAAGCTTGTTGACACATGTTTTCCAGTGAGTCTTGGGCATTTACATTAGAATTCCAGAGGCCTGTGCATTTTATCTGCTCTGTTCGTACATTAGCATGGTCAGTTTTTCTTTCCAAGTATTAGATTTCCAAAATAACTTGTTCCTAACATATAATTTGAATGTTTGCTTCATCTCTATTATCTTAGAAATATATATATACATATACATATACATATACATATACATATACATATACATATACATATACATATACATATACATATATATATATATATATATTCATTCATTCTGACTTTTGACACTAAACCAAAGGAAGGGCATTAAGTTGCTGTAGTGTCGGTCTTTCTTTTGGTACAGTATTTTCTGGATCCTTTAGATATGCATCCTTATACAAAGTAAGAATATATACACTGTAGCTATTTTCTAGAAATTGAAACAGTACCCACAGAGGGGAGAGGGGAGATTTCTAAGAGCCAGGAGGATAGTGAGAATTACAAAGCTTAGGAAACTCCTGAAATTTACAAAATATATAGTTCTTTCTTCTGTATTATAAAACCAGTTAAAAATTATAGGAAGAATCTCCAAGTAGACAAACTACCTAAAAGATGTGCAGAGAGCTCATGTGATTCATGAGTTCTTAGCAGTCCTGGCAGGAGGTGGGCTTCTGGGTGATGCAGTAGCCTTCAGACCACCTATGTTCCTGAAAGTAACCCCTTACTTATGTTCCAGTGAGTAAATCCAATAAATTCAATGGTTTATTAAAGTACTGGAATAATTTCTTTAGAATTCTGTTGTCATTCTATCTGGAGAGAACAAACGTCTGTTCATTTCTTCCTCAGGGAAGTTTTACAACACCAGGCAAGATGGACTAAATAATCATTGTTAATTGATTACAGAAAGCCCCACAGTAATATGAACATACTGCTTCATAACATTCTTCATATTAAATAGCTGTTTATTTTAGAATGAATACCCCAGGGATGTTTGCAGTGTCTTATTCACAACAGCAAAACATCTCATAAGGTGATAATTGATAAGTAGGCAGTTTCTGTCATAAACTGTAAACTATAATTAAAATATAGACTCTTACAAAATAAGAGGAATGGAAGCTAGGTAGGCAAAGGCAGAATGTCACCTCATTTTTCTCAGTATCTATGCTTCTGATCATTAGGTAATCACTATACTATGCCAATCCTTACATTAGACACTGATAGCTTTCATGCATCACATGTGAGCTACAGCAACCCTCTCTTATAGATATTGTAGTTATTTAAGCATTTCAGAGAAATTTTATTGCTCAAAGTGGAGTAAAATTGAATTTCGAATCTTAGTTTCTTAATCCAAACCCACATGTTTTGTGCATGTTTCCCCAGTAGAGTGTCAAGAATATTAAATGAAAGAACTGTTATTTCTAAACTTTAGAGTTTTGAGATATTCCTTGAGGAGGCAAAACAATAGAACAGAAGAGAAAGGCACACTATTATGTATTCAAATGCAGCAGCACAGCAGATAAATGAGCTCTGTCTGCACACCTGGGACAGTGATGTCCTTGGTGTAGTGATTTAGCACCAAACAGAACATCTAGTCAAGGAGATGATGTGGTTAGAGTATGTGATGAGACAGTAATAAAAGGAATGGTGCCTGTCATGACCCTTTTTACTGTCTAAAAGCTATGATTACATTCACAAATGCTATGGCAGTAATTTATAAAAAACAAGGTAGCAAATAGAGCTTAAAGCCTTCAGATGTGACACATATTCCTACTTACATAGTAGTATAATATCTTTCACTTCCAAATTTTTCAGTATAAGGTTAGAGTTTTATGAGCAATCATATCTGAACATAAACCACCTTTACATTCTATTTTGTTTTAATATTTAGAGCACTATTGTACAATGCCATTACAATGCTTTAGATTGTTGATTTTAAATAGGATTTTCTATTCATTTTTTGATAATTTCACACATAAGTATTATAATAGGATAATTTTTATCCCATTCCCTCTTCCCTATAGCTTCTACCACACTCCCTACACACTGATACTCTCAAATTCATGATCTCTTTCTCTATAATTTTTCTTGTTGTATATTGGGCCAGATAATATTTTAGGAACTTGACATTGGAGGAAATGGATTCTCCTTCCCAAAGCAGTCACCAACTGTTGAAGCACTTTATCTAGAGATGGAGACCCTGTAAAATTTCCTCCATCTATGCTGGTATGTTGACCGGTATGGTCCTTACATAGGTCTTGTTTAGGCAACCACACAGTTGAGATTTCACATAGGGTACTATGCCACAGCATGCATTGTGGTCCTCTGACTCTTACAATGTTTCCACGATGTCTTCTGTGATATTATGTGATCTTTCATTATAGGGGTTGTATTGTAGATATTTCTATTTGGGCTGGGTGCCTCCCACACATTTATTCTTTACATTGTAATCAGTTTTGAGTCTCTGTAGTACTTCTTCCTACTACACTAAGAAGATTCTTTGATGAATATGTCAGAGCTACAGTTATCTATGGGTACAAGAATATATAGTTAGAACACACACACACTCAGACGTACACACACACACATTAATAGATGGTTCTCCTCTGGGAGATATATTTGTATATGTATATATACATATATATTTACAAAATGAGAGGAATGGGAGCTAGATAGTGCTCTCTGTGCAGTCTTGGGTGTGTTTATCTTTCTTTTCAGACTGAAGAGTTCCTTTTAGTATCCTCTGTAGAGTTGGCTTAGTGATCATCAACTTCTTTAATCTGTTCTTATCATGGATGATTTGGTTTTTTCCTTCTATTTTCATGGATGGTTTTGCTGGGGACAATACTTGATTTGATCATTGTGGTCTTTCATATCTCAGAATACATTTCTTTAGGCCTCTCTGCTTTAACTGTTTAAATCTAAATAGTCCAATAATTTCTGTTGAAAAATCGGGAGTTATTCAGACAAGCTTGTCTTTATAAGTAACTGTCTTTTCTCTCATGTAAAATATCCCCTTCACTCCATGTTTTTAATATTTTGACAGTAATGCCATGGGGAAGTTTGTTTTCTGGATCTTTTGGTGTTCTCTAGCCCCTTTTACTTAGATGGATATTTCTTTCCCTAGGTTTGAGATGTTTTCTTTTATGACTTCAATGAAGAAACCTCTATGACCTCGCCATCACACTCTTCTGTCTGTACTTATAATTTGAAATTTTCATCTTTTTGTGGTTTCTCAAAGCTCCCCAAATGTTCTGATCCCTTATTTTAAAAATACCTCAGGGACTTTTACTGAGTGGCCTTATCCTCTACTTTGTTCTCTAGCTGTGACATGGTCCTGTTTGTTGGTGAGTCATTCCAGTCATTATTTTGCTGGTTTCTTTATATTTCAGCATCATTTCACTTTCTTCAGCAATTTCTCTTTCTTATTGAATTCTATTCTTGCATCTTGATTCATTTCCTTATTTCACTTAGCTCTTTCTTTACATCATTTTTCTTTGACTGGACGTTCCTTCAGGTCATTCTCTTTGGGGCTTGTTACTGTGGAATTTCCTTTTGGTGCATGCAGGCTGCTTTAGTTTTTCATGGTATTTCTTGTTCTTCTGAAATAGTCATGTGCTTCTTGAGTTTTGCTCAAATCATTTTTCCTCTTTCAGGGGAAGGCATGTACAACGTTTAGGACTGATTATGTTATAAAAAGATTTGATAACTGTTTTCTTTAGTATTGGTAGCTGCAGGTTCTGTCCATGCATTTTTGACAGTACACTACTGTCTGTTGCAGGAGGTATTAGAAAAGACCGCGGCTGCGTGGCGCCAGCTCTAAGTTCCCATACTAATGGCAGCACAGGCTGCCCGCCTCAGTAGAGCCGGCCCAGGGCCCAGGAGACATTGGCATGGTTGCTGCCTCCGCCGGCCATCTCCGTAGCCTCCATGGCTCTAGGCATGCCCCCCTCGGCCAACCCCACTACTCCCACGGTACTTGGCTTAACCCTAGACAATAACTGCCATCCTAGTGGTAGATATCACAATTTACAACACCCGGTAGAAATAAGACTCTTAATGCTTAAAGTTAACCAATGGATTTATTTATCAGCAAATACTCATATCACAAGATGCACACATAATTTAGAATTTTTATCCCAATTGCCTAACCTTTTGATAAGAAATAGCTACCTGAGCCTGCTAGAGACACTTGTGTACATGTCTGCAGCCATTTCACCTTTCTCTCCTGTCTCCTCCCTTGTTTCTCTCCCCCTTCCTCTCCCTGCCTCCGTTTGCTCTGCCTCACTTTTCCCTAACCAATCATAGGCCTCCTACTGCAAACAAGTTGAACTGAGAAATTTCTGCCACAACTGTCTGTCTGAAAAGATGGTATGTAATGGTCATCACACTCATTCCTGCTCCTGTCCTCTCCTGTCTTCTGCTTTGGTTCTCTAGGTCTAGTTGTTCTATGCTGAATAAATTATGTCCAACCCAGAATTAGAAACAGCAGATTTTGGGAGTTTGGTGTTAGTTAGGAGGCAGTTCAGATGTGATTGGCTTCTCTGATTTTAGGCAGTTGATGTAGGTTCTGTGTAGTGGGCTGTGTTAACTCAGAGGTACAGCCTCTGTAATTTTCTCCAGTGAGAGAAAGGCTGGGTGTATGGCCAGTAGTTCTTGTAAGTGTACATCCTCATGGTACTTGGATGTCATGGCTTGAGGTCAGCATATAACTCCTTCTCCTATTATATTTTTCCATATCCAATTTTAATAAACTATAAATCTGAGAAGGGAACTACTTACATTTTAAGGCAGTGAGTTTATATCTTCATGAGAACAGAGCCAAAATAAGCACAGGAAGCCTGTAAAACCATAAATGTAGTACTTGCGACAGGCATAATAGCTATTTACAGAGAAGCACTTTTATAAACAACAACAAAAAAAGAAACATGAACATTTTGTTCAGAAAACCTGTGCATATTGATACTAGGGTTAGTCCATGTCTAAGAATGTTTGATTTAAAGTCAGGAAGATTAAAATGATGGACAGGAATGCTTCTAGGATTCCTTCATTTACACCATCAAAGTTTTAACTCAAAATAAGTGAAAGAACGTACTGAAGATACAATCACATAGACTCAACTCCTACAGCTGTCTTCTTCACTTAGTGGCTAAAAATTACTGAGAAAATGAATAGTAAAACAAGCACTCCTTCAAAGCTAATCCAGACTTGTCCTAGCACACTATTGCAAGTATCCAACAAACAATGTTTAAAGTATTACAGAATTTTATAACTTATAACAATATAAATTTTACATTTTTAGGCTAAGAAATTATTGAAAAATTTCAATTGTTAGTAAAAGACATTGAGGCTAAAACAAATACATGAATTCAACAACTTTTAAAATAATCTATCAAAAAGATTTGTGGTTCTTCACTAATGCTAAATAAGGATCATCATCATCATCACTTTTATATTTAGTATAAATGCCCAGTTTCACCATCTGTGAGCCCAGCCAGAGAAAACAAATGGCAGTGAAGTTTTCTTGCCTTTCTTTGAATGTTATGCCTTCTATAAATACATCCCAGACTAATATATAGTTTTCATGAATGTATTTTTTTCTATGCCTAGTCATATGAATTTTGATAGTAACCTTGTGAGCAGGACTGATATTGTTAGTTGACCAAATGTGGCTTAAGATACTGAAGAAGGGAAATATTTGCATCTGAGTAAAATCTCCCAGTTAATAAAGCAATATTCCAAGAATTTTGATGTATTTTAAAAGTAGCAATACAGACCATTCACACTTCCTGATTTATTTTCTTAACCTCAAATAACAAACCTATGAGCTTTTTATTTATCTTAAGTTCTCCAATTTGATTTATTTTTTCTGTCTCTGAAACTATGTAGGAGTTATAGTTTGCTTTTACTAGAAACTTTGTGGTTTCTTCTGATACATTAGGACCTTCTAGTTGTCAGATAATGACCTCTGATTTAGTTGTTTGTTATATTTAAGAATTAAGCAAAAACATAACTAAGGAAATGTTTCCAATTCTTTCCCTTTGCTTTCTTCTTTTAAGATAAAAGTTGAACTTAAGAATTCAGCATATGCTTTAACCTTGGTACCTGGTATCTGTCTAGGAAATTGTCCATTTCATCCAGGTTTTCCAGTTTTGTTAAGTATAGGCCTTTGTAGTAAGATCTGATGATTTTTTGAATTTCCTCAGTTTCTGCTGTTATGTCTCCCTTTTCAGTTCTGATTTTATTAATTTGGATACTGTCTCTGTGCCCTCTGGTTAATCTGGCTAAGGGTTTATCTATCTTGTTGATTTTCTCAAAGAAACAGCTCTTGGTTTTGTTGATTCTTTGTATAGTTCTTTCTTATTTCTACTTAGCTGATTTCAGCCCTGAGTTTGATTATTTCCTGCTGCCTACTCCTCTTGCATGTATTTACTTCTTTTTGTTCTAGAGCTTTCTGGTTTGCTGTCAAGTCATAAGTGTATGCTATCTCCGGTTTCTTTTTGTAGGCACTTAGAGCTAAGAGTTTTCCTCTTAGCACTGCTTTCATGGCGTCCCATAAATTTTGGTATGATGTGCCTTCATTTTCATTAAACTCTAAAAAGTCTTTAACTTCTTTCTTTATTTCTTCCTTGACCAAGTTATCATTGAGTAGAGGATCTTTCACTTCCATGTGTATGTGGACTTTCCTTTGTTTTTGTTGTTATTGAAGACCAGTCTTAATCCATGGTGATCTGATAGGATGCAAGGGATTATTTCAATCTTTTTGTATCAGTTGAGGGCTGTTTTGTGATCAATTATATGGTCAGTTTTGGAGATGGTACTATGAGGTGCTGAGAAGAAGGTATATTCTTTTGTTTTAGGATTCGATGTTTTATAGATATCTGTTAAATCCATCTGGTTCCATCCAGGGGAAAAAAGACAGCATTTTCAACAAATGGTGCTAGTTCAACTGGCAGTCATCACGTAGAAGAATATACATCAATCCATTCATATCTACTTGTACAAAGCTCAAGTCCAAGTGGATCAAGGACTTCCACATAAAGCCAGATACACTGAAAATAATAGAAGGGAAAATGGGGAGGAGCCACGAACACATGGGCACAGGGAAAAAATTTTTGAACATAACACCAATGGCTTCTGCTCTAAAATCAACAATAGAAAAATGGGATATCATAAAATCACAAAGCTTCCGTAAGGCAAAGGACATTGTCAATATGATAAAACAGTAACCAACAGATTGGAAAAAGATCTTTACCAATCCTACATCTAATAGAGGGCTAATATCCAATATATACAAAGATCTCAAGAAGTTAGACTCCAGAGAATCAAATAACCCTATTAAAAAATGGGGTACAGAACTAAAGAAAGAATTCTCAATTGAGGAAACTCGAATGGCTGAGAAGCACCTAAAGGAATGTTCAATAGCCTTAGTCATCAGGGAAATGTAAATAAAAACAACCTTGAGATTCCACTTCACACCAGTCAGGATGGCTAAGATCAAAAACTCAGATAACAGCTGATGTTGGCGAGGATGTGAAGAAAGAGGAACACTCCTCCATTTTTGTTGGGATTGCAAGTAGGTACAATCACTCTGGAAATCATTCTGGTGGTTTCTCAGAAAATTGGTCATAGTATTACCTGAGGACCCAGATATACCACTCCTGGGCATATACACAAAAGATGCTCCAACATATAACAAGGACACATGCTCCACTATGTTCCTAACAGCTTTATTTATAATAGCCAGAAGCTGGAAAGAACCAAGATGTCCTTTAACAGAAGAATGGATACAGAAAGCATGATACATTTACACAATGGTGTACTATTCAGCTATTAAAAACAATGACTTCATGAAATTCTTAGGCAAATGGATGAAACTAAAAAATATCATCCTGAGTGAGGTAACCCAATCACAAAAGAACACAAATGATATGCACTCACTGATAAGTGGATATTAGCCCCCAAACTCAGCATACCCAAGATACAATTCATAGACCACAGGAAGCTCAAGAAGGAAGACCAAAGTGTAGATGCTTTGGACCTTCTTAGAAGGGGGAACAAAATGCTCGAGGGAGGAAATATGGAGACAAAGTGTAAAGCAGAGGCAGAATGAAAGGCCATCCAGAGACTGCCCTACCTGGGGATCCATCCCATATACAATCACCAAATACAGACACTATTGTGAATGCCAAGAAGTGTATGCTAATAGGAACCTGATATAGCTGTCACCTGAGCAGCTTTACCAGACTCTGACAAATACAGAGGTGGGTGCTCACAGTCAACCATTGGACTGAGCATGGGGTCCCCAATGGAGGAGTTTGAGAAAGGAGTAAAGGAGCTGAGGCGATTGCAATCCTATAGGAAGATCAGCAGTATCAACCCACCAGATCCTCCAGGGCTCCCAGGGACTAAACCACCAACCAGAGTACTCATGGAGAGACCCAGGCTCCAGCTGCATATGTAGCCGAGGATGGCCTTGTAGGGCATCAATGGGCAAAGAGGTCCTTGGTTCTCTGAAGGCTTGATACCCCAGTGTAAGGAAATTTGAGGGCAGGGAGGTGGGAGTAGGTGGGTGAGTGATGGAGCACACTCATAGAACCAGGAGGAGGGGGATGGATGGAGGTTTTTGTGGGGGAACCCGGGAGAGGAGATAACATGTGAAATGTAAAAAAAAAAAAATACCCAATAAAAAAAGAAAAGTTCTATTTTCTTCCTATAAATACATGATTATGGCCTAAGTTTTTAAAGCTGAATGTACACTGGAACAGTAAATAAACACTCCACTGGTTGTTAGCACAGAGAGTAGCATTCAGGCATTAAAAAAAAAAAGAATTAGGCACATAGAGTTTCTGCCATAATTAGTAGATCTACAATGTAATTCCTATACTTAGGGCTCAAGGAACATCAGAAGAGGGGAAGGAATTGCTGTAAGAACCTGAAGGTCAGAGCAATGGCTGCGTAGGGTTCTTTACATCCAGGAATTCTTGGCAATATGATTACATGAATAAGATCTGTACAATGATCATACCGTAAACATTGCAACAGGGATTGGAAAACTTCACAAGACTCAACCCTTAGACTCCTTATAGGTAGTCAACAACTCATGAAAGAGGAAGAGAGAACCAGCTTTCTTCAGGAAGGAATATTCTGATAAGTAAAACAACCTCAATTAGTCAGTCCTAAATGAGTGACAGTAAATGGACTGTCTATCTAATTCTTATCTGTCTATCTATCTATCTATCTATCTATCTATCTATCTATCTATCTATCATCTATCTATCTACCTATCTATCATCTATCTATCCATCTATCTACCTAGTTATCATCTATCTATCCATCCTCTACTGATATATATATATATATATATATATATATATATATATATATATATATAACTGATGGAATGTATGTATGTATGTGTGTTATATATATACATTTATATATATACACATTTATATAAATATATAAACAATTATATGTAATATATACAAATGTATAAACATATATAAATATATAGTTATTGTATATTAAACACACATATTAATATGTATGTATATATATGCACACAATTTTGAAAATGTCATATATACAAGAAAATGGTGGGAGTATGGGAGGAATTGTACAGAGGGAAGGGTGAAATGATATAAACATAAAACTTGCATTTAGTCCTCACGAAAAATTAGAATAAAAAGCTAGAAAAAACAATTCAGTAGAGGTACTGGGTAATTTGAAGGCCCAAAATCTATTCTTTGATTTAAATAAGTTTATTTCTGAATTTACAAATACAGATTTATGGATTAATTTCCACATCATAATATTTATAAGCATATGGGCATGATAGAAAGTGACAAATATATTCATTTCCATAGTAAACTTTTCATGGTAATAGGAGTTAAGATCTACTCTACTGTTCTGGGGAATCTAATATACCCTCACTTTACCTTACAACACTGTACAGACGATCTCTTGAATTTAACCTGCCAATCTTATTCTCATAATGTATCCTCTGGGCATCTTCACTGACAGTCCTCACCAATCCCTACCTTCCATTCTCTGGCAACAACCACTTCATTCTCTATTTCTACGAAATCAACATTTTTAGATTCTACATACAAGAGTGGGAGAGTAGTATTTGTCTTTCTATTTCTTACTTACTACAACCAAAATAGCCATATCAGATTAGCATATTACCTCTGCTGCTGTAAATGATGAGACAGCCTAATTATGTAACTATAATTAGGCAGAAAACCTCTACACTGTGAGTGTATATGATGCATTCTCTTTATGCATCCATCTAGAGTTTGTGAGTTGCTTCTTTTTTTCTTTTTTAACACAGTTCTGAGGATCAAAGTCTTGCCTTATGCATGTAAGGGAAGTTTCTATCAGTAATATCAGTGACCTATTCACTTGTCCCTTGACGGGTGCAATTTGATTGAATAACTTGGCTATTGTGAAGAGTATTGTAATAAGAATGAGAGTGAAGATGTAATATTCTTTATTTCTTCAGGGAGTGCAACTGTTTTCATTATATTTTTTTCCTTGGAAGACTTTCAGATTTTCCTTGCTAACTTCATGCTACATACAGTATTTTGTATCGAACTTACTATGGGGCATTTCAGCTTTAGCCCATGTAGTACATGAGCAATTTATATTTCATATGCATATTTAAAACTTTACCCCTATTTCATCAATCTATTAGAAAAATCTCTATTTTGACTGTTGGTTTGACCTAGAAGTCCAGTGAGTTTATTATTTCCAGTATTAAGATTTCATAGTCTTATTACAGAAACGAATTGCATTGAGTTTTTGAGCTGCCACCTCAGATTGTCAACTTGTATTAAACTTATGGTCACTTAAAAGAGCCAAATATTTCCCCATAAGCTACTTGCGAGCATCTTTCTCTGGGAGAAACTGGATTACAGCCCATCAATCCAATATTATATTTTTACTTTATTACTTTTCTTTTATCCTGTCAGCTTTTTCTTCAAACTTTATAACTTATAAATTTTGAAATGTTTTAGTATGTATGTTATTGGTCTTCCCCCAGATGCTTGGGAAGTATATTTTAAGTAAGAAAAGAACAAAGACCAATTTCTGGAACATCATTTTGAATATCTATTTTCCTTTATGCTAAACTTGAAGTAAATTATTTTTCCTTAGGAATGCAAAATCATGTGAAGAACATATTA
This sequence comes from Grammomys surdaster, assembly GCF_004785775.1. Lineage (NCBI taxonomy): Eukaryota > Metazoa > Chordata > Mammalia > Rodentia > Muridae > Grammomys > Grammomys surdaster. Next base: position 8,839,465 of record NW_021604658.1, on the reverse strand, counting down.
AGCATCCTTTCTTAATTTTATTGGAATTATTCATTTCTTTTCAAAATTTCAACCATTCAGTAGTACAGGTCAATTTATTTTAAAGGAACCCAATGATTTGACAGAAAGTATGGGATGGGATAGTGGAAAGGAAGAGGGCCAGAAGTGATGTAAACACTGCAATCATGAATGACATTCTCAAAAGGCAATAAATTTAAAAATAGATAAGAGCAAAATATCATATTGTAAGTTTTGTATTAAATAGAAATAAAAAAGTGAATATACCAGGTTATCTAAATGATCAACACAATCAGTCCACTGCATTGAACACATTTGCTTTTGAAATCTGAGGCAGACTTTTGCTGTAATTGATGCTTGTCAAGGTTACTGAGGCTTTATGGTTGACATTTCCCTTGGTTTTTAAGTTGTGAAATCTCCTATTTTGTTTCAAAAATTTACCATTGCTTTCAATCAAGACTCTGTAATGTTAAGTTTAGAACTTATAATGACAGGCCCTGGAAGCAACACGGCTCATGATTTAAGTGCATTCAGACACTAACTGTGCTTAACCTGGGAGTCAGAGTCAAGTCAAATTCACTCTTTGTTGCAACTTGTCAGCCCAGCTTTTAAGACGGTGCATAATACAGGGCTATGCATACAGTCTTCTGCATAGCACAAAGCCAACTTCTTTGTGCTAATACTTACCACCCCGCTAATCTCAGTACTAATATCTATAATTAACCCTCAACCCCCAGAACCTGTGTGTGTGTGTGTGTGTGTGTATGTGTGTGTGTGTGTGTGTGTGTGTATGTGTGTGTGTGTGTGTGTGTGTGTGTATGTGTGTGTGTGTATGTGTGTGTGTGTGTATGTGTGTGTTGGGGGAGTATTACTCATTATCATTTGTGTTTGGAACATACCTGTATAACCAGTACCTCTTAATTGACTATGATATCTTATTTCCATCAGTATTGCTTTTATTTGCATTACAATTGTACCTAATTCACAATTTTTGCCCAAACTCTATTTCCCCTTGAATTTTCTAACCTCATGTTCTAACATCTATCTAGTAGCCCACTTTAATGATACCTTGTCTACCTCAGAATAATCTAGTACTATAATCTATGGCTTGTTTAACTCAGAGATCTCTTGTCTGCCTAGAGTAGCACCTCTCACTTACCTTATAATATGCAAACACTGAGCTCCAATTGGTTGACTGGTGTGAGAAACACTTGTCTCAGAAATTCAAATGCATCTTCTGAGTCTCTGTCACTTGTTTGGCTTCTGTGAGATTTGTGACTGCTTAGAATGTCTTAAGTCCAGTCAGGCCTGACATTTCCCTGTCAATACACTGATCTCAGTATACAGCTAACTCACCTCCATATCTGTTTTCCTGTCCTTTGTTCAGATGGATCTTTCCAGTTTCTGCATCCAGCTCATACACTTTCCTAACTCCAGTCCACTTAGTATAAGTATATATCCTTGTCCACATAGTACTAGAAATAAGGTAGTGGGAAATATAAATACTGTATGTAAACATACTATATATATATACTTTTGTGAAGCTTAACCTTTGCTATTATACAAGTTACTTTTATATCATTTGTAGAACGGATGAAAATATTTTTTAATCTGTCTCTTTTACTGTGTGACTTGATACATAAACCATATAGATATTAAGTCAAATACTTATCAAACACTTTTCACATTCCACATACCATATTTGAGAATACAGGTAAGAATAAAATATGTTCCTGTTATATGTTGGAGTATCTTTGGGTATATGCCCAATAGTGGAATAGCTGGGTCTCACGTAGAACTATTTCTAATTTTCTGAGGAACCGCCAAATTGATTTCCAAAGTGGTTCTACCAGCTTGTAATCCCACCAGCAATGGAAGTGTGTTCCTCTTTCTCCATATCCTTGCCAGCATCTGCTGTCACCTGAGTTTTTGATCTTAGCTATTCTGATTGGTGTAAGGTGGAATCTCAGGGTCATTTTGATTTGCATTTCCCTCATGACTAAAGATGGTGAACATTTCTTTAGGTGCTTCACAGCCATTTGAGATTCTTCAGTTGAGAATTCTTTGTTTATCTCTGTACCCTATTTTTTAATTGGGTTACTTGTTTTTATGGGGTCTAATCTTGAGTTCTTTGTATATTTTGGATATTAGCCCTCTATTGGATGTAGGGTTAATTAAAATATTTTCCCAATTTGTAGGTTGCCTTTTTGTCCTATTGACAGTGTTCTTTGCCTTACAGAAGCTTTTAAGTTTCATGAAGTTTTCAATTAGAGCCTGAACCCATTGGTTTTCTGTTCAGGAAATTTTCCCCTGTGCTGATGTGTTCGAGGTTCTTTCCCACTTTCACTTCTATTAGATTCAGCATATCAGGTTTTATGTGGAGGTTCTTGATCCACTTGGACTTGAGCTTTGTACAAGGAGATAAAATGAATCGATTTGCATTCTTTTACATGCAGAACCCCAGTTAGACCAGCACCATTTGTTGAAAATGCTTTTTTTTTTTTTCCATTGTATAGTTTTGGCTTCTTTCACGGAACCTTCTTAAGCAGAAGACATTTCTCCACATTTCTTTTTAGTAGAATTTTAATGAACTATAACTTTCAGAATTTGCATGATCAGAACACAGAGGACAAAACAGAGCAATGCAGCTATCATTTCCTTCGCAATATTCACAAGGGCTGTTTGTTGTCCCTAGGTGGTGGCATGATATTTATGTCTTCTCATCTGCTAGCTGAATCCACTGTGTTTTCTCTTTTTCCTGTTTCTAGTTTGGGATTGGTAAGGTCTGTGGATTAGTGGCAGATTTAAACATGCTGTTTGTCTACCTGGTGCTTATTGAAAATAATTGCTTGCTTCAAGATGGACACTTGATAGTGAATGTGTTTATTTAATCTGTTCTATGTGTATCCCCTGATTCTATCTTTCTACTGTCCAGCATAATTCTGTGCTCTAACAGTAGTGGAAATTGAAGCATTTTTAAGCATTGCTGCTTTACAATTCAGTGCAATTTTCTATTAGCAATACAAGCCAAGAATGTATATATGGCCTCACTCAGAACTAGGGATGGATATTTGTCAGATTTCCAATTTAGATCAATGCTCATAATTCTACTTTTCTTCTTTTTTAATCAGCATAAACAACATTTAGATGGCTGTTAACATCACATCTACGAGTGAACCAACAGCATATAAAGCTTCCAAAAGCTTCATGTGGCCAGTGCATAAAATGTATAGCAACTGTGTTAGTTACTTTTCTGGCACTATGATCAAATGCTTGACTTGAAGCCACGCAGAGAAGGAAGGTTTATTATGGTTCATAACTTGTGGTGGTACATTATGGTGTGTAAAGCATGATAGCATGTGACTTTGTATGGTGGAGCATGGCTGCTTCTTACTGCTCATATCTTAATATACCATCAAGAAGAAAGAGGAGGAGAAGTGGGCCTAGGCTGTAAACCTCAAGGACAACTCTCTTGTAGCCACTTTCTCTAGATACAGTCTACAAGCCAAAGATTCTATAGCCCGACCTCCCCCAAACCAAAGTCACTATGTGGTGACTAAGTCCTTAAGGACTTGAGATTTTGAAGTGCGTTTCATATCTAGATCATACATTGACTCTAAACTCAATTTCTGTATTCTTTGCTAACTCTACTCATATAATCTGCTGTGCCCAGGCCAGGCACGTTATTTACTTCTCAAAATGACTTTGTCTATGACAAAATAGTAGAGATACTGATGTTTAAAAACATAAAATAGTATTAGTTCTTATCAACAAACTGATATATTTAATGTACAGGAAAAATACTTTTCTCATAACCTCACATCCATAATCTTTAAAATGTAAATAAATTAATAAATAAAAATAAAGACATGACTTTTGTTACTGTAAAAATAAAGTTATATGAGCCTTTTTTTTTCTTTGTTATGTTATACATTTTTTTATTTATTTAAGTTCCAGTTGTTCCCCACCCTCAGCCCCCTGCACAGTTCCTCATCCCATTCCTTCTCCCCATGCTTTTGAGAGGGTGATCCCTGCCACCAGGGCTCTCAGATATCTCAAGGATTAAGCATTTCTTTTTCCTGTTTAAAAGACATGTTAACGAGAAATAATGAAGAACACATTTTATAATACCAACAAAACATTGTAAGTCTCAAAATTATGAATAAAATATAATTCAAGTGCTAGGGCAATGTTTCAGTGGGTAAAGTGTTTTCCATGTAACTGTGAGGACCTTCGTTATGATCCCAGGAATTCATGTAAAATGAGACAGAGTATAGAGCATCTATGAACTCAGCAGTCCAATGATGAGATTAGAGATGGAGATATGTAAATTCCCGGAAGCTCATTGACCACAGAGACAAGTATACATATCAAATAACAACAAAGGAGACCCTTTCTCAAATAGATGGAAAATCATGACCAAAATCTCATGCTCCTCTAGCTCCCACATGTATATCATGACATGAATATTGAATATTCCTGAACATATGCTCTGTCTTTCTGTATGTATGTCTAATCTGTTTGTTGTCCGTCTTTGTGTCTGTGTCTCTCTGTCTCTTTCTCAGACAAACACAGACACATACACTCTAAAACCATACAGACACATACATACATTATAAACATACACACAGACATATACATAAACTATAAACACACATGCACACACGTACCACATATACAGATAAATAAAAAATGTATGAATTGGATTGGACATTTCTCTAAATTTAAGGGAGAAAAACTGTAAATAAGCTATAATGGTACATAAAAGACTCCCATAATAACCCTAAGCAAGCACATTGTTCTGCAGATTAGAAACACCATTTAATGGGTCTTTTCTTGCTTAAGTCTCTAGTGGAAGAAGGTGCAGTAGCATATACATGGAATTAAGCTTGCACAGTTATGTCAGCTGAAACAAATTGCATATGTAATTTAAGTAGTAACATAACCCAGAACAATTCAGGTAAATTAGTAATCGAGCAATGAAAACGCCAGTTGAGAATTGAGCAAGGGACTTCCAACTGTCATTAAGGCACAGCCACAGATCCTGTATTATTTCTGAAGTCCTTGATTTTCCAGGCCTTAAGTCTTAGATTTTGATCTATTAAATACTTTCATATTCCCATGGCTCATTGATTCATGGTTATTATTTCTTTATAAACAGCATCCTAAATATTCTTTTGACCACACTACTTGTCATAAGTACAAATATCTCTGAACTGCCTCAGAACACGCTCTTAACATCTTCATCTCCCTTTATGTTTGTGTTTTCAAATGCAGACTGTGAATTTAATATCCCTCGTAGGACAAACCAAATCTGTGATGACAGTAGCAGATTAATAGTGATTTACACTTGTAGCCTGTGAGTTCCCCACCCCTGGTCTCTTGGCCAGATTTAACATATTGCATGTGTTTCCTCATGGGCTACAGATTTCAAAGATAATCAGAAAGAATTACTTAGTAATCTAAGATTTGTGATAGTGTTGTACAGATGGACTTGCCTTGATAGTTCAGGTCATTATTATCATTCATGGTGTTTATTGTTAGGTAAGCCTGCTTATAACATTTCCTCCCTTGCAGTCTGCAAAACATATTATAGTACTCTAACAGCTAGCCAGCAGAAGGGAAGATTTCTGGTAACAATCAACTTGATTTCTTCATGTTCTGTGACTAAAGCAACTGGTGACTTATGTCTCACCACCAAGTTATGGTAACAACAAAGACCAATGGTAATCACCTATATTGTTTTACCACCTTCAGGGTGTTTCTGACCAACAACTAAGGAGTAGATATCCCACATGTGGCACTGAGCATTTTTCTTGGTGACCTATGGCCTCAGGGAAAAACATTAGTCTTTGTGTAGTCTAAGTCTAATTAAGCTTTCATATATATATATATATATATATATATATATATATATATTCTAAGCTTCATATATATGCATTATATATGTACATACATACAAACATGTATAAATATACATGTATACATACATATATATTTATATGTGTGTATATACGTGCGCATAAATACATATATATGAAGCGTATATATATATGTGTGTGTGTGTGTAACTTAAAGTACATTTCATTCCATATTACCTTGTAGATCCTCAAGTAAGATTAGTTAATAGATCAATAGATTGACAAGTGTCACTCTTATTAGCTATTCATTTTGGCTGGGTCTCTTTTCTTTATAAAGGCATAGAATATTGAGTGCTTGGAAAGTTTCTTAAACTCTTCAAAGGAAAATAGAAACCTTCTTGTTCATCAATAGACTTGATCCTGGTTATAGAACATAACACAACAACAATAAAATAAGTATCTTACAAAGAACATTGCATTAAAGTCAGGATATTTTATGTTTGCTGTAAATTGTATTTTAAAAACTTTTATTAGTTTCCTTGGGGATTATACATTATGGTATTTCAGGAGAATTTCTTTCTTTTTAAGATATGAATTCTGAGTTATCCTGAAGTTACTCTTTATGCTAAAACTTATTTCAACTGAGTTAGTAAAAATAATGTTAGCAAGTACATAAACCTGTGTCCATTGGTCTCTGTATGCAAATGTGTGTTTGTAATTGCAATACAGATGTGGTAAGGCAATGGTAAGCAATCTTACTAAATTTTTTATTTTTATAATTTTTAAAATTATGCTACACAGTTACAAATTGACAAGATAAAGTATTGACAGCAAATAACTTACAAACTTTTGTCACATGGCCTGGAATGTTGATTCAGTGATTAACAACATTTGTTCTTGCAGGGGACCCAGGTTTAGTTCCTAGCATCCACATGATGGCTCACAACCTTACTTGTAACTCCAGTCCCAGGGAATTATATGCCCTCTATGAGACCCCAGGGACAGCAGGCAGACACATATTGCACAGACACACATGCAGACAAAAACTGCACACATATTAAACAACGAAAGAAAATGTTATATGAAAATAGTAGTTAAATCTGAATTCTACTCCATAATTTTTGTACCTTTAGGTTCAGTTTGTTGACATAAATGTACTAAAACTTATTGAGACTTTCTGTCCTTATTTAATAAGCACCTTTCAAATGACGTCTAGATAAACCCAGTTGGCTGGTGCTCTCTCTCTCTCTCTCTCTCTCTCTCTCTCTCTCTCTCTCTCTCTCTCTCTGCCTCTGTTTCTGCCTTTCTTTTTGAGATATTTTCTCAAAACAAAAATCACATTAAAGAAAATTAAAAATGTTGTGCTCAATTTAAAAATACAAAGACAAGGGATAAAGTCCATGCACTAAACCCCATGTTGGATCCCTAGCAACACCTCAACCTATGCACAGAAGTTCATGGCTGTGATCCTCGCACTTGGGAGATAGAGTTAGGATGGTTATAAACTCTAAGATATTCTACTGTATAGGGTGTTTAACGCCAGCCTGTTCTAGGCTATGCAAGAACCATTTTTCATTTTTTTCTCTCTGTTTTTCTGTCTCTCTCTTTCTGTCTCTCTCTCTGTGTCTCTGCCTTTGTCCCTCTCTCTGTCTCTGTCTCTCTCTGTTTACCTCTTCTCTCTGTCTCTCTTGAGATCCTTTCTCAAAACAACAACAACAAAAAATAACATTTAAGAAACTTTAAAATATTGTGCCCAATCTAAAAATAGAAAGATGAGGGGCACAGTGTGTAAAAGATGATTGTGGCCCTCACTAAGGAAGCGTTTCCAAGTTCATCCTTGTCTTTAAGTTTTATAGTTGAACTTGAATTGTGAAAATATCTCTCCTCTGGTCTAAAGGAGCAGCAATTTGATCAACTGCATGGAAACTATTTTCATCTGAGTTATCATAACACATAAATGAATAGTGTCATCACCGACGGCGGTTATTTACAGGAAACGAAAATAGATTTTCTATCTCCAAATTTATACACTTTATGCACTTTAGAATGATTCAGTTGCATCAGCTTGAAAACCAGTAGACAGATATTAAATAACTAGAAACAATAAAGTGTCTCACATTTCTGTGTGTCTCTCTCTGTGAGTATATGTTTTTAACAACCATCTTTCAGTGATGGAGATAATGGAATGCTTGCCTCAGGGTCTGCATGTTCATGTACACAGAGTAATTTTGAAGGTTACTAGCATTTGATGTAAGCAGCTAACCATTGATTAGCAGTTTTATTTACTATGGAGGAAAACTGATTAGCTATTATGGTGGCCAAAGACAACAAAATACAGACATTTAATAAAGTGTATTATAAATTTTACAAAGAAAAAGTTATAGTTAGAAAAAGAAAAGGCTCATACTGTTATTTTATATCAGGTGGTCATTTTTTAACCAGTAAATAACTGGCACTGACATATACTTGCTTATTAAGGTTTTGCTAGATGCACTGGCCATTCACTAAAAGAGTTTAATAATTTGTAGCCAGTTAAGTCGTACTAGAGAACACTAGAAATAGATGTTCCTTCAACAGATAGAATTGTGCACAAGCAAGGGCTGAAAGCACAGATTTCTATCTTGTTAATCTCCTGTAAGTACATAGGATTTCCTCCAGTGTTTATCAAGTTGAATTCTGAGCATTACTGAATGAATTCTGCTGAAAGATCCTTAAGATCTGTTCACATATTAAAGTTGGTAGTTGCTTAGGAAGCTCTGATTGTCACTACTGAAGGTTTTCAATGATTCACCTAGAAATCACCAGGTCTGTGTTGTTGGTTTTGTATCCTTCCAGAAACATCTGTCTCTTCACATCTCTTTATATATACCATCCCTTTTATTATGCAGAATGTCTTTCTGTCATTGCCAGACATATATGTCTCCAATAACAAATTACTCTTTCATTAATCTCACCTATCATTACCCACCACTGAAGTAGTATTTATTAGATATATGTATGTATACTGTATACATACATAACAGACATGCATATATAGTATATATGTATTACTCAGTAAGTTATGTTTGAGTTAACAAATGTTTATAACTGTCTAAGTATATAATCCATACTTACAGTTTTAATTGTGACAAATAAATAAATACAATAAACTGTTATGTGATATCATCTCAGGTGAGCATCATTACAAAGTTGGGAACTAAGTACTTTGAGCCCAGTTTTATAAAACGTAAAGCCCAAAACAAAAGACAACCCTATGTTTCATGGGTAAAACAAAATCAGTTGTCTTGTAAGCGGAATATTTTGAGTATAAAGCAGAGGTTAATTTCTAGCTCTCACTTCAAGCTTCCTGTACTGTGCACTCAAACAAACTGCCTCTCATAAAGCAAAGTGGATCATCATAGGACACTTTTTGATCATTTCTAAATCCTTTCTCTAAAAATAGAACGAAAACACTGTAAGATTCAGGTAGCTTTCTTCATCTTTGAGTTCAAATCTGTAGTCCAGACTCTTTTTGCTTACACATTTGCAAGATAATGTGAACAAAAAACTAGGTGATTATTTTCTCCATAGAATTGGTTTTACGTATAGAAGTCATGGTCCCACTTAATTGGGGAAAAGAGGCACAGGTTTTGTTCATTATGGTCAATGTGTATTTTTGTCCTTTGGGATAGAGAAAAGCTCTGGCTTCTAGAGGTATTGAAACATATGTTGCTGATAAGAACAGGTGGAAGCTATAAAAATATAGAAAACGGTGCTAAAGCTTTCCAAACTGTGGGGAGCAAACTACTGCAAGACTTAGTGGTCACTGCTGTATGTCATTCTGCAGGGTTCTTCAGACCTCTTCCTGAGGTTATTGATTAAAAAGGCAAACTAGGTGTGGTGTTGCATGCTGTTAAACTCAGCTTTGAGAGGCAAAGAAGGGTGTATGGATTGGAAGCCAGTCTAGTCTACATAGTCAGTTACAAGATGGCCAGAGATACACAGAAAAACACTATCTCAAAAATAAAATAAGATAAGATAAAGTAAAATAAAATAAAATAAAATAAAATAAAATAAAATAAAATAAAATAAAATAAAATAAAATAAAATAAAATAAAGGAAGATTAAGTAACTAGAGCTGGAGGGATACAGATCTTAGTAGTGAAACACGAGGAAGGTCCTTCATGGTTTCTCCAGCACGAAACTGGTCAATTCATTCAGGATTCCGGGGAGGGAGATGGTTGAAGGATCTGAACTGTTTATGGTTAAACATCTCAGAAAAGATTTAGAGTTAGGAAAACAGAATAGTTTCATGGTTTCCAAGTATCAAAGCTGCTCTGCTGTCTCAAGGCCATTCCTCTGTGTTCTAAAGGAGAATTAGAAGACCTTGCTGCCATTCAATCACCCAGCTTTAGCCTGTTCTGTATTTTAATTTGGAGTTTCCAGCCTCTTTTTATTTTTATTTCATTTATTTAAAGACAATTTCAGTGAACTATAGTTCAATACAATTATAAAGTGTAATGAATTTTGAGGAAGGATGATGGCATATTTAGATGCTAAAGCATTGTTATTTTTGATACTATTTGTTTATGTAATTTTCATACTTATACCATTTATTTAAGAAATTATGGATCAGTGAAAACCCAGAAGTCAAGTTGTGGGAGACACTGTATGGTTCAGTACCTCCCTTTTCTCTGTGATACTATAGTGGTTAGGTGTTTACATTTTATTAGACTATTCAAATTTAAGTTTCACACGTATTTTGGCAAATCTAACTAATTTAAACAGTCATTTGAACATCATGGTGAAGTGTTTTGGGATTCATTTGAGTCATTACTTTTCCTAAAAGAAAGAAATAATATCAAAAAATTGACAGCCTTCATATAAAACTTACTGATATTTCTCAATTGCCCTATTCTTTTAAGTTGACATCTCTAGCATGAACCATTTGCTTGGCCCAGTAAGATGGCTCAGAAGTTAAAGGTGATTGTTACCAAGTATGACCTCATGAATGATCCCAAGGGTCACATGGCAGAAGGAGAGAACAAATTCCTGAAATGTGTTCTGTGATCTTAACTCACATGTCCTGACATGCATTAATAAACACATACACACACACTTGTGTGTACACGCACACACATACACAAACACACAAATGTAATAAACATGAAACATTATTCTTCAGTATTAATTCTTTAGATACTTAGGTTAGATTCTGCATTTCATCAATTGGTCAATTCAAAATATCATGAATGGTCTTTTCTATGAAATGGATGAAGACGATAAGTGTGCAACAACATGCAAAACGTTTAGACATTTACAGGAGGAATTAAACTTCTGAATTGCTCATGTTTCTTATGTAGTCACTCAATTTCTGTATTTTAAGTATTGACTGACATATATAATTCATTGAGAAGATACATACAAATATTTTGTGTCTTGTAAGATTTACAACTGGGTTGCTCTTTTAGGTATTTGTTTTGCCATTATGGGAATATCAGAGTTTTGACAACTTGTCCCACATCCAACAATGGTGTCTCCGAAGAAATATCATGCATAACTCTAATAGGATCCTATGAATATATTTGGGGTAAAATGAGCAACAGCAATGAAATAAGAGTCAACATTCAGATATTAGGGGCTGTGGCCAGGATCTGTTCAAATATCTCGCCTGCACTTGTTCAGCCTACCCACCTATCAAGTGCACACTGCATGGAGCTGCAGAACCTCCTGTTAGCTGTTGACTGCTTTGCTTGGATAAAATGTTTCTGTTTTTTGAGCATAATGTAGAGTTTCTTCCCGCAGATTTGATTTCTTTTTATTAAATTACTACAAATGAAATCTAATAGTGAAACTATAGAATCTCCTATGAACTAGGAGAATTACATAGTTCAGACATATCCAGGGACCCTGTATTCCAATCATGCTATTTCACCTGGAAGAATTTAATGGCAGCAGGTCAAGAATTTTTGTTTTCAACATATATCTTTATTTACCAATAACCATTTTCAGAAACAAGCTCTCCTGGACATTAAACATAAACCTATTCTTTTATGCAGATACTTGTCAATTTTCTAACGTTAAACCTAAATAGCACCTGGTTGATTGTGTCTTTTCCACTTTTGATCCACTTATATGTAGCTGAGAATTCTTGACTTTGTTATCATCATAACTTTAGGCTTTACTTCTTCCCATTTCACATGTGGAGAACTTAGGCAAATTCTAGTTTTATACAAAGAACAGAAAACAAAATCTGTCATAGGCATATCTGGTGTAACTTTTGTATCATCAGAAAAATGTGCACCATCAGATTCCCAGTAATTACTAAAAGTGATCTGAGATTTGATGCTAACGGAAGCTGTGTTGAAACTACTAGTAGCTTCCATTTTGGCACATGTTAACAGATATACTAAATATAAGGCAACTAAATTATCCATTACTAAAAGGTCCTTCTCAGGCATCTAAGGGTATGTATCCCACACTTGACTCCACCATGGCTATCATCTTAATGTGTTTCTTAGTGACATACTGTTATAGAACAATTCCTTCTGATATCAACTTTTCTTTTTTGGAAGGTGCAGTGGAATGCAGGATGTTCTAAAGGGAAGTGAGACATTTCATCCTGCAGATAAGCTTAAGAAGAAGACAACTCAAAAGTCTAGGAAGTCCCTAGAAATGACCAAATTCAATAGGCCCCTCCCTTCTCAAACTTATACACATTAGAAGGACTACGGAGAAATGCTCTGAGAGCAGTTGAGCTAGCCAGAAGAGGTTAAGGTCAGTCTAAAATTGTGGAAGAAACAGACAAGCAAAGGTGCCTAAAGATAAATAGACCACCACTGGAAAAACATAGCTTGTAACCCATTGAGATGACTGAAAGTTGTACAGTGAGATTCAGCTTTCATGAGCAATCATCAATAGTGGTATGGACTTTTGGTGATGGATCTGTCTTGAATTTTTTCTGCTTCTGTAACTAACCCTTCACCTATAATCCTATGAGTAACTTCAATAAAACAAAAGCAAAACTAAAACTAAACTAAAACTAAAACTAAAAAAACTAAAATTAAGACTAAATCACATTGACTGTCCAATTTGGACTTTAATGGCGTCCTTAATTTGGTGTGTTGTTGATTACTTATCCAGATATGTTAGACATTTGTTCATGTTTCCCCAGAAATACTGACCTACAACACACACACACACACACACACACACACACACACACACACATGCTTAAAATTATAACACAAAGACCAGAAGTGAGATTATAGATTATGGATTCCTGCAATGTTCTTTTCTTCTCAGCTTTCCATTACAGTGGCATGCGTTATCACTAAACCAGTGACTCTTCTGAATAACTTGCATATCAATATCCATGAGAGGATATTTAAAATTCCTAGAAACAAAATAGTCTGGGTGGTTTCTATAACCACAGCATATATTTATGGTCCTGTGGAGAATCTTGCTTTTTCCATTTCTTTTGATTTTGCTCTGTCTCTGCTATTGTAATTTCAGAAAAAGGGAATAAATTATACTCTATAGCCCAAAAGAAAAATATTCTTAAATTAAATATGTCAAGTAGCTCTAGGTATCAGAAATGCAAATTCAGAGTATGCATTTGTGAAAAGCTTTCTACATTTTTACTCCTGTGATAAGTTTTCTTTCCTTTTTAGAAGTCGGGGTTTGCCCAATTTCTTTTCTTATAAAGGCTCCAGTAAATGTGATTCCAGTGGTTTTTCCAAATGAAGTGAATAGGCATTCAACTCAAAAGACCGTGTGTGTGTTTGTGTATCCTGGCTTGGAATCTTGTTAATGACACTTGCCACCTGTGTATCACTGCTACACTTGTAGAACTGGAAAAATAAGATTCTCTATTTTCTTAGGTAGGAGTCAGACAGGCATGTAGCTGAGAAGAGTTACAATTGGTCTGTGGGACTGATGAATCTCAGTGTGCGTGGATGTTGAAGGAGACCTGTTCATCCTGACAGAGAGCTTCCAACTTTTCCTTACATTGTTCATTATATCATTCATTATATCCTGAGATAAACTTATTAAGAGTTTGATTATGTTAGTTTGTGTGATTATTTTACTGAAAAACAAGATGGAAAGAGGCAAGTAACACCAATTGCAACAACAACAACAACAACAACAAAGCCTCTCCTGGGTTTGGAGAAATGCTTCACTCAGTAAAGTACTTGCTGTGCAAGACTTAGGATAGAAAATGTATCCCCAGAATTCACAGAGAAAGCCAGGCTTGCTAGCAGATGCTTATAATCCCAGGTCTGGGGAGCCAAAGGCAGAAGTCACTCTGGGATGTACTGGAAACTCAGTGAGGCCAGGATCCACTATGAGATCTAATCTCAAAAGAAGGAAAGTACTTTGTAAGGGGCATGACCTGAGACTGACCCCTAGATTCATGTCCACACACACTTATACTCATATATAACATGCACACGGAAAAAGCCACTAATATTGGTAGGGTCTGAGAGTATGGGAATCAATCCTCTATGAAAACCAAGTTTGAGCCAGGAAAACATCTTTACTCAGAAACTGATAAAATAGGGAGACCTTTGATTCCAGATCCAAATGATGTCAGTGAAGAGGACACAGCAACCTTTAAAAGAAAAAAAAAGAAAAAAACAAAAAACAAAAAACAAAAAACAAAAAAACAAAATCAAAACCAACCAACCAACCAAACAAACAAACAAACAAAACAAAACAAAGCCAAACAACAAATTGCATAAATGTAGAGGAAACTAATTGATTACACTCATGTATGTTTTGTTTTCAACTGTTTTTTCAAACCTGGCATCTTAAGTGGAATATTACCAGTCAAGTACCTCTGATGGCTTTTCTTGATAACTTGACCTGGATGGAGACAAGCCAATCAGAGCCTCTTTAGCAGCTACTTGGGTTCAGTTCTGACTGGGCACTGACCAACAAAGCATAGAGTAAGATAGTGTGGTCTAAGTTCATACTGGTCACCAGGGGTCAGAAGCCATTCTAGGGATTTAGCCTTTCTTAGAACTCAGCCTAATACAAGATAGAGAGTTTACACAAGATGGGGGTCTCTGAAGCTAAAGAGGCCTTCAACAATATCCTTCAAGGTTATTGCTATGGTAATCTGCTCATCATTTTCCCTTTGTGAGCCAAGACTCTCTTTCAATGTTCCTGTCAAGAAGTTTGCACAAGCCATAGGATCAATTTCAACATGATTGTAAAACTGATACAAAAGTGTTTGCAAAGCTCATACAAGCTGAATATTATTCAGTATGTAAGTGACAGACTTATAGACTTCAACTCTGATATTTTCAGTAACTATCTGTTGATCTTGTGCTCATTTAGGGGTCAAAAACAGATGATCCCTTATGAATGACTGAACAGATATTACGGAGTATTTTTCTTCAAATCTTAGGATTTGCTTTATTGAAGAAGTGCTTGATTATTTCATAATGTACCCATTAGAATCAGATTTCCATTACACAAATGTTTTCCTTCTTTTCAAATTGTCCTCCTCACATGTCAATGCGTTTTATACTGACATCCCAAGGCTGATTTTTTTTTCTGTTCACTTGACTTTTTATAGACTATAAAGCACATGGGCTGTGATCTCTCAGAATTTTTATGACCTAAAGAAAAGGGGTCTGACTAAATGGAATTTCAGGTCCCATTCAATCCTAGTATTCTGTCATCAACCAACCATAATGAGAAACTTGTGAGTCTCCCACACAAGAATTCTGCAAAGCAACATAAGAACAATTTCCTAGAGATTACTGTAGCATTGCTATCACAGAACCTTTTTCTTCTTTTCACACTGCACTTCCATTTATGCCATTCAAACTTTCTTTCATGCTATAGAAAAGATGGAAGTCTTAGGTGATTTTCCAAATGCTACCACAATACGCTAGGGTTTGTGTCTGTACCCATCCTCCAAGACTAGATAAAGAGTACTTTGTACATAAACACACGGCATATGCCAGGACCAGGTAGACTGACAGAACATTTTAAGGAGGTATAGACGTGAATTTAAAAAAATATTATAAACTAATAAAGGTCTTTGACTACAATGCATTTTCTTCCTAAATAAATAATTCTTCTAATAACATCTTAAAAATTCACTATGCTTGAACAATGCATTAATTTATAGTACAATGGAAAAAACACAGCAGCCAATAATTTGAGATCCTTTCCAGTTTTTCATAAAAGTCCAGAGCTTTATTAACTAGCAGCACAACACTGTATTATTTTTCCTCCTAAATTAGCATATCTTAGAGTAAGGCAGAAGTAATAGATATCATTAAAGCTCCATTAAGTGAAAACTATAAGCCATTCATAGTATGAGCTTAAATTTATTGTATAAAAGTTAAAATGGTCACAGATCAAGTGAATTGTGTTCACCGCCAGATTCTACTTTATAATCATTATTGCCTTCCTTTCCCACCGCAATGCTTTAAAAGGTCTTTTGCTTATATATTATGGTTTCTGATTTTGTATCTTTATGGGATTTCTCTCTCTCTCTCTCTCTCTCTCTCTCTCTCTCTCTCTCTCTCTCTCTCTCTCTCTCTCTGTGTGTGTGTGTGTGTGTGTGTGTGGTGTGTGTGGTGTGTGTGTGTGTGTGAATGTGTATGTCCCTGCACTGATATGTGTTTATTGTGCTTGTGCTTTTCTTTTGTTCCCTTTATTTTTGTGCTTTTCAGGTTTGTTTGTTTTTATTTTGTTCCTTAACTTTTTTCTCTTTTAGATGCCTGTTTTTCTAATGAGAGAGAACAAAAAAAAGGGGGTGTGTGACTTTGGGTGAGTGGGGAGGTGAGAAGAATCTCAGTGAAATTGGAGGAGGGAAAACCTATAATCAGAATATAGTGTAAGAAAATGTCTATTTTCTGTGAGAGATATGGAAGTCAACAGGATGAAGAGCTAGGTGCCACAGGCTCCTGCAACTCCTCCAAGAATACTGATCTGCCTTACAGGGCTTTACATCTAAGATGGCTTCTGGAAATACTGGTGAGACAGCAAAACAGAATCTAGGACAGGCTGGTGGCTGTTTCTCACTCTTCATGGAAATCCTAATAGATGATGCTATCCCTTCCTCCTTATGAGTTATTGCATCAGGTAGGGCTTTCATTTTGCCCAGTAGTTTCATGATTTCTCATGGCTGTTAGCCTTTTTAGTTTCTAACCCATACCTGTCATTCCATTTTAAGAACAACAATAAAGAATACAAATATAGACATAATTAGTACAAGTATTTTTAGAATGGCATATGTTTCACCTCAGATAAATATGGTAGAATATTTGTGTTCTAGGTATTTGTACATCTTCATGAATCTGCAGAGATCTGCTCCAAAGGGGTGTGTTATAACTTAGTGATTGTTATATATGTTTAATAATAACAAGAAAATCATATTAACAGCAGGAATCTTTCCTAAAAAAATCCCTTACAGCCTTGCTGAATAAGGACACACCTGTCACAATTATATAATAATCCAAAGCAGGCCATTTCAGGATGATCACCTGCTAGTTATTAGTTTGTCGCTTTATGGCTCTTGACAATTATCAATTACTAAAATATTGGACAGCTTAAAGCAACAGCTATTTATTCTTTAAAATTCTTACACTGAGGAGTCTGAAATTTAGCAGGGTCATCCTCCAGAAGTCCCCAAGGGAAAATCTTTTCTGGTGTCTTGTAGCATCTGATGGCTATAAGCCTCACTTGGCTTGTGACAACAGAACTCTCACCTTATCTCCCTCTTCGCATCTTCTCTGTTTCTTCTTTGTAAAATGTCAATCTAGCTTAACTGAAAGACCTGTTCACAGTGACCCCTGATGGTACACATAACCAGTTCCAGTATACAGGTGCTAGAGGAAGGCGATTGTTAAATTGGAGTCCAGGATTAGCTATAAAGTGAGTTTAAGATAGTCTAGACTACATAGGTAGACTTTCTCTAAAAATATCGATTAATTAAGACTTCTCTACTTCTATGTAATCAGGAACTTTAATTATATTTGCAAAGACCTTATTTTAAAATAAAGCCGTGTCCTAAGGTTGCAGATAGCTGTGAAGGTAGCGATGGGCAATGCACTGTCGACCAGACTCTCCATTAATCCCAGATGCACTTATTTACACAGCCATGAGACTCTCCACCTAACTTTGCTAAACTTAGGTGGGTAATCTATCCTCAACTTACTATATTTATATTGATCATGATTTCCCAAGGGTTCTATTTTAAAATTATCACCCAACATAGGATTAACATAATTTGGTCAGATTAACTTTAAAATAAATCCAATATAGCTTATCACTAATACCTATACTTATATCTATATCTATGATATCTATCAAAATACATATATTTCTTATTATATCTAAATATATCTTGTTATCTATCTATCTGTCTATCTATCTATCTATCTATCTATCTATCTATCTATCTATCTATCATCTATTAAGATATTACTGGGAAAATAGAAAACAGCAGAGGGCCACAATGTAGCAAGACTATTAAGGCCATTAAGAAATTTTTTGCAAATATATTTTTCCCCAGGAAGTGTTAAGGTTTTTTTTCTTTTTTAAATTTGTTTAAAACTTACATAGAAAATTATAAGTGGTAATTATGGAAATCAATAAATGTACATATATTACATATTGCTGTGTAGTCAGATCTATAACTCATATCCAAACACAAAATTACCAGTGTCCTTTGTGCTTTATTTAAGAGGAGCCTTTGTACTTACCAACATCATACCAAATTCCAAAGAGGGAAAACTACATTGATCTCAAAAATCATAGATGACTGGGTAAATATAGAGTAGTGTAATATATGGTAAATTAAATATAAATAAACAGGACCTTGGTGTGTGTAGCATACATTTTTGGTTCAGCTTCTTTTTCTTATTTGGTTAAAATTTGAGACTACCAAAAGATCCTGTGGAAAAGGAACCAAGCTAGTATTAAATAAGGGAATTCCCAGGGGTGATGTAAATATTCTGTGACTTGACTGTGATGTTGCTTTTGCATCTGATAAGACTCATACAACTGTAAGCCTAAAAGCAATGCTTCTTCCCACAAGATAATATTTGACCATCCTCGTACAATAGGACTGGGTAGCCAGTAATAACTCAAGATATGGCAAGCTGTGGCAATTTCACAGCTTGTCTCCTTCAATTGTAGACTTCTATATTGCCATCCATGTGCCTCAAGGATTTTGCTTTTAGTCAGGAACTTTCTGTGTCTTAAAACTAACATTCAGATATGTTAAACCTTTGAATGCTTCAGCTTATATGGTTATTATTCTTGTTTAGTGTATTTTGCTGCACAATAGAGTTTAGGTTTTCTGTCTTTACCAGCTGGCTCTTCACAGGATTGCTAACATGATGCCTACGAGTTTTTCAATGACAACTGAAACCATTTTGCCTAGAGATAGTTGTGGTTATGGCATTTGTAAGGGGGAAAGTGTTCAGTACACAAATGGAGTTTCAAATTGTACCATTTCCCCTTAATAAATATAAATTAAGCTGCAGCTCAGCCAACTCATCATTTTGCAACATCATATGACTTTTTCTATTATAATTCCTCCTCACAATTTGCAGTTCCTTCCCATTGATTTTTACTACAGAAGTTTGAGTGACAAAGCTCCTGGGATCTTTAGAAAATGATAGACTATTGAATCATCAGTTAAGATACTGAAATTTTGAGCCTCAGTGACCAAAGTATTACAGAGAAACAAAGCTCCATTCATTCACCAATATGATCTATTAAGAGATAAATTTATATTCAATTTAAATTCATTAAAGAAGTGTTACACATATAATTACTCCAAACTCAGAAATAGCTATCGCTTGTGATTTTGATTAATTTTGATTAATGGATAATTGAGAAAGAACATGGTTTTGAGACCTCAGTTCTTCACATTAATTTGTATTGGGAAAAAAGCTAACTTTTCCTCACATGTAACCCTCTAGAGTAATGGATTTAAAAAATGAAAATAAAATATAATCACCAACTGCTATTTTGTCTGCAAGGCAAGAGAAATAAGTTGAAATTATATTTTTCATCTATTCCAGAAACACGATTTAAATTCGTGTTCTTCATGGGCTGCTAAGCTCACAGTGGCACCTCAGTGTCTGCCCTCCCATAGGATGCTACCAGTGGGAGTGACTGATAAGTAAGTCACTATACAAATTGAAATTCGATATGCTGCAGGAGTGCAGAAGATGGAGCAATCAATTCTGACTCAGTGGATAAAGGAAGAGCTTTGAATCTGTCTTCAAAGATGAGTGGGATCTCAAGTGGGGGAAAGGAAGGAAAAGTGTTGTAGACAGTTGCAAACCTAAGAGCAAAATAAGACACAACTCTTCATTTTCAGGTAGGGGAAAGTAACCACATGTGGTTTACATGAAATGTTTAGATGAGTAAGGAAGAATTTTGTATCTCAAGGGATCATAGAATGTAGGAATTTGCTTCTGTTATCTTTCTACCTGTGAACAATGGTTCTGTGCCCATCTTCATCATTAGATTCTTACTCAGGGAGGGAGCTACCGGCTACTATCTTCATGAACACATTACCACATGAGTTTATTATAGAATTCAGTCTATCTTTAAAATGATGTTTTCAAGTATAATATAAAGACTTACCATAGGAGAATCTTAATACTATGTTAACTATTTTTCGCTCACTCTAGATTGCAAATAAACTCTCTGGTGACACAGAGAGCAATAAACACTTCTGCAAAATTGAATGGAATGAATCAAAGCATGCTTCTAAAATACCAAGTAAGGCTTGCAAAGATATTGTTGGAGTAATAGGAGGTGAGCAGATCAGTGAGAATATATTGCTATAGTCAACAGAAAACTTCTAGTGAGAGAGATCTAAGTCAAGCAGACTGAGGGAATTTAACTGTTGAATCAACAACATTGACTTTCTATAATAGGAGTTAGGAATCCGATATCAGTATCACTGAGCGTGAACCTAAACAAAAACAAACAAACAACTAAGGAACAGTGCCCCTCTCTCTCTCTCTCTCTCTCTCTCTCTCTCTCTCTCTCTCTCTCCCCCTCTCCCTCTCCCTCTCTCTCTCTCTCTCTCTCTTTCTGTGTGTGTGTGTGAGAGTGTGTGTGTCAGAGGTAAAGGTGTTGATACATGGACACTTACATGCTCATGGGTACACACAGAGAAAATAAATAGAAGATAGATAGATAGATAGATAGATAGATAGATAGATAGATAGATAGATTAATCTAATAAAACAGAAAAGTACTCATTTGATCTAGAAGGCTGTTAGCTCACTTTGAAAGATACATGGTACAGAAAGAACAAAAGTTAACAAAGAAGAGGAAATCATTTGTAATCTTAGGTAGCAAGATGAATATATCTGTCCTGTGTAAGTTGCTTCACACTGAACAGAATAGAAAATCTGTATGCTCTGTTAAAGGGGAAGTTTCACTAAATTGAAATTTAGAAGTTATCTTCATAGCAAGAGCAGATTTCATTCTTTCAATAAATTTATCTTGCAAATATTTCCTATTTCAAAATCCATAGCTCTGCTATGAAGTACCTTGGCTATGAGAAGTGGTGAGCCCATAAAACAGTACCTAGAATGATCTGATAGTACCCCCTGCCATTCTGCTTCTTTTCCTTCCCCCAGTCTCTGCAGAAAGCTTGTAGAGGAGAGCTCACTGGGGCATAGCAAATTCCTAAACATACATGGGCTTCAGAACCATCAAGGAGGCACTTAAAAGGTATGCAGTTGTAGACCATCAGTTCAGTAATTCTGATTAGGCATTGTATTCAAGCATGGTAATCTGTAGATAGTCCTTTTAAAGAAAGTCTGAGTCCATTTTTAATTCAAAGATTTAAACTTTAATATATTTAGAAATTATGTCAGGCACACACATGTTCCAAGTTGCCAGAGGTTTGCTTAACATTGTTAACGAGATGAATGTTCTTAAAATTTTGCCTTTCCATAAAAGCAATTTTGTCATCTATTAATATTATAATATAATACAGCTTTATGTGGATGTAAATAGTACTATTTCCTGGCTGTATACAGTTTTTCTCTAATTCTTCCTTGAATATGTTTTTGATGATTATGTCTTTTTGTTTTTCTATTTCAACGTTTTGTTTTCTAACTTCTGAATTGGGACCACTTGTATTTCCTTAGAAAACAAACACATTTATTTTAAAAACTGTTTTAGGTTGCATTTGTCATTTTCCCTTACCTGTGCCTCCTTTTCAAATTTTAATTGGACTGATTACATTTATTTTCCTGATGAAGTTTGGTCTTGCTGTCTATTGCAATGCTAACTGCGGTCCCCAAGACCTGGAATCTGACTTCAAGACCTGTGACCCTGCCCCCAAGTTATTTCTGATTGGTAAACAAAGATTCAAACAGGCAATACCTGGGCAGAAAAGACATAGGTGAAATTTAGGGGCTTGGGGTCGGAGGAGAACCATGAGGAGAAGAAGGTGCAGGAGGAAGACTGAGAATCTGCCATGAGTTAGGTGAGCCATAAATATGTGGCCTTGAGGGCTGGCCAGTTGGAGTTAAGAACAGCCCAGATGAAACATAGTAAGTAGTAAGTAAAAACTTGGGTTATCTATAGGAAAGTATATTGTAATAGCATAGTGAGTAGATATCTGCCCAGCTCTTATGCTGTTTTAGGCCTATTGTAAGTATAAAGTTTGTGGTGTCTTTTATCTGGGAACTAAATGGTCAAAGTTGGATTAGAAACCCATGGACAGGATTAAGACCTTCTATAACAAGTACCAATGATTTATTTATTGAGTCATATAACTCTTGTTCATTTCAGATGTCATTAGCAAATCATAGGCCACTCAGGCCTCTTTTACTTCTGAGCAACCCATGGCATTCGCCCTAGATTTAATTTAACCCAGTGAAAGTAAACAAAAACTATCCTTAGAGAAAGATGGGTTCATGTGAGTGTGTGGGACAGATGTGGGAAGCATGGAGCTTCTGTGTAATTTCTGGCTGTGTGACCCTGTCAACAAGAAAACTTGGGATCTCTCTGAATATCATTTGTTAGGTGTCTTCACAGTGTTCTATTTCCAGCTTCTCCTTTTTCTGGGGGTTGGATGTGGATGTTTCACTGCTAACGGACAGGATGTAAGTCCCTAAGCATCATTTAGACAGGCAAATGTTGATAGGAATATCTGATGAACCCAAGAACAGTTGCTTTTTGTTTATATTCCATTTAGCTAAAATCATATAGTCTTTTATTTTTTTCATCATTTAAGCAAACAAGTGCCCAATATTTTACCTAGTATGACAAATCTGTATATCAATGTCAATATATGAAACCATACAGAAATACTTAAATTTAATTCAAATAACTTCAAATAACTTTATATAATGTAGAACAAATAAAACCTTGCTTCCAATCCCTGTTATAATCAATTTTCCCTGCCCCAAACAAATAGGCTAAATACCTAGTTACTGATGGAAGAAATAAATCATGATACCATTTTAAAATCTCTTAAATAACTAAGTGAATAAACCAGGCAAGAGGTTACCACTCACCATAAAGCGTTGTAAGAATGTTATTTGTGTCTTCTCATATCATTTATATTAAACATGAGTGACATATTGATTTCTAAGTAACATGCAACTCCAGAGGACAGAACAGATCCAGTGTTAGAACAGTTAGTTATTCAATTCATTGTTTTCTATAGGAAAGCAGGTGGTTGTTAGAAGAATTTCACACACTTGAGAAATGAGATATTTGCAGTTGCCTCATCTCATGTAGAGTTCCCAAGTAGCAATTCTATTTCCTATTTGGCTGTGCTCCATAAATCAAGGAGAGCTTCGGAGACAATTTCACTCAGAGTGGTGGACATAACTGCCAGTGCACTGTGATTTTAGAAATAGATGCATTTGTCAAATAGTTTACTCAACCCTTTGCTGTGATAACAGAAAGTCATGACTTGATATTTTTTTTTGTGGTCACTTCTCCAAAATAAAATATGTTAAAAGACTATTTTAAATGTAATATTGATTCCCAAATTGATTATCAGTTATCTTTGAAAATCTAGAAAAAAATGAATAAAAATTTCAGATACAGTCAGTGGTAACAGGGAGTTCAGGACTTAGTCAATGTCTCTGTTATGACACACAATGTAAATAATTGGCTAATTGCTGGTATGCTAACTAATAAGCACCTATTTGGCACCAATTATATTTTTTTTGTCAATATTTTCTAGCTCTTGAGGTTAACTTTTGGAAAAGGGTGATCTAAAGCCTGTCTTTCAGGAGTAAAACAGATAGAGAACAAGTGTTATGATAAAATGAATTAGGCCTGTTATTTTAGCTAGGTTCCTGGAGAAGTAATCTTCAGAATTAAAGCATGGGCTAAATTTTAAGACTTCAGTAGCCATCCTTAGGCTTGCAGATATCTGAACATAGAGATTTTAGACAAGGTCAAAAAATCTGATGTGGGAACACTGTTGATCTGATCAACTAAGGGTGAATTTTTTCATATGGCATTGAAAGCAAAAGCATAAACTGACAAATCAGATTATATTAAATCAAAAAGATAATTCAAAGAAATCCAGAGAAGGGAGGGAAAAAAAACCAGCAATCTTCAGAACAGGAGAACATCTTTTCCACCTATTTAACTGGTTATAATTAATACTCAGAATATTTAAGGAACTCAATTAATTTCACAAAAGAATAAGTAATCCAATGATTCCTGTCCTCTTCATAGGTCAGAAGAGATGAAAACATGGGAAAGATCAGGCAAGGACAATTTAACCTTAGATAATTGATGTTTGTGTACAAGAGTGAGAACAAGTAAGGCTAGGCTCGGCAAACTTCATCTCTCAACAGAAAGGAAGGGTTGATGGGGCCAAACTAGCTACTGTCAATGATTCTCATTTTTCTTTTTCAAATAATCTAATTTCCCTGTTGATTACTCTTGCAAATTAATTTTAAAAATATCTTCCCTATGTTTCATTTATCTTTGGCACTTGACTGGCTCCTAACTTTACCTTCCAACTTTGGTGTCTCTTGCATAGTGGAGTTCCTCACCAAGAAAGACAGGACCATATTATCTATCAAGCAAATATACAGGATGAGGGCCCGCTGTGCTTTTGGGATCTCATCAAAATAATTGAATTTGCTTTAAAAAAAATCAGGAGAAAAACAATCACTTATTTTGTTGAGCAAAGTATTTCATAGTTACTATTAACATATTTTCTATTATACCCATGTCATCATAAAATATGTTTATACTTCTTTTTAATAATGAAAGAGGCCAAAAAGAAAAATGTCTGTGGCTTACAAATGCCCCTTAAGTGCTTCTGGGGCCGTACTTATCACAGCCCCCAGCAAGGTAGTGTTGAAACAGAACTTCATTCAAAGCATTTCTCTTCTTTAAATTCTACCAAGGAAACAGTGCTCCTGCCGAGTGAGAACCAACTCTTCTTTTTTTCAAGGGGCTTCTTAAATCTTTCATCAAATGGACACTCTGACCTTTTTCTCATTGAGTCGCCTTCCTTCCTTCACCACTTCTGTGGTTCCATCACAGCTGGGCCTCTCAGCTTTGAGCATAGTAACACTGCTTTCCTCCTTTCTGCTCTGATACCCAGCATGGTCTTTCCCCCATTCTATCCCTTTAAGAATTAAAAACCCATCCTTCTTTGCTGAAACAGTTTGTAGGCATCTTGTCCAGGGACACTCTCCATCTCTTCTGTATATTCACATCTTCCTCTATATCTCTTCTCTGTACATAATCATTTTCTATCTTAAATTACATTCCTGTAAGTTAATGTCTGAGGCAGAGACAGCTAATTGCTTGGCTGATTTACATTCTTCTCCACTTCTCTCATTAAGAACTAGAATATGCTCACTTAAAATACATTTCCCTGCCTGGAATGCAGCTGACTTCTGACCTGTGGGATTTTAGCAAACTTACTGGATTTAGACTTTTAGCTGTATCTCTAAGTAGTTAGTTGTCTCAGCTGATGAAGCCTTGAATCTTCTCTCCTTTCTTTTAAGTATTGCTATATTTGAAGCTAAAACCCACACCCCCACTGTTACATGTTAGGAAAGATCCATCTCTAGCCTGCAGTGCTTCTTGATGATAGGGAAGCCTTCAGAAGGTGAGGCCTGCTTGGAGGAAATAGGTAGCTAAGGGTGGAGCTTTGACAGGGTACCCAGCTCTGGCTCCAGCCCAAGTCTCTCTGTTTCCTGTCTGCCACAATTCAAAGATTTGTCAGTTCAAGATTTCATGCTTCAGACTGAGCTATTCATCCACCATGGGCCCCAACTCCCACCGTAAGGGAGTATAATCTGTAGAAACCATGAGTTAAAATAAATCGCTTCTATGGAGTCTGGAGACTCTTTAAGGAATACAGATGCGGACGTGGTCCTTCCTGTGGCTCAGTATATTTGTGATTCTGAAGTGATAAATGCAGGCAATGGAAGCCAGAGAAGACAGACAGAAGGTGCCTTTGTCCTTGTGGACATTTGGACATTTAGATCCCTGTCCTGAATGTGTAACTTTTTAATGGAGAGACTTTTAATAGAAGAATAAAAGCCTTCATAAGTTTGTTTTTAATTTTATTATACTAGGGCATCACAATTACAAATCAACTTGTTCTTAGATGATTAAATATAGCTTCAGATCTCTGCATTTCATCTAGATTTGTTTTTAAAACCAACTTAGTTCTCATTTATAATAGTGGGACTCAGCATTCAAAAATATTTATATAAGAACATGGCACCATTGATCTATCAAATATAAAGCATTTATTTTAGTTAATATTTTACTCCAAGTATATCTATTGTGAATTACCCTGTGGCTTGCTTGTTGTTTCTTTCTCTTCAGCCTTAGTTTACTAAAATTTACCATTTGTCTCTCATCCATGTCTTATTGCAGAAACAACATGTATGTGTATGCATGCATATGTATCTCCGTATATGTATTTGTGTGTGTGAGTGTGTGTGTGTATGCATGCTATGTGGTGTGTATGTCTGTGTATATATGTGTATGTATGTTTATTTCTTTTTGTGTGTGCGTGTGTGCTTGCATGTGTCCATGTGAGTGTCTGTGTGTGTGTGTGTGTGTGTGTGTGTGTGTGAGTTGTATGCACCTGGAAATCGGGAGACAACCTGAAGTGTCCTTCCTCCTTAGTTCTGGCAAACCTATTTAGACAAAGTCTCTCTTAAGGATCTAGAGTTTCCTGACTCACCTAGGATACTTGGCTATTTAGGCCCCAGGATGCACTTGTCTCTGCCCCTGTAATACTGGCATTATAGAACATATGCAATGTATGCTACTAGGCACAGCTGTTTACATGTGTACTAGGGGATCAAGTTCAGGTTCTTATGCTCATGCTGCAAAATTTTTATTGATTAAGATATCTCCCAAGTTCAGAAACTACTATGTTTTTAGTTCAGTTTGCTCCTACCAGAACATGTATATAATCTAAATATCTTCATGAAATCTAAACTAGACCAGTCAGTTTTTTTCCCCAAGTATTCTAGTACTCAAGCCTAGCATAAGAATCTGACAGCTTTTGGATGCATTAAAGTAAACGCTGACAACACTATCACAGACTTATTTTGATACAGACAAGCACAAGTGGTGCACACCTGTAGTTCTAGTACTCAGGAGGGGTCAGGAGGGTCAATGGTTCAAGATCAGCTTCAGAAAAATCAGAAGACTCAATCTCAAAATGTTAAAATGTCTGAAAGAAACTAACGTTGTGACTCAATGATGAACCAGTCACCTAGCACACATCAGGGTGTGGCTCAACCAAGAGGACAAAATAATAAATGAATCAATTATTTTTTCAGCAATGTGGGCTGCAAGTAGCATCTTTACAGAGAAACTAAGGAACAGATGGGATCATAACAGATAAACATCATAAGGATATTTGTGTATACATTCCATAGTATATACTATTGTTTATTAATGGTGTCTATATTCATTTATGACATTTAAAAACAAGAGGAAAGTAATAGATGGATTCCTTATACAAAGGAATAAAAAAGGTCAAAGAAAATGAATATATTAATGAAAATTTATTCCCCACACATATCTTCCCATGGAACTTCCATGTGTCACTCTATAAATGTGAATTTTAAAATGCTATAAAATTTAAAAAGTTATTTTTATACACATAATTCTTATATGAAAAATGTGTTTCTTCAAATTAATACCGTAATAAGAAAGCTTCAAAGTACAGATGTACACCTGTATGTCCTCACACTGTGAAACAACTGTAAACCTGACTGATGTACCTTCACAATATGAGGAATTCTAGTTAATAGTCCCCATAAGCCTATGCATTATTTACTTTGATTTTGCATATGTGTGACCATAGTACTTAGCACCAAGAACTTAAAAAAAAAGAAATATTTTGGCTCACTCTTTCATAGAGTCCAAGTCCATCGTGGTAAGGAAGACACTGTAGATCAGTTATGTTCATGGCAGGGGAAATCTGAGGTCGTGGTTATTCAAAATACAGGGTCTAGAACCCAATGAGGATAGGAGCTAGCTGACTGGAATAACTTCCCATCACAAGTGTCAGGCTTCTACCAGTGAGGTCCAACCTCCTAATGAATCCATATTCTCATAAAACAGCATCCATAGCTAATAATGACTGTTTACAATATTAGATTTCAGAATCAAGCAGCTACAGACCAATAAAACACCTATTCACTCTTAATAGTTAATACAAAAAGGCAGACTGTATGCCATTTTCAGATCAACAATGGAAGGCTACATATTTGTGGAAATGTGTTAGTATTTTCTTATGGACTTTCCTGGTCATCAGCATACTACATCCCTGCCAATTAATTGAAACCAACCTCTCACATGGTATTATAAGCTCTATTTAATACAGGCACATCTCTTTGTTTACATGTTATGTGAGATTCATTTCAAACCACGGAGAAGAGAGGAAGGTTCCTACAGAGATTGCTAGGTTAGAAACATGTAAAATATTTACAATCTCACTCCTTACAGAAAAGCCTTACTGAACCTTGGACTTGACAGGACCCACAAGGACAGAAAGACCCAGACAAAAGGGATGCTTCTGAAAAGATGTGAGGAAAAAAGGCACAGAAAGGCCTCAGACAGGAAGAGAGGAACAGAAGGGCATGAAAAACATTGAGAAAATTACTTAGTATTTGAGAACTTTGTCCCATTTGCTGCTGAGGCTGAACACCCATATACTCCTATTTCTGTGAGAGCACATGAATATTTTAATGTATTTCTCCTTTGAGGCTTACGCTAGCTTGGATTGGGTCTCTGTTACCAAGAGTTCTTATTATTATTGGCAGTGTTAATTCTAGGAGAGTAGATCCAGACACTGATTGGTTCAGTTGCTTCTGCAAAGCAGACTTCAATAGCCTCTCCTGAGAATTGCTGCTTATAGTACCTATGATCCTTAGTGTCAATAATCAATATGGGATAATCGACTTCTTGGGAGACAGATCCTACATGTCTGAGGGGAATTGCTTTAGCTTTGTGGGTGGCAAAGTTTCCTGGTGGGAATCCTGGACTCTGTAAGTAGAGAAAGATAGCTGGGCATCAGCATGAAGTCATTTTCTCTCCACATCCTGATTGTGGAGGTGGTGTGATCAACTGCCCTAAGCTCCTGTTATGGTTACTCCCCATCTGTGATGGACTGCACTCTGAAACTGTGAGATAGAATAAACATTTTCTTTTTTTTTATAATTTATTTTTTCTCAAATTGTAATTCATTCACACAGGGGTTATAGACACAGAAAGGCAGGATGTGGGGAAGGAAATGACACTGGAGTATGGGTGTTCAGGGGGAATACAGATATCTTCAGAACCGGGTATCAGCTGGGTGAGGGTTCAGGGGACAGGTCACTATGACTATGCCTATGATTCACTTGTCCTTATCTAAGTTGGTATTGTCTGCCAAGGCTACCTATTTCCAAGGTCTATGACTTCTGAGGCTTGTAAATTTCCACAAAAGCTGCCTGTTGACATTAGCTTATAGCCATCTGTTTCAATGTTTTTCCACTGAGACCCAAGACTTGGTGTTACTATACATGTATGACAGGGCTATTGCTGATTTTAGGCCTATGGCTGATTTTAGGCCTTCAGTGTGTAAGCAGGGCTACCCCTGACATCTCCTTCCTTCTCTAAGTATGGAAGGGCTGTGGCGATTCTAAACTTGCAAAGGCAGGGATAGAGGCCTGAACTCCAGTATTTGAAGGGGACCTTGTAATGGCTCCAGTCCCCCTGTCCTTGTCCAGTGAGGCATGAGGGCCATACCCGTCCCGATGTCTTTTTCCTGGAGAAAGGATACTTTTGACATCAACCCCTATGCAGTCAGGCTTGTCCCTCAGGGAACCCAGATAGATATTTTATCTTTTATTTATATTCCCTTGCAGTGCTTAGCCTCACAGCCTAAGCAAGAGTTCAGACTGCCCGTCAGAGGGGGTTCTGGGTGGCCCCTCTCTGCTTGTTCTAGGGGCAGAAGTCCCCCCTTTTAGATTGGGTGGAGATGGGTTTTGGGAACACCCTGTATAAAGTAACAACCTCACATTGAGTCTCATGGTCCTCCATAGCTAACTTATGATAATGTATCTGAGTAGGTTTTGCTACCAAATTATTTATCTGTTGTTTCACAGAGTTAGTCCGCCTATTTGAGGGCCAGGGACCAGCAGAAAAAAGCAAAAAGAACCCAAATAATGGTCCCAAGATGGGAGGAAATAGGGTTGACAACCTTGGAGAGGCTGAAAACCAATTCTTGTACCAGCATTCATCTGTCTCTTTCTCTCTCTGATTTTTCTTAGGGCCTTCACTGACCTATTTCATGCTCTCTTTAACCCTCCTTGTCTTGTCTATGTAAAGACAATTTTGTTCTTTAAGGGATGTACACAGTCTAGAGCTGTACACAGCCTTTTCTATTATAATAGAGTAAATCAAGTCCAATAAGGATCTTTGCGATTTTAGGAGGTCTCTTCAGACAGCAAAACGAGGGATTTCTTCAGATTAGTGATGTCAGTCTCTAGCTGTTTGATGTTTTTGTCAGTGGCCCTTCAAAGGTCTGAGTAGTATAAGTTTGGAGGCCAGCATCTGGATTAGAACTTCTAACAGCAGACATCACGGGTGATTCATTTTTACCTGGAAAGGAAAAAGAAGGGAATTCTCAGGGAGATTTCTCTTCCCTGGATGTAAATTGTTATTCATCGTATTTATGGTTGGGCCTGGCTTTGCGGGGGTATCTATTTTTTTCATTAATCTTTTTGGTAGCCGGTTAGCTGTGCCTTCTGTGGTATCAGACAGGCATATATCAATCCTCGGCCCCGTAAGGGAACTGGGTCTCGGCCATTCCCTTTAAGGGTAAGAGGGTCCTTCCCCATATCTGTGGCAAAGTTTTGTTGGTCTCGGTGGTGCCAGAGGCAGTCAGCAGCAGATTTGCCATGAGCTTTCAGCTTTAGAGAGTTAAAAGTGAACAAGGCATGATGGAGAGTATTTCAGGGAGACTCCTTCTGGGGGGGGTACCGTTCCCCCTCTTTTGTTTTTAAAGCCAATTTTTCAGAGTTCTTGTAAAATCAGGGCAGAAGCGCCAACAGTCGCTCCTTCCACACTCAGAGAGTCATGAAGACCCTATTTAAAGATATATAAATCTATATTGATAATCTTTTGTCAAAGGACTGTTATAGCACCGCCGACAACTAATCAGAATATATAATATATCGATTAGTAATAGCTTCTTCTACTTTTTGTGAGATTACCTCTCTTTTGTCAATTAATTGTTGAGGAAAATTAGGATTTACATCTCTCTTGAGAATATTGAACAGAGACTTATACTCTTTTGTGGAGAGCTTAAAATAGGATCTTAGCCAATTAGCAACTCCTAGAAACTTTTGAAAATAATTTAAAATAAGTAAACTCTCTCCCTCTCTCTCTTTTTTTTTAAGACCCTTTATCTGTGTGATTTTTTACTGGATATTATACATATTTACCTTTCAGTGTTACCTCCTCTCCCATTCTCCCCCAAAACCCCTTATCCCATACCCCCTCCTCTTAATTTTTGTCAGGGTGTGCTCCAAACATCCTCCTAGTCCCATCTCCCTGCTCTTGAATTCCCACACAGTAGGGGATCCAAACTTTCGGGGACCATGGCCCTCCACTTTCACTGAAGTCTAACAAGGTCACCCTCAATTCCCTATACAGGTGCATGAGTCCCTCCCTTTGTGCTCTCTGGCTGGTGGTTTAGACTTTGGGAGCTCTGGTTGAAACTTTTGATACTCCTTCTAGAAAGAACCAAAGCATCCACATTTTGGTCTTCCTTCTTCTATGTGAGTTTTATGTTGTCTATACGTTGTTTCTTAGAAATTGTGAGCTTTTGGGCTAATATCCACTTATCAGTGAGTGCATACCATGTATGTTCTTTTGAGATTGGGTCACCTCACTCAAGATGATATTTTCCAGCTCCATCCATTTGCCTAAGAATTTCATGAACTCATTGTTTTTAATAGCTGAGTAGTACTCCATTGTATAAATGTACCACATCTTCTGCATCCATTCTTCTGTTGAAGGGCATCTGGGTTCTTTCCAACTTCTGGCTATTATAAATAAGGTTGCTATGAACATGGTGGAGCATGTTTCCCTGTTATATGTTGAAACATCTTTTGGGTATATGCCCAGGAGTGGTATAGCTGGGTCCTCAGGTAACACTATGTTCAATTTTCTGAGACACCGCCAGACTGCTTTCCATAGTGGTTGTACCAGTTTACAATCCCACAAACAGTGGAGGAGTGTTCCTCTTTCTCCACATCCTCGGCAACATCTGCTATCATCTGTGTTTTTGATCTTAGCCATTCTGACTGGTGTGAGGTGGAATCTGAGTGTTGTTTTCATTTCCATTTCCCTGATGACTAGGGATGCTGAACACTTCTTTAGGTGCTTCTCAACCATTCGAGCTTCCTCAGTTGAGAATTCTTTGTTCAGCTCTGTGCTCCATTTTTTAATAGGGTTCTTTGATTGTCTAGAGTCTAATTTCTTCAGTTCTTTGTATATCTTGGATATTAGCCCTTTATCAGATGTAGGGTTGGTGAAGATCTTATCCCAATTTGTTGGTTGCCGCTTTGTCCTATTGACTGTGTCCTTTGCTTTACAGAAACTTTGCAGTTTTATGAGGTCCTATTTGTCAATTCTTGGTCTTAGAGCACAGGCCATTTGTGTTCTGTTCAGGAACTTTTCTCCTGTGAATATGTGTTGCAGGCTTTTCCCCAGTTTCTCTTCTATTAGTTTCAGTGTGGCTGGATTTAGGTGGAGGTCCTTGATCCACTTGGAATTGAGCTTTGTAGAAGGAGATAAGTATGGGTCAATTTGCATTTTTCTACATGCTGACCTCCAGTTGGACCAACACCATTTGTTGAAAATGCTGTCTTTTTTCCACTCAATGGTTTTAGCTCCTTTGTCAAAGATCAAGTGACCATAGGTATGGGGGTTCATTTCTGGGTCTTCTATTCTATTCCATTGATCCTCCCACTTATCTCTGTTCCAATACCACACAGTTTTTACCACTATTGCTTTGTAGTACAGCTTGAAGTCCGGGATGGTGATTCCCCCAGAAGTTCTTTTATTGCTGAGAGTAGTTTTTGCAATCCTGGGTTTTTTGTTATTCCAAATGAATTTTAAGATTGCTTTTTCTATCTCTGTGAAAAATTGAGTGGGAATTTTGATGGGGATTGCATTAAATCTGTAGATGGCTTTTGGCAAAATGCCATTTTTACTATATTAATCCTTCTAATCCATGAGCATTGGAGATCTTTCCATCTTCTGAGATCTGCTTTGATTTCTTTCTTCAGGGGCATGAAGTTCTTGTCATACAGGTCTTTTACTTGCTTGGTTAGGTTCACACCCAGGTATTTTATATTATCTGTGACTATTGTGAAGGGTGTCATTTCCATAATTTCTTTCTCACCTAGTTTATCTTTTGAGTAGATGAAGGCTACTCATTTGCTTGAGTTAATTTTATATCCAGCCACTTTGCTAAAGTTGTTTATCAGGTTAGGAGTTCTCTGGTGGAAGTTTTGGGGTCACTTAAGTATACTATCATGTCATCTGCAAATAGTGAGATTTTGACTTCTTCCTTTCCAATTTGTATCCCTTTGACCTCCTTGTATTGCCTAATTGCTATGGCTAGGACTTCCAATACTATATTAAATAAGTAGGGGGAGAGTTCGCTAGAATTTTATTGAGTAATTTTGCATCAATGTTCATAAGGGAGATTGGTCTGAAGTTCTCTTTCTTTGTTGGGTCTTTGTGTGGTTTAGGTATGAGCGTAATTGTGGCTTCATAGAATGAATTGGGTAGTGTACCTTCTGTTTCTATTTTGTGGAATAGTTTGAAGAGAATTGGAATTAGGTCTTCCTTGAAGGTCTGATAGAAAACTGCACTAAAACTGTCTGGTCCCAGACTTTTCTTTGTAGGGAAACTTTTAATGACTGCTTCTATTTCTTTTGGGGTTATGGGACTGTTTAGATGGTTTATCTGCTCCTGATTTAACATTGGTAACTGGTATTTGTCTAGAAAATTGTCCATTTCATCCAAATTTTCCAATTTTGTTGAGTATAGGC
Organism: Grammomys surdaster; assembly: GCF_004785775.1. Taxonomy (NCBI): domain Eukaryota; kingdom Metazoa; phylum Chordata; class Mammalia; order Rodentia; family Muridae; genus Grammomys; species Grammomys surdaster. The sequence goes on along the minus strand of NW_021604658.1, from coordinate 8,805,036 downwards.
TTTTGTAGTAGGATCTGATGATTTTTTAAATTTCCTTGGTTTCTGTTGTTATGTCACCCTTTTCAGTTCTGATTTTATTAATTTGGATACTGTCTCTCTGCCCTCTGATTAGTCTAGCTAAGGGTTTATCTATCTTGCTAATTTTCTCAAAGAACCAGCTCTTGGTTTTATTGATTCTTTGGATAGTTCTTTTTGTTTCTATTTGGTTGATTTCAGCTCTAAGTTTGATTATTTCCTGTGGTCTACTCCTCTTGGGTGTATTAGCTTCTTTTTGTTCTAGGTCTTTCAGGTGCGTTGACAAGCTGCTAGTGTATGCTCCCTCCAGTTTCTTTTTGTAGGCTCTTAGAGCTTTGAATTTTCCTCCTAGCACTGCTTTCATTGTATCCCATAGATTTTGGTATGATGTGTCATCATTTTCATTAAATTCTAAAAAGTTTTTAATTTCTTTCTTTATTTCTTCCCTTACCAGATTATCAAGGAGTAGGGTGTTGTTCAGTTTCCATGTGAATGTGGGCTTTCCATTGTCTTTGTCATTTTTGAAGACCAGCCTTAGAGCATCGTGATCTGATAGGATGCAGGGGATTATTTCAATTTTTTTTATATCTGTTGAGGCCTGTCTTGTGCCCAAATTTATGGTCTATTTTGGAGAAGGTACCATGAGGTACTGAGAAAAAGGTATATTCTTTTGCTTTAGGGTGAAATGTTCTATAGATATCTGTTAAGTCCATTTGGTTCATAACTTCTGTTAGTTTCACTGTATCTCTATTTAGTTTCTGTTTCTATGATCTATCCATTGCTGAGAGGGAGGTGTTGAAATCTCCCACTAGTATTGTTTGAGGTGCAATGTGTGTTTTGAGCTTTCATAAGGTTTCTTTTATGAAAGTGGGTGCTCTTGTATTTGGCACATAGATATTCAGAATTGAGAGTTCATGTTGGTTGACTTTTCCTTTGACAAGTATGAAATGTCCTTCCTTATCCTTTTTGATAGATTTAAGTTGAAAGTCAATTTTATTCGATATTAGAATGGCTACTCCCGTTTGTTTCTTAGGGCCATTTGCTTGAAAATTTGTTTTCCAATCTTTTATGCTAAGGTAGTGTCTGTCTTTGTTGCTGAGGTGGGTTTCATGTAAGCAGCAAAAAGCTGGGTCCTGTCTGTGTATCCAGTCTGTTAGCATATGCCTTTTTATTGGGGAATTGAGTTCATTGATGTTAAGAGATATTAAGGAGAGGGTGTTGTTGCTTCCTGTCATTTTTGATAATAGTGGAGACATCGTTTGTGTGGTTATCTTCTTTTGGGTTTGATGGAAAAAGATTATTTTCTTGCTCTTTCTAGAGTATGATTGCCCTCCTTGTATTGGAGCTTTCCTGCTATTATCCTTTGTAGTGCTGAATTTGTGGGAAGATATTGTGTAAATTCGGTTTTGTCATGGAATATCTTGGTTTCTCCGTCTATGGAAATTGAGATTTTTGCTGGGTAAAGTAGCCTGGGCTGGCATTTATGTTCTCTTAGGGTCTGTATGATATTTGTTCAGGATCTTCTGGCTTTTATATCTGGTGAGAAGTCAGGTGTAATTCTGGTAGGTTTGCCTTTATATGTTATTTGGCCTTTTTCCCTTACTGCTTTTAAAATTCTTCCTTTGTTTTGTGCATTTTGTGTCTTGATTATTATGTGACAGGAGGTATTTCTTTTTTGATCTAGTCTGTTTGGCGTTCTGTAGGCTCCTTGTGTGATTATGGGCATCTCATTCCGTAAGTTAGGGAAGTTTTCCTTAATAATTTTGTTGAAGATATTTACTGGCCCTTTAAGTTGGAATCTTCACTCTCATCTATACCTATTATCCTTAGGTTTGGTCTTCTCATTGCGTCCTGGATTTCCTGGATGTTTTGTGTTAAGAACTTTTTGCATTTTGCTTTTTTTTTTGACAGTTGTGTCAATATTTTCTAAGGTATCTTCTGCACCTGAGATTCTTTCTTCTATCTCTTGTATTCTGTTGGTGATGCTTGTGTCTATGACTCCTGATTTCTTTTTTAGGTTTTCTATCTCCAGGGTAGTCTCCCTTTGTGATTTCTTTATTGTGTCTACTTCCATTTTTATGTCCTGGATGGTTTTTTTCAATTCCTTCATCTGTTTGTTTGTGTTTTCTTGTAATTCTTTAAAGGATTTTTGTGTTTCTTTAAGGAGTTCATCCTGTTTACCTGTGTTGTCCTCAAGTTTTTTGATGGTGTTATTTATTTCCTTCTTATAGTCCTCTATCATCATCATTAGAAGTGATTTTAGATCTGGTTCTTGCTTTCCTGGTGATATGGGGAGTTCAGGACTTTCTAATGTGGGAGAACTAGGTTCTGATGATGGCAAGTACCTTGGGTTGCTGGTGCTTGTGTTCTTGTGCTTGCCTTTTGCCATCTGGATCACCTTTGTGCTATCTGTGCTGTCTCTGACTGGGGCCTATCTTTCCTATTATCTAGGTTGTGTCAGAGCTGTTTGGGATGGGTTTTGCTGCTGGGGTTAGAGCTGAGGCCCAAGATGTGCTCTGTGCTCAGGTGGAAACCAGAAGGGGCCCTGGCTCCATGTCAAGAGTGGATTTCTGGGTCCCAGTGGGTCCCGGTTGCTGCCTGTTTGGGGGCAAGTATTGCCACCTCCTAGCCTAAGATACTGCTTGGGTTAGAGCTCCTGAGAGCCCCGCTTCCTCTGGTTTCTGTGAGATTGAGTGCAGAGCTGACTCCAGGGATCTGCCTGAGTGCTTGGGCCCAGACCGGAAGGAACCCGCGCTCAGGGCCAGGAGTGGATTCCTGGGTCCCACTGGGTCCCAGTTGCTTTCTGTTTGGGGCAAGTGCTGCTTTTTCCTTACCTGGGATGCTGCCTGATTTAAAGCTCCTGGGAGTCCCTCTTTCTTTCAGTTTTCTGTGGCTGGGTACAGAGCTCCCGCCTGTGACCTGTTCTATGCCAAATAAACATTTTCTACCTTGAATTTTTTTTTTTTTTTTTTGGTCAAAGAATTTTATCACAACAGCAGAAAAAGAAATTAAGACAGTATCTTTTTTTCTTTCCCTTCTTCTTCCTCTTCTTCTTCTTCTTCTTCTTCTTCTTCTCCTCCTCCTCCTCCTCCTCCTCCTCCTCCTCCTCCTCCTCCTCCTTCTTCTTCTTCTTCTTCTTCTTCTTCTCCTTCTTCTCCTTGTTTTTTTATTGTGTTTTTGTTTTTTGAGACAAAGTTTCTCTGTATAGCCTTGGCTGTCCTGGAACTCACTCTGTAGACCAGGCTGGCATCAAACTCAGAAATCCATCTGCCTCTGCCTCCCAAGTGCTGGGATTAAAGTCATGTGCCACCACTCCCTGTCTTCTTTCCTGTCTTCTTAATACTTAACTCCTTCTTTACTCTGATGGCTGATAGAGATGGCCAATTTCAAACCATTGAACATATGCAAGGTTCTCTACAGAACTCTCTAACAAATAACAGAGTCAAAGTTAAGCCTCCAAATATGAGGAGTTAGTCTGAACTTCTGTTTTTATTACCTATTGTCTGTATGTCTTAAATTATTCAACTCCTTTCACCCCAGGTTTCCCTTCTGTAGAGTAAAGGGAACAAAGATTTATTAGTTTTAAAGTAAGAAATACAAAATGACAAATATTTGGCTTCAGAAGAAGAGCTCAGCATTTATTCTTTGTAATTACTATCATCATGGCTAACACTGAATAGAAAAAAAAATGTCCTTTCCTACTACATTTTACAATGTAGTTTAGCCTCATTATTAGTGCTTATATTAAAACAGAAAAAAATGACTCAACTGTTACAGTTTAATATGACCTATCAGCATGTTGCCAAGGTAATCTCTTTACTGACTCAAGGCAGAATGAGCCCTAGACTGATTTAAAAACAGCCCTATTAAATCATTGTGTGTGTGTGTGTGTGTGTGTGTGTGTGTGTGTGTGTGTGTGCATGCGCGCACTTTGGAAACAACATAGATGCATTTTACATCTTTTACACATATGCTGATTTTCTGTTAAATCAATTAGGTTTCCTCTATTTCCAATGAGTTACTAAAATAAAAGATTTATCTGATGTTAAAGAAAAAAATACATAGGGAGGTTTAAGCGACATTCCCACTTGATACATTATAGTAAATCATTTGAAAGCTGGTCTAAATAAGTAGTCACTGGAGTCGAGTATCATGGCAATTTACTTCATTTTTCCTATCTCAATAATCTTTATGGTTCCCACACTGGGACTGCATTGGTTTCATATCCAAAATAATTCCTTAATGAGAAGGTAGCATTACCACCCTCTAATTTTTTTTAATGGACAGAATCTGTCTGAAATTCTTAATCCAAAGAAGGTTTAAAACAAACAAACAAACAAAACAAAAGCCCTCCTTGGATATATTCAGTGCCATGGCATCTATTCTTGGAATTCTAATAAAATCAATATTAATTTATGTCCTTGGCTTGCTGCATTTAAATTTAGAATAGATAACATTCCAACTAGGAGAAACAAAGAATAAAACAGAATAGCAGCGGTACTAAAACAGTGATTTACAATTCTGCAAGCTTAACGTCGCAAACATTTATAGTACAGTATGTGGCTTGATTTTCGAAAACAACAGGGGGTTTTCAACAAGCAGAATTAGACCAAATCCATGAGTCTATAGATGTCCTCTTACATTTTATGCTTATCCAGTGATGAAGAAAAAATACTGTTACCCATTAGTTCCTCTATGTAAGAGACTGTTCTTTTTGTTTTTAAAAATTATTATAACTTATTTATTTATTGTATGTATTCATGTGCCCCAGTACACATGGAGAAGCCAAAGGGACAATTTGTTGGAGTTAATTCTCTCCTTCTATCATGTGGTTCTGGAATTGTCCAACTCAGTTACTGGTACATACTGAGCCACCTTTATGAATTGATGGGCTTTTTTTTCTCCTAAGTGATCAGTTTCAAGCAATGGAGATTAAACTCCATATCAAAAAATAGGACATCTGTTCTTACTTATTTGACATGTGCTTACTTTCCTGTTCCTGTTTATCATTGGGCCTTACTTGCCTCAAACCTGCTGTGTAGTCAGGCTGACTTGTAACTCACAGAGCACTACTGGAATTACATATGTACACAATGTCCAACTGTTTTAAATGTATGTGGGTATCTCTTAAGATCCAAGAAAGGCAAAGAAAATAAAAACAGTAACTCTGAGACCAAGCTGGCTCCATGTTTGAAGGGAATTTGCTGCCAAGCAAGAGTTTAAGCTTTATGTAGTTGAAGGAGAAAGAGAGAAAGAGAAAGAGCGAGAGCAAGAGCAAAAGAGAGAGAGAGAGAGAGAGAGAGAGAGAGAGAGAGAGAGAGAGAGA
>NW_021604658.1:8795396-8799685 GCF_004785775.1 Grammomys surdaster | reverse complement strand
AGAGAGAGAGAGAGAGAGAGAGAGAGAGAGAGAGAGAGAGAGAGAGAGATCCAACTGTCAAAGTTGTCTTCTGCCTTCTGAATGTATGTCCTCCACAAATATTCCTCCATGAAAGCACATGTGCACACACATTAAGCAAACAAATAAATTCACAAAATAAATAAATTTTAGAAATTAATGAAATCTTTGGGATTTTATTGCTGAATTATATTTTCCTCTGAGGATAATCCTTGTTTATCACTTATGACCCCTCTCTAAAGACTGGACCTCTTGCCATTTGTTTCATGGTATGAAATGAATCTGGCTTCGCAGAAACTCAGTTTACAATTCCTTCAGACAAGAGAGAGCTTTGAACAGCATAATTGGATATCTGAACTTGTGAATGTTGGTTCGTTTTTGGTCTTATATCTGTTTACATGTTGCAACTGGATGGTAAGTTATGATCTTATATGTCAGAAGCAATCTCTCTGTATCAAGAATCCATTCAAAAGACTATATGAAATTGGGCAAGTTTTTTTTACCCATGAACTAAAACATTAAAACAGAACTTTTGGCCATGTACATATCCTATAACATGTATCCTTTCCCAATATAAAATATCCAGTTTTATCATCTCAAAAAGTATGTCTTAATTTTTAGCAATGTTCATTAAAAACTGCCTGCTCCAGGTGAGACATGTACTTAAGGATGCCTGTCCTTGCTAGGTTTTGGTGGCATACACCTTTAATCCCAGCACTTGTGAGGCAGAAGCAGGCAAATTTCTGAGTTTAAGGCCAGTCTGTTGAGTTTCAGCATGGCCAGTGCCATACAGAGAAACTCTTTCTTGAAAATCAAACAAACAAGAGAGAGAGAGAGAGAGAGAGAGAGAGAGAGAGAGAGAGAGAGAGAGAGAGAAGCAGTTGCACAGATTCAAAAGGTGTCTGTAGGCAGGTGTCATTTGGACTGAGCTGCAGTCGACTATTCCCTCACAGAGACTGAGACACTAGATCGGCTTTTCTTTGGAATTATTGACGTACAGCATCTAAATCAAGCATCTGCAACTTGAAGATCTTGGCGAATCATTTAATTAAAAGTCAGTAGAAGAGCAGTGAAAGTTTGGGTTTTGGATACAATGTATTAACCACTAATTTATGGACTTTGCTATGTATCCTTGTCAACCTAATAACCTAATGAATGAGCAAATAGATGAATGAATTATGTTCCTTTGGTATACTGAACACCCTAACAGGAACACTGACTGTAGCCTCCTGAAATGTTTATGTCTCAGTATGAATGTTCAAAATGTAGTTAAAAGTCTTAGCTGTTACAAAGGAAACGGATTTATCTACTAAATTAAGATTATTTCATTCATGAGCATTTTTTAAAAAAAGATTTAGCTGGATACTTGGAGTAATTCAACATAGGCTAATATATTAAGTTTAGGCTAAGCAATGTGATTCTATGCGCCCCACGATGTTCAGAGATACCAGGCTATCTGAGAGGGAGGAAAAGGCTTGCTGAATAAAAATAAATGGAGCAGAGTTGGGGCTGAATACGTAGCAAATTGGCACTTAGACCAGTGGAGCATGAGAGCATTGTGATGGCTCCAATAGATGTCAACCAAGTGCCACATCTGAGCTGTCCTGACAAAGCCAAAATAGTGTTTATGTCTCAGCTTCCTGTTTCAGTTACTAACTAGAGAAGAGCTATTTCAGGCAGAGAATACCTCACCTGTTATGTAACACCTCAGCATTATATCTTCTTTATGGAAAAGAGAACAGCAGCTAATTTAAAATATAGGAGAGGTGGAGTACTGCAGAATACAATAGCAGAAGTGGCTTCCATGAAACAGTCCTGATCTCGCACATCCAGTAGGTTAGCATTAATTACCAGCTAGAGCTTACAGCACAATAGTATTTAACCTGTGGAAAACATAGCATTTGAAATCTTTTCCCTTTGGGGTTACATCTTGTAATTTCAAGCTGACATCTTCCCTGTACTGCAACACAAGGGAAATGACATTTCTAATGAGCACACTTGTATCATGTCTTGTAGGATCTGACTCCATTGCTCTAAAACCTCCCACAGGGTTCAACAGGAAAATCCAAATGTGGAAGTGAAGAGACTCTGGGGAAAACTCTACTTGGAGATTCAGTACTTTTTTCCAATGTCATTATTCTGCTTTGAGACAAGGAAATATCCTCACATAGAAATTTTAACTAACTTGTAAATGCAAATGTGTATACTATGTCCTCATTGTCTGGTCTCTCAACTCCACTCGGCATGGATGTCATGCTTCCAGTATTCTTCTTGCTCAGATATTTCACCTGACTCTTATTCTCCGTTGTCCCTCTCCATCCATTCTGGACATGATTCCTTCCTTAACAGCATCTTTCACCTTTGGTCAAATTAAATTCTGTTGCAGAAACTCTAATGTTGAATGGATAGTCAAAAGCATGTCATCTGTCACAAATTGCATGGAAGTCTGCCACTTTGGGTCCCACTCGAGCCTCATATGGATCTTAAAACTTTCTTTCCTGATGCTTAATCACTCTATGAAATTCATCTCTATAACTCTTTCTGTTGTTCTGGAATCCAAGTAAACCTTTTTATATCTTTTATTTTTATTTAGGTTTCTTGTCTTTAGGCTACAGATCCTGACATAGTCTTTACTACCTCCTTCACCAAATACCCTTTGACCCTCATCTCAATTATTTCCTTTGATTTCTTCATATTTTTGCTCAGACACCTGTAATCATATGTGCTTCTGTCCTTACACAAATATTATATTTTCTTTCTCCCTGCCCCCCATTTTATTTATGTGTTCCAGTGTTTTGCCTCCATGCATGTTTATACACCACATTCATGAAGAACCTGAGGAGACAAGAAGAGGACTTTGGATCCTCTGGAATCGGAATTAGAGATGGTTGTAAGTCACCACATCTGGGAATTGTTCTCCGGAGGAGTCAAAGTCACCCTTAATCCCTGAGCCGCTCTTTAGCCTCTACATCATGTTTCTTGATAGTAGGTTTTATCTCAGACCCCTTGATTGAGTTTATATGAAGAAATCCACAAAATGTTAAGCAGTTGACCATGGAATAAGAGCAAAACCTAAAAAGAAAGGAACATAAGAGGACGAAAACAAACCTACAGTTTGTACAAGGAAAACCAGCCATGACAACAATAACCTGCTTTAAATGCCAATATTTGTCTTTTCACTTCCAATCTGTCATCCCAATTACCATTCTGTAATTGTGATAAAACTCTGACCAAAGAAAACTTAGATGTAGAAAGGGCTTATTTTGTCTTACAAGTGCATCCCTGAGAAAAGTCAGGGAGGAATCTGAAGGCAGGAACCATGGTAGAACATTGCTGTCTGGCTTACTTCTTGCTCATACTTAACTACATTTTGATACAGCTCAAAACAAACTTCCTATCGATGGTGCTTCTGACAGTGGCCTGTCCACTCCTCCATCAATTAACAATCAAGACAATCCCTCACAGGCACGACAACAAACAAACCCGATGATAATTATTGTATCCAAACTATTATGCAGGTAATTCTAGCCTTCCCAAGCTGACAGTTAATGTTAAATAGGACATTTAAATATAGGGAAATTGAAACATATTCCCGATTCTTGTATGTATACACTATAAGTTATGCATGTTTCAAGACGCTAGCTCATTTCCTAAGATATCAAATTTGCAAATCTTCTTTGTTTTTCACTGGTGCTCCATTCTAGTACACACACCAGTCCATAGATGAATTCTTGTCATTAGGTTTGTGTGCTATATACCTTTCAGAATGTAACTTGCAGTAGTTGGATTGGCTATGCTGTGAGATTTACAATCCTATCTTTGTGGTTCAAGAACATTAATATGTGTATTTAATTTAGCTCCTGTCACTGAGCTTTCAGGAAATAAAACACTTTTGTAATTTAACTTTATTGCACCTATATTAGTTTTACTTCATGAGAATATTACAGGTCAGAAAATCAAATATCACTTGCACCTCCCTTGTGTCATTATGTATTTTCAATAATCAATAATTATATTTAAAAGAAGTGCATAACTTATTTATTTCGTGAGATAATGGAATATTTTAAGTGTGGGGGATAACTTAATTAGTTAAGCTGACATGCATTAAGCTCTTGGCCTAATTAAATATAGTTACACAAAAGAAGTAAAAAATAAATATATACAAAACTGCCCAGAAAGTATATATATATCCTTATATCCATCTATGTCTATGTCTATGTCTATGTCTATGTCTATGTCTATGTCTATGTCTATGTCTATGTCTATGTCTA
>NW_021604658.1:8794098-8795386 GCF_004785775.1 Grammomys surdaster | reverse complement strand
GTCTATGTCTATGTCTATGTCTATGTCTATGTCTATGTCTATGTCTAGGTCTAGGTCTAGGTCTAGGACTAGGTCTAGGACTAGGTCTAGGTCTAGGACTAGGTCTAGGTCTAGGACTAGGTCTAGGTCTAGGTCTAGGTCTAGGTCTAGGTCTAGGTCTAGGACTAGGTCTAGGTCTAGGACTAGGTCTAGGTCTAGGTCTAGGTCTAGGTCTAGGTCTAGGACTAGGTCTAGGTCTAGGACTAGGTCTAGGTCTAGGACTAGGTCTAGTTCTAGGTCTAGGTCTAGGTCTAGGTCTAGGTCTAGGACTAGGTCTAGGTCTAGGACTAGGTCTAGGTCTAGGTCTAGGTCTAGGTCTAGGTCTAGGTCTAGGTCTAGGTCTAGGTCTAGGTCTAGGTCTAGATAAATATACACTTTTTGCTTTTAGAATTTGTTTTTGGAAACTGATGAGAAAGCTCAGTGGTTAAGAGCATTCTTGCTCACTTCCTGGCGCAGATGTGAGGTGGCTATTAACTGCCTGCAACATCAGCTGGAAAGGACCAGCTGTATCTGTGGAAGACACCTGCACTCACATGCACATCCCATCCCCAGACACATGGAAACACATAATTGAATGTAAAAAATATAAAAATAAATCTTACTTTGCTCAAGAAATTTGGAAAAGCATTTGCTCTGTTAATAAGTGTCAAACAATTTGTATCTCTGTGGTTGTAACCACTGTGAAGCTTTATTCCTATCTAGCTCTGTATTTAAATTAGAGTCTTAAAGTCTCCTAGTGAGATAACAGAACTTTTCACATATTATTGACTAGTGTGTGTTTAAAAATCACACTATACTTCCAGGTTCTAATTTTTAAATTTTATAAGAAATGAGACTATATCCTGAGCTATGCTTTACTATAGATTAGTAAATTTGTTAAATCTATTTTCTGGGTTAAGTTTCTTATTATTTCTAGTTTATTTTGAATCTTTGAATTTAATATGAAGTTAATATGAAGAAATTCCACAGTGATAATCTAAAATGGTTGATTACTTAAAGATGCCCCTAAAACCTAAAACTCCCCTCTTAATTTTCAATTAAAATACTTCTTAAAGCAGATTAAATGAGGTATGTGAAGATGACCCAATGGTTAAAGCACTTATTCCATAAGCATGAGGACCCAGGTTTGTAACTTTACTACCAATATTAAAGCTAGTCATGGTACTACACACACACACACACACACACACACACACACACAGAGAGAGAGAGAGAGAGAGAGAGAGAGAGAGAGAGAGAGAGAGAGAGA
>NW_021604658.1:8685519-8794088 GCF_004785775.1 Grammomys surdaster | reverse complement strand
AGAGAGAGAGAGAGAGAGAGAGAGAGAGAGAGAGAGAGAGAGAGAGATGGATGCACAGGCACATCGCACAGCATTTGGGGAAGGGTTAGACAGAACACAGAACATTGCCAGGAGCTTGTTGGCCTAGCCTAACCAACAGGTGAGCTCCAGGTTCAATAAGAGTCTCTGTCTTAAAAATGAGGTGGAGAATAATACACTATTACACTGGACACTGGTCTATAAACTCTACACACACATGGATGTAACACCTTGACATACATATTAAGAAATATAAATAAATAATCAGGTATCTACCCTCAGTAGAGAAGAAGTGAGATGGTTTCAACATCAAAATATAAAACCGTGGACTTCATCAGTCCAGTTCTAGGAATGCATGCTTGTATTACAAACAATCTCCAAACTACCTAGCTGAAATGACAAAGCTTAATTCTGCTTAGCAATCTGGGTGACTTATTTATGACAGGCTTGCCTTTGGTTTTGGTGGCTTGAAAGTTTGAAGCTGGTATTATCTTAAAGGTGATTTATAATAAATACCTTAGCATGCTTTCATTTCTGTTTGTAAAGGAGCGGAGACTTCTGAAATTTTTACCCATATATTTGTGTGATCTTTGCAGTGGTGTCTCCAACATAGAGGCTTTAGATTTACCTACTACAATTCAAATCAGGGATTTATATTCCTAAGAAGGAAAAATAGATAGAAAAGATGTTGCTTTTTATGGAACAGGCTCCACAATCACCCATTGATACAGCTTTTACATGAGTGCTGGAGATCTGAACTTGGATCCTCATATTGTACTACGAATGGTTTATTTACAGGGAGTCCTCTGTGAACTATTTTGGGACTCTTTGATGGTGATTTGACGTCTGTGGTCAATTATATTCACATTTATTCATATGTCTAAATAATTTTGGATTCTTGAGATCATATATTGTAGCAACTCATGATATCAGACCCTTTAAACCAGAATAGTTTTTCGTTTACCTAATCATTGCTATTTTTTGTTTAGTGATTTGGTTGGACCAATCCTGGAAAGTCCATTTCTTAAAAAAATACAATTTTGATCTGTATGTTCATATTTTACTTTATTTTTATATTTTACCCAGGCTATATAGTGTTAATTGTTGAGTCATTATTTGCATATCATTTGTCAAATATTTTTTTATATGTCTTCTCCTTTAAATGTACAGCTTTTAATAATATCTGCATTGTGCCTAAGAGGCTGCCAGCATAATTCTTCCAATAAATTCACGATTCACTCTAACCCATGTTGAAGTGGGCACCAGCAGTATATAACGGCTATCTCCATTGTAGCTTGAGAGTATATAGCATGATCATGTACAAAGTTTTCCAGAATGGCAAGCAGGTATTTTATTTTTAATTTGGATTTCCAAAGTCTCCTTTGGAGACTGATAATAGATCCGCGATATAAACTTAGGATAAGGTGTTTAAAACCCTGTGTGCCATTGAAACTTTCACTTTGTATGGGTAGTACTGTGTCCATTTCAGGGATTTCTTGCAATATATCCCAATGTCTTATTCACACTGGAGCTTAATGTATGTATAGCGACCCTGACATCCAGATTTTCTGTCATTATAGGAATTCCCTTTAACCTCTGGCACGTTAGTGTTTTATTTGCACCATCAGCTTACCAACATCCTTCTAAATTCATTGCTGTTGCACATGGAGATCTCCATGATCTACTGCAGATAAATTGAGCCTCTGTAGCAGAGATACTGAGCTTCAGAGCTCTTTTCTCTATTAGCTGCTTGTCTCTTACACTAAAACCCCACAACACTGCTCCACAACTGCTCCTTGTCTCTATATCTGGGTGCTCTACAAGCAAGATGGGAATGGATAAACAGCACCTTGGTACTCTTTGTCTCTTGGACCTTGTCCACTCACTGTGCCCACAAAAGAGCTATCTGCCTAACCAGAATGAGAAAAGTAGAAAGGAAAATGGCTTGTTGTAGTCATATTTTATCATGGTGAAAATAGAGCCCAAGACTGAAATCAAGAAATGTACCTCCGCCCCCTGCATCCAACCTTTCTCAGAACAGAGCATCCATGCAATAGTTTCTTCAACTCACACACTTTAGGAATACATGAGATCAACAAATCTCAAATATCACACTTGTCTAATGTTCTTGAGGTTATGTAGATTTCCTTGAAAGGATATATTTCTGTATTTGATCTACAGCCTTAGGGAAATTTTCAGAGATTTTAAGTATTTTTAGTTCATCAGTCAAACTGCTGATTTCTCTGAAAACTGGAATCTGCTGTACCACACATGAATTTTTAATTTGTATTACTGACTCTTGCCCTCCATACCCATGAATACTTGATTTATTCAAATTTTATTTCTTGGCATCTACTTTCTTCTCCTAGAAGTATTGGCAATAGGATGGAAATAGGATGGAGAGCCTGGAGTATGTTAGATAAACACTCATAGACTGAACTATATTTTCATTTCTCTCTCTCTCTCTCTCTCTCTCTCTCTCTCTCTCTGTATGTATGTATGTATATACTTATGTATGCATATGTATATAGGCAAGCATGTATTTACGTATATGTTGAAGTAATTACTTAAAAATTGGCCACTGGTCAAGCTGACTATCTATGCTGCAGCAGCTCTACCTAGCTCAGCCACCATGTTTCTCGGCAGGAGGCCACATGCATGCAACAGCTAGAAATGGACAGCCAGAAACAACAGCCCTGCCACCCATGAGATGCCAGAGTGGGAGATGTCTCTGCCAATCTTCCATGTTGTCTCCGAAAGACTGGGCATTGTCCAGACCATCCCACCAACCACACGGGTCCGGTAGCAAAATGAGACTTTAACGCTTAAAGATTAATCAAAGGCTTATATATTTGGTAATGATTAATAACAAGATGTCCATGCAATCAGAAGTGTAACCTAATGCTCAACCTAGATATACCAACTACCTTTGACTGTGGGAGACACGTGAACACCAGCCTCCATCTCCTCTCTCTCGTTCTCCTCTCCTGTCTCCTAGCTCCTCCTCTTCCTTTTTCTCCTCTCCTCCTTACTCCACCTCTTCCTCTCCTTACTCCTCCCACCTTAGCTCCTCCTACATGTATATATATGAATATACATACATATGTATGTATCTATCTATCTATCATCTATCTATCTATCTATCTATCTATCTATCTATCTATCTATCTATAACTAATTTATCTATATCTACTTGGTTTCAAGCAGAGTCTTGCTAACTTGAAATGAGCTCTATAGCTGCTGCAACAGGCCTTGGTCTTAACTAAGATCTTCAGTACTTCACTACTCAACCACCCAAGTAGCTGAGACATTAAATCTGAGATTTTTTTAAAAAATGTTGTGATTCTACCTCAATAGCTAAAAAACTGTGTTTTATCTTTATTAATGACATATATTTTTCTTCTAGGCTCCGTAAGCAAAGAACAAAGATATGTCTTGATTACCTCAGATACTGGGATTTTTGTTGTATTGAATCAAAAATTCCATTATCCTCAATGGGAGTCTTATGCATGAAATCATTATTTAATTTATTCTTAAAAGAAAAAAAGAGATATTCTTGTTCATTTCCATCCTATCAATTGATATACAATACTTGGAAATCACAGATAATATAATAATGTACGACTTCTGTATGCTGAAACACTGGAGAACGATTTCCATTTTTCATCTGAAGAGGGAAATTCTTAGCTACCTTTCAGAAATTATGTTTACATCAAATAAATTTTATACTTGTCTGGTGATAGCAATTTGAATAATGGATGTCTTTTCTGTTGTTCAACTTTCAAATTGGTTTCTCATGCAGTTCTTAGATTTTACAGCTATTTGCTCATTTATGTTTCTGAAACCAAAACCATTTTGATCTCATTTTTCACACTGATATTTTCCGACACAGAAGCAATGCTCCACTTATGTAGAAACTTCAGCTTTCTAATCTTGTGAACCATATACCTTTCCTATTTTTTGAAATCTAAACAGAAAATATGCATGCCTGCACACGTGCACACACACACACCACCACCACCACCACCACCAACAACAACAACAATAACAACAAGGCAAGCAAAACTCTTTTTAATAGTAGTGTTCTCCAACAATAAAAATATGTCATTTGTTCATATGGCTAATTAATAAATCACCTTTAACAGAAAAGTTCCATGTAAAAATAAGCTATATCACACACACAGAGAGGATCATAAGTGGCTGTTAGTGAAGAACTATGTTTTAAATTTATCTAATTTCAGAAAACAGTTTTCTTCTACTGGTGGTTACAAAGCTCTAATAGAATCTTGTTGGAGTTGGCACAGTCTAACAGGACTGACCTTGTGAACCTGTACATCAGGACCAGGTAATGATCCATATTTAGTGTGTGCACGTGAGTACAGATGATTCTAATATATTCTCTCTCATAGCACTAGAGTCACAAAATTATATGATAGCATGTAAAAATAATCAAAGAAAATTTTAACAATTTTTAAGACATTAAATTATGGATGAATGTAGACAGTATTTTAATACCATTTATGAATTTTTGCTTACTATTTAAAAAATCCTTTTATTCTCAAAGTAATATGATACTACACATATTAATATCACTGTCTAGTTAGACTAGAAAACAGTTTGCTTAGTAGTAGTGTGGGTATTGACATACTTTTAAGGGATCATAATTTCTATATCATAGAACTTAAAGGAAAAAACCTCAGATTTGGGATTACAAAAGTACCAGATTTGGCCAGATTTTCCACAGAGATGATCAAAGAAGCAAGGAGGGGCTAAGTGAGGAAAGGAGCTTGACTTTGTATGGCCAAGTCATGGAGAGCAGAGAACTCTAATGATCTAGGATCCTTATTCAATGATCTGAGGAGACTTTATAGAAGGAAAGACCAAGAGTTGGCACCATTGACAAAGAAGGAAATCTGTGTCAGGAAATATCTAAATGATCATCATGTCAAGATAGTCACCTAAGGTGTTGTTGATGATAAGAAGGATGATGCTTCATGGGAGATAGGATGGTATATTTGTGTTGTTTGTTGTTGTTATTATTAATAGTTATTTGGTTTTGTGTTTGCATGTATATGATTGCCTGTGTATGGGCACAGACTCAATTTTCTGTATGTTGCACATGTCTATGAAAACCCAAGGTTGACAGAGTATCTTTTGTATCTTTCTCAGTCACTTCATTTATTAATACACAGCCTCATACTGAATGTGGAGCTCAGTAATTCCAGCTAGTCTAGATATCCAGCCTATTCCAGGGAGTGCTGTGACTTTAGGTGATATCTATACCTCCCAGGCTCTTACACAGGATGTGGGGATCTTAATACTGTTCATCAAACATACGCAGCATGTGCTTTTTCTAAAGAATCATCTCTCTTGTCCCAGATTTGATTCTTTCCACAAAATTTGACTATCAGACCTGTTGTTTCTGGCATCCTGGAGGTATGACTCAGAAAAAGACAAATTGAAAAGGAAAGATGGACCCACTTCCTTTAAGTTTAAGAATTTGACTAGAGACTTAGATCCTTCTTCGAAGATGTGGATCAGGGGATTTTTAAAAGCTGAAAAGCAAACGCATTCATTATCATGGACCTGATAATGAAGACTATATCTTTCTGGACACTTATCTTGGTTACTTTCTGCCTGAAAGCCTCTGATAAAATATCAGTTTGGCCTATTATCCTTTAAATGATTTATGTGTCTTATGAGGTCTGTGCTCTCATGTCAGGACTGAGAATGACCATTGGAGATGGGAGATTGAAAAAGTTTCAAGGACTCACAGGTAGAAAAGAAACACTATATTTACTTAAGATGAAGGCTGCTGGATAGGCAATACTGGTAGATATCTAGGTGTATACTGGCATTCTTGGGTAGAACGCGCACACATAGAGCATAAAATATACTAACAGAGAATATATAATTTCCAGAAAAATAAATGCTACATAGTATTTTGGTTTTTTTAAAAAAGTTGACCCTGGTTTTCAAGTATTGGATTAGTATGTCTTATGTTGAGCTCCTGTAGAGGGCAGAAAGCCAGAAAGGGGCCTGTAACTTTAATTTACTTCAAAGCCTCCTTTTAATGATGGTCTTCAAATGCTTTAACCTCCCTTCTAGCCTACCACTCGCAAGAGGTAGTGGAAAAGAAAGGATACAGGGGCTGTGGACCTGTTTAGAAATGCCATCTGCATTGTCAGAAAATCAGTAGTTCAATTCACAGGTCAGCAGCAGCAGCTTGATCAACTTGCAAAGTCTGTTGAGTCTTGTTTATACTCTCTCAAAACATCACGTGACCTCCAAGGGTCTTGCCTCACCAT
Organism: Grammomys surdaster; assembly: GCF_004785775.1. Classification (NCBI taxonomy): domain Eukaryota; kingdom Metazoa; phylum Chordata; class Mammalia; order Rodentia; family Muridae; genus Grammomys; species Grammomys surdaster. Next base: position 8,787,762 of record NW_021604658.1, on the reverse strand, counting down.
GTGTTACCTCAGCATATGAATCTGTCTCAGCTGTTATCACTTTGTCAATCTTCTGGAGTTTGCCGAAGCAACAAGAAGCCACAGCACATCACCAGAAGATTTTTTTTTTTTTTTGGTGTGTTTCTCTCTATGGAGTCCTGACAGACGGAGCTCAATTATGCAATGTAAAGTGGATCAATACATGCAAGTTATTAGCAAGAATCCTTCATCATGTGTCCTTTCACGTGTGCTTGTTTAGCAGAAAATCCTTTCACCTGTGTCTGCTTCAGTGAACTATTCCTTCATGAGTCGGCCTTAGTCTTTCACCTGTGTCCACTTCAGGAAAATACTTCTTCATGTGTTTGCCTTGGCAAAATACCATCTGACACAAGTGATTTCCAAAGATCCCTTAAGTTTCTACTTTAGGGGACATTAAAAGGCTGGGGGTTAAGAGAACTGTAGAAAAGATGAAGCCAAATACTCATGATTAAATATAAGGAAGGATACTGTGGTGTAAACATTTAAAAGGGAGTGTGGTAGGATAGTAAAGAGAGGGCTTGTGAATAAAGAGTTGATCAAAACTAGTGCCTAAAAAGACCATATAGAAACTAACATTTTTTGTAAACTTATTAAAATATTGAATTAAGAATAAAGAGTTTGGACAGAGGTACTCTGCATGGGTGGATAATACTGCCCCCAGAAGTCACAAGTAATTAAATAAATATCTCAATGACTGATCTGAAATGTATTCCTACATGCTGGTAGTCTGAGAGAGCCCAGAATCCACCTTTACAAACAACAATTGTTATGACCATTGTTAGTTGCCAACCAAAATGACATGTTAATATTCTGTTCCTGAAAATAAGCCATTTTGATTGCAGAGTCTTGAAAAATCAAACTAGAACAAAACTGGAAGTTTACTCCCTCCTGGCTGGGATTCTAGTACTAGAAAGTGCTATGCAAGGTACAAAGGCAGAAAAATTATCAACAGCTTCATCCCACTGGGAACTCTACAATCTATAATATCTCTCCACACAAATTATGTCCTCTTGTACAACACTGACATGACTATTATGGGGTAACAAACCTCTTATTAGTTGGAACTGAGACCAACTCCAAGGAGGGATCTTATACCTAGTACTGAATACTTGATTAAAAGTCTGTGGTCAAGGAGGTCATAAGTTCTAAGTGTAGACTTTATTTTGCTGTTCTGCTAAGTGGTCATATTGTCCAACTGACTTCTAAATACCTGTATTTATATCCATTGAGTAATGTTGTCTCTGCTTTGATTACAGAAGCTTCTTTTCCCAGTGTACAGTGGTGACTATAGAGACTCATAATTGCCTAAAGTGCTGATAGTAAATGACTGAGTGCTTGGGAATAAATAAAAAAAATCTATTATCACCTTGAAGAAGGCTCTGGGGATATTATAGAAGAAATGATAGAATTTAAGAGATAGGAGGCAGAAGGAGGCCTATGTTGAATTCTTATTGCACTCATGAACTCACAGCACTTGTGATCACCTGCACCTAATATTCACAAAATTCGCATTGCCAGTATTTCATTAGCAAGAGAGGAATGCCGACTCCACATCTCATGAGGAACTACTGTCAATTAATGGTTGCTACGAGAAGTATTTTTTCCTCAATTACTTAGCTGCTGTCATGTCTGTGCTTCAATAAATGTCACTAGAATACCATGTTCAATTTAGCAAAGCTAGTTAAGTTTAGTGGAAAACACACACACATACACACACACACACACACACACACACAGACACCACACACACATCATAAGAAATTTCAAGGATATTAGGAAGAATAAGGATTTTAGTTAGAGACTGAGAAGGATAAGAGAGATAATAGAGGGGAAAATAATAACAATTCCTCATAAAATGTGTGAAATTGTCAAATATAACAAAAGATACTTTTTAAAGACAAATACTAACATTTTGATAAACTACAAAATTTATTGGCCATGTTTATTGTTCCACTGAGATCTTCAGTACTGTTAACAATCACCAGTCTTAGCAACAAAAATTCCTATGATTTGAATCTGGAACATTCTCCAGTAGCTCATATTTAGAGTTCTGAATCTCCAGGCTCTGAATGTGGATACAGGTTCATGGAAGCCACATGCCCTCTATACCCTGTGTGCCTCTGTGTGGACCAGACTGCCACAAGCCTTTATGCATGGATCTCTCATCAAACTTCAAAGCAAATTTGAAGACATTGGGTTTGTTTGGTAGCAGAGTTTAGTTTATTTCCTTTCTAAGGAATCTACATGGGCTTCTTTTCTGTCTGAGAGAAAATGTTTTTACTGACAATTGATTTCCATTAGTGTTTGGCAGATTGTCTGACTTCTTTATTCTGGTTTGAATCAAGTTGATGAATTCTATTTTTCTAAGCACTCATCCACTTAATTTATAGTTTCAAAGTTGTTCATACTGTCTTCAGTATTTTTAGTGTGTTCGGCCTTTGAGGTGATATCCCCATTTCTCATTCCTAATATGGTTTATTTGCCCAATCTCTCATTTATTTCCTTCATTTGTCTCAATGGAGGACTGTGTTTTTTATTAGTCTTTTCACAAGACCAAATTTTGTTCATTATCAGCATGTACATTTGTTTCTTAATTATTTCCAGTTGTATTGTTTATTCTCCCTATGCTTTCTATTATTGTTGGTGTAATAAATTATCACCATTTTAGCAGCTTAAAATAGCTCATATTCATTGCCTTCTTTTTGTAGAGGCTAGGAGTTGCCCAACTCACAGCATTCTAAAATCCATGGGTCATGAGGGCTGTATTTCTCCTTGGGAAAATCTAGTGGAAGAATATGTTTCCTTCCTGTTGTTTTCTTGTGCCAGTCTTATTCTGTTAGCTTATATTGTCCCTTCAAACCCTGGAGAGAGAAGGATCCTGAGCAGAACAAACTCTCAATACCCCTGCCATCAAGAGCAGTTTGGTGGCCTGACTTTTGTCCCTTGGTCCCTGTCACATAGCATAAGTCACATATTAACTAAGCCTGTTTTTTCATGGTATAAGATGCTCCTCCTCATCCAAGAAAGATTCTTCTTTCTTAAAGGAACCCTTCCCCTCTCATCCATGCCCTTAAACACTACTTCAAACTCCCAACAAGTCTAGCTTAGTAAATGATTTTTGTCTAAAAGAACATCAGATAAAAAAATTCCTCTTCTTCTACTTCCTGAAATCAAAAATATCCCATCATCAAATTAAAAATATCAGGACAAATTCTCATCTGGATTTACTCTAGTCTCATCCCTTATCATCTTCCTCTTCCTCCATCCCCTCCTCCTCTTCCTCTACCTCTTCTTCCTCCTCATCCTCTTCTTCTTTTCTTCATTTTCATCTTCATCTTTTTTGGTGAGGGTCCTTGTCTCAGAAAGGACAAGAAAATCTTACATTAAGCTTATCACTTAATCCAGCCTGCAGCCTTAACACATCTTTGCCACGTAAACTAATATGTTAACAAATTCTGGGATTAAGATTTGACTATCTTTATTTGTCCTTTATGTTGTTCATTTTATTTCCCTTTAGTTTATAATGTTTTACAAATATATTAACTTTTAGTTTTCCATATCACCTCATGTATGCTCTTAAGGTTATAGTTTTTTTTTTAATGGCATGAAGTACATCCACAACTTTTGATGTTTTGCAATTCAAAATTTTTCAGTAAGAGTATATCCCATTTTCTTTAATCTATGAAAAATTAGACATTTATTTCTTTAAAATGCAAGTTTTGCTTTCCACCCAAAATTTATCCAGTATACAATAAATAGAGTGTTGAGGGATGGAGCAGAGACTAGGGGGCATGGCCAGCCAATTTCAGGCCCAAATTGAGACCCATCCCCAGGCAAGCACTATTAATCCCTGACACTATTAATGATACTCTGTTACGTTTGCAGAAAAGAGTATATTGTCCTCTGAGAGGGTCCACCCAGCAGCTGACTAAGAGGGATACAGAGAGCCACAGCTAAACAGTGGATAGAGCTTGGGGACTCATATGGAAGAGTTGGGGAAAGAATTGTGGACCCCAAAGGAGATAGGAACTCCACAGGAAGACCAACAGAGTCAACTAACCTGGACCCTTGTGGCTCTCAGAGACTGAACCACCAACCAAAATGCATAGAGGGTCTGGACCTAGGGCCCCTGCACTTATGTAGCAGATGTACCGCTTGGTCTCTATGTGGGTCCTGAACAATGGGATCAGGGACTATCCCCAAAGCTGTTACCTCTTGTTGGGATATGAGCTTTTATGTAGGCTTCCTTGTCTGGCCTCAGTTTGACAGGATGCACCTAACCCGGCAGAGGACTTGATGTGCCAGGGTGAGCAGATTCCCTGAGTGGATACCAGAGAAGGGGAGCTGGGTTTGGGGGCAGGGTTGTGGGAAGGTGTGAACGGTGAAGGAGCAGTGAGCAGGATGTAGTTATTACCTGGTGACTATTAATCTGGAATGTCTCCTGAGCCTCACTGCTTTTTTCCCTTGAGTCCTTTCCTGTGACTCTGTATCAGGAGGTTAGAACCTTTGAGATCTAGAGCTTACCTGGTGAAAATAGGCCACCAGGTGTGGGCTTTGAAGGTTGTAGCTCTCCCTACAGTTCTAGTCCAGATCTTTGCTTTATTTGTATTTTCACATTGCTTTAATGCTGTATAAATTTGATGTTTTCTGAACATAATGCTTTCGTATTAATAACCAAAATCAGAAGATGGTCTTTGTGGTGGTATGAACACTCTTGGTGCAGGGAGTTGCACTATTAGAAGGTGTGGCTTTTTTGGAGGAGGTGTGGCCTTATTGGAGGAAGTATGTCACTGTGCAGAAGGGCTTTGAGTCTCTCCTCCTAGATGCCTGTGGACAGTTTGCTCCTGGTTTCCTTTGGATGAAAATGTAGAACTCTCAGCTCCTCCAATGCTATGTCCGCCTGGACACAGCTGTGTTTTCTGCCATGATGATAATAGACTGAAACTCTGAACCTGTAAGCATGCTCAGTTAAATGTCCTTTATAAGAGTTACCTTGTTCATAGTGTCTGTTCACAGCAGTAAAATCCAAACTAAGATGATCTTAAAAGATTCTGTTTGTTCTTAGGATATGTGAGGTAGAGAAAGCTAAAAATATTAAGCACCAACTGTTTGCCTTGGCATTAGCAGCTTTGTGTATTATTTTCTTATTTCCCACTCTTTGTCAACTTGTTGTTATTATATCCACTGAAGAGTGGGCAAAATAAAGCCATGAGGACTTAAGATATTTGCTCAGTATTTATCAGCCTAGGAGAATTAATTTAATACCCAGATCAATTAGATTTCTTCATACTGAGTAGCTTTGGAAAAGGAACTAAGAAAAAGAACAGCTTTAAGACTAGAGAAGATTTATTCTTTGTTTTCTCTAAAGAGAGTTGATCCTGAAAGTTATTGATTTTAGAGAGGTGTTGGAATGGGAGACTGTGTTTTCAATGTTTCTAGTACCATACATAGCACGTGATTATAAAGCAAACCCCAGAAGTTTCTAGAAGTATATACTTACAGTGGAGAGTGTTGACTGGTAGTGACTGCCTACGTCTTGTCTTAGTGTTTAATACCTTTGTCCTGGAGAATATCATAGAGAAGTACAGGGAAGAATCGGATCTGAATGGAGGCTTGTTAACAGAGAGCTCACAATATCCATAGACAATGTTTATTGGCACACTTATAAGAATACCTCTGTAATGGAAACACCAGGTGTGCCGATAAATATCTCCAAAATAACTATGTTGTAGAGATCAGAGTCTAGTGTTATAGTGAAAAATTCTTCACTTTAGGGGCAGAAATAATGCTCAATTAAATAAACTGATTAATTTTATATGGTGAAAAATTCTGAAAGCGAGCCAGGTAAAGTGTTACTCATTACTCATAGTGAGTCTATCGTGCTCTCGTATATAATAGTGTCTGTACAGCATTTTACACCAAGTCCTTTTAATTACAGTGTGATCTGTGATAAGGTGTCTCAACTCATATACCTTACACATGATGTTCTACACATATTAATAATATACATGCAATGATATTAGTAAGTTGTCAGTTGCTCAGTTTTCTTATCTGCACAGATATGAATTGCTGATGAATGAATACACTGTGATATTTGTTAATTGAGAAATTACACAAACATAAATATTTTACTTAATGCTGCATAGGTCCAGAGGAGCTTTACCTATGATGTTTGTGACACTTCTGTTCCCTTCTGAACAGAGAGCCTTCTTTTCCACCATGCAGAGCTATTGAAGACCAGAGAGAAGTGACTGCAAGTACCATCCTGGATATGTCAACCCTTCTCATAGGATGCCTATATCTCCCTCATCCTGTCTCTTAAAAGTGAGATAAACATTGTTATATCCTTGCATTAATTTCAAGTTGTACTTTTCTCACCAGTCAACATTTCTACTTCATATTTTTCTGTTCATTTTATCAAATATCTAATTATCTGTAAATTTAAATCCCTTGTTAGAGCTGCAAATACTGGACCATCTACAAGCCATGCTTTATGAACTATATTTTTTCTTTAATTATGAGTCATATTCCTCTGCTTTTTTGTAAGACTCATGATTTTATTATATTACAGATACTGAGTATGGAATAAACATGGTAATAAAAGTGTCATAATTTGAAGTTTTGGTTCTTTTCCATAGCATGTAGGCTCCTAGATTCTTTTTCTTCACCTTGCTGCAAAATTGTGCTGTTTTATTTTTCTTCTGATTTCTCTTACTGTGAAGTTGAATGGTGGCATAGTCACAGCTTAATTAGATTGAGTTGAACCTGACTTTAGCCCTACCATCAAGCTCCTACATTTTAGCTGCCTTGTTATTGTGTTATTTGAGCGAAAAGGAAGTTGAGTGCAATTTCAAGCGTTTTATTGTTCATCCTCGAGTTCAACTTTAGCAGTGGCCTGACATTTAATAGCTGTGAGAATGTGCAAGACTTCACTCCCCGTCTCTGCATATCACCACCTCCAACAGCTGAGAAAGAGGGCAAGGCAGTGCTGGAACACACCATGTGTCTGCCTGTTTAAAGCTCAGATTTATTTAACATGGAAAGGGATTTGGTTAGAGAAAACTGAGACCATGTCTCTGTATGGTGACAACACTTTACTACACTTCTCAGTATAGATAAGTAGTCCATTTAGCCTAAACTGAAACAGTCATTTCAAGTAGAATATTCAATAAATATAACTTTGAATTTTTCTTTTAAAAATATGTTTTAGGTATATTTTTGTTACTTTACATTAGGCATACGTGTGTGGGGCCATGTTCATTCAGGTGCAGGTACCTTCAGAGATCAGCGGTGATGGATTCCCACTCAGCTGGAGTTGCAGGTGATTATAAGCCCCCTGATATAAAGAACTGGGAAGCAAACTCTGGTCTTCTAAGCAATGTATACTCTTAACCATCAAATAATCTTCTAGGCCCTTGTTTTCACAATCTTAATTTTTAAATTATTTTTTAAAAGTTAAACATTAAGACAATTTTCTTTTCGGTTTTGCTAACATTGTTGTAATGCTTTTTAAAATGTATTTATGTATTTACATCCCAAATTCTGTCCCCCTCCCAGTCTCTCCTCCCAGGGTTCCACTCTCTTTTGGTCCTCCCTTTCACCTTTGATAGGGTACCCTCCCTGAATATACCCCAACCCGACCAATTGCAGCAAGTCTCTACAGGATTTAGTATATCTTCTCCCACTGAAGCCAGACAAGGCAGCCGTCTGCTGCATATATGTCAGGGGGCCTCATACCTGCCTTCATAGTAGCTAAGTCTCAGGGAGCTCTGGGGGTTCCTGGTTAGTTGACACTGTTGGTCTTCTTATGGATTTACCATCCCCTTCTGGGTCTTTGATCTTTCCATAACTTTTCCACAGGGGTCACCAACCTCAGTCCAATGTTTAGCTGAGGGCTTTTGCGTCTATCTCAGTCCACTTCTAGGTAGGGCCTCTCAGAGTACAGTTATGTTAGGCTCCTGTTTATAAGAAAGACATCACTAACAGTGTTAGAGATTGGTGCTTACCCATGGGATGGGTCACAAGTTGGGTCAGTCACTGGTCAGCCATTCCTTCAGTTTCTGCTCCATCTTTGTCTTTGCATTTCTTTTAGACAGGGTCAATTTTGGGTAAAAATATTTTGCAGGTGGATTGTTGTCCCCAACCCTCCAATGGAGGTCCTGTTGTGCATTTCACCCAAGGTTAGTCTCATTGACTCCTGAGAGCATACCCCATCCCAAGTCTCTGGGAGTTCCTAGAGATCCTCCCATCCCAGCTGAATATTTCTGTTCATTTTCCTGGAACTCTGGGAGTCTCTCCTATATCTTTTTATATCTGATACTGACACCACATTATTCTCCTCCCCATTCTCTCTCCCACCTAAGTCCCTCTTTCCCTTTGCCTCCCATGACTATTTTGTTCCCCCTTCTAAGTAAGATTCATACATTCTCACTTAGGACTTCCTTCTTATTTACTCTCTTTGGATCTATGGAATATATCATGGGTATTCTGTATTTTTTGGCTAATATTCCCATAACAATGAGTACATTCCATGCATGTTCTTTTGGGTCTGGGTTACCATACTCAGGATGATATTTTCTGGTTCTATCCATTTGTCTGCAAAATTTGTGATATCCTCATTTTTATAGTTGAATAGTGTTCCATGTATAAAGGAACCACATTTTCTGTATCCATTCTTTAGTTGAGAGACATCTTGGTTGTTTCCAGCTTCTGGCTATTACAAATAAGGCTGTTATGAACATAGGGGAGCACGTGTTATTGTGGTATGGTAATGTGTCTTTTGGATATATGCCAAGAAGGAGTATAGCTGGGTCTTCAAGTAGAACTATTTCCATTTTTCTGAGAGACCGCTAGGTTGATTTCCACATTAGTTGTACAAGTTTGTACTCCCACCAGCAATAGATGACTATTGCTGTATCCTACTTTCTCCACATCCTACAAGCATGTGCTGTCAATTGACTTTATGATCTTTGATATCCTGATTGGTATAATATAGAATCTCAGGGTTGTTTTGATTTTCATTTTCTTGTTGACTAAGGATGTTGAACATTTCTTTAAGTGCTTCTCAGCTATTTGTTATTCCTCAGTTGAGAATTCTCTGATTAGCATTGTATCCCATTTTAAAATAAGGTTATTTCATTTTTGGAGTCTAACTTTTTGAGTTTTTAATATTTTTTGGATAATAGCACTTTGCCAGAAGTAGAGTTGGTGTTTTATTCTATTGACAGTGTGTTCTTTGTCTTATAGAAGCTTTTCAGTTTCATGAGGTCCCATTTGTCAACTGTTGATCTTAGAGGCTGAGCCATTGAAGCTGTGGTCAGGAAATTTTCTCCTGTGTCAATGAATTCAAAGTTATTCCCCAATTTTCATTATATTCGATTCAGTATATCCTGTTTTATAATGAAGTCTTTGATCCACTTGGAATTGAGCTCTATGCATAGTGATACATATGGATCTATTAGCATTCTACATGCAGATCGCCAGATAGACCAGCACCACTTGTTGAAGATGCTTTCTTTTTTCCATCGTATGGTTTTTGCTTCTTTTAAAAAAAATTACATGTCCAGGGGAATGTGGATTTATTTCCGGGTCTTGAAATCTGTTCCATTAACCAACCTGTCTATTTATGTATGTTTCTTTTTTTAAAATCACTATTGCTCTGTAGTATGGATTGAGGTCAGGGATGGTGATTCCTCCAGTGGGTATTTCATTTTTCAGGATTATTTTGGCTATCCTGTTTTTTGTTTTGTTTTGTTTGTTTGTTTGTTTGTTTTTGTGTGTGTGTATGTGTGTATGTTTCCATGTGAATTTGAAAATTGCTTTTTCGTGTACCAAGCAACCAGCTTCCTGGAATTGCTCTGTGCTAAAGCAAGTAGGAGCCTATGGGAGACAGGAATGAGTGACCCACGACGGAACACATGGTGGAATGTGCCTGACTACTTCCACAGTCCACTAATGTTTTACATGGAAGAAGACCAGGAAGACTACATATTTGGCACTGAGAACAAATACCTTTGCACCCTGAAGGTCCACAGTGACACTCTCATTCAGCTGGAGAGATTGTTCACAGCCTCAGGCCAAACCCAAGTCTCTGTGGTGGGACCATTTAAGGTAAGGCTGTGGGTGATGGACACGATCAGAAAGGTGGGAGTAAGAACACTTCTGATCAGACTAAAGGCAAGGTGATGCTACAGTGGATCCGGAGTCATCCTCTGACAGAGTAAGACCTGGAGCTTCATTCAGAAACAGGGAACAGTTTTTGTTTTTTTTGTTGAGTGTTACTACTTCCGTGGAAGTCCTTCCTTACTTGAGGTTTCCTTTGACAGTTGTTTTGTTGTTTTCCGGTTCTGTTCAAATTCTTTGTATTTATAACATCACTGATCTCCTTTGTTAACTGCTTTGGGAAAGCAGCCAGTGGGGGAGGTGGAGGAGATTCTTCATCAGTCTTTGAAAAAACATGTGAAAGATAGTTAAGGAAGTTTGAATTGGTGGACCATACTGGCACTCAAGCAGTCAGTGTAAGGCATAAGATTACACATTTCTAGGTGTAAAATTCTGGCAAAGAGATCTAATAATATACATTACTATGAAAAAAAAGAAAATTGCATTTTTCAAGATCTGAAAAAATTGTGTTGGAATTTTGATGGGAATTGCATTGAATCTGTAGTTTGCTTTTGGTAAGATGGCCATTTTTACTATATTAACCCTACTGGTCTATGAGAATGGGAGATATTTCCATCTTCTGGGATCTTCTTCAGTTTCTTTCTTCAGGAACTCAAAGTTCTTGTCTTCAGATCTCTAACTTGATTTGTTAGAGTTACACTAAGATATTTTATATTATTTGTGGCAATTATGAAGGTTGCTTTCCCCTAATTTTTCTCAGTCCATTAATCATTTGTAAAAAGGAAAGCTGCTGCTTTGTTTCAGTTAATTTTATATCCAGTCACTTTGCTGAAGTTGTTTATCAGCTGTAGGAGTTCTTTGGTAGAATTTTGGTGATTGCTTATGTATACTATCATATCATTTGAGAATAGTAATAACTGGACTTCTTCCTTTCCAATTTGCACCCCTGTGATCTACTTTTGTTGTCTTATTGCTCTAGCAAGAACTTCAAGTATTATATTGAACAGATGGAGAGAGAGTGTGCAGCCCTGTCTTGTCCCTGATTTTAGTGAGATTGCTTTAAATCTCTCTCCATTTGATTTATGTTGCTTATTGGTTTGCTGCCTATTGCTTTTATTATGCTGATATATGTGCCTTGAGTTCTTGATTGCTCCAAGACTTTTAACATGAAAGTGTGTTTGATGTTGTTGAAAGATTTTTCAGCATCTAGTGAGATAATAATGTGATTTTTTCTTTCAGTTTGTTTATATAATAGATCACATTAATGCATTTTTGTATACTGAACCATCTCTACATTCCTGGGATGAAGCCTACTTGGTTATTATAAATGATGCTTTTGATGTGTTCTTAGGTTGTATTTGTGAGAATTTTATTGAGTTTTTTTTTTCCCATTGGGATTGTTTAGATAGTTTACCTGATCTTGTTTTAGTTTTGGTACATGGCATCTGTCTAGAAAATCATCTTTTTTTTCTTTTTTTTAAATTAAATTATTTTATTTGTTTACATTAAAAAGTTGCTCGCCTGTCCCCTCTTCCAGAGTTCTTTCTACCCTGTCTGTGCCTCTGAGAGGGTGCTTTCCCCACCTTCCCACCTGCCCACCCACCCCCACCTCACGCTGACCAGCATCTTTTTCCTTTAGATTTTCTAGTTTTGAGAAGTATAAGCTTCAGAAGTAAGATGTAATGATTTTTTGAATTTCCTCAGTTTCTGTTACTGTCTCCCTTTTCATTTCTGATTTTGTTAGTTTGGATACTATCTCTGTGCTTTTTGGTTAGTTTGGCTAAGGTTTGTCTATTTCGTTGATTTTCTCAAAGAATTTAGCTCTTTTTTTTGTTGATTCTTTCTATTGTTTTCTGTGGGACTGTGTAAGGGTATCCTGGTTCGTGGCTAGGCATGGGCCTGGAAACCCAAGACTCTAAGTGAGAAACGACAGGCGTTCAGCCACCGTCCCCAGAACCCAGAGTACCCACACTCGGTCTCTGTAGACCTACATTGTTCAGTCACATAGGCCATTACAGCCCCTCCCAAAGTGCACAGGTAGAGGGCATGACCACAGGCCTCAGGCCCTTAGGATTTACATACTAATGAAGGCCAGAGGGTGGAGCAAATTAAGCATTCTTCCCAGAACCTCCCCCTTTCTCCCTCCCTATTTAACTCAGAACTGCCCTGAGTTATACAGGGCGGGGGGAGAGGGGGTACATCCAGAACCATCCACCATCTGCCATGACAATAAACCCTTTTGGAACCAAGGACTTTCTTGTGTCATTGGAGTCTGCCACCGCCAAAGCCTCCAGCCTCTGGAACCTTAGACCTCCTCCTGTATGTGGGGCCACCAGCGTGGAACACCTCCCGGAGTCTTCTGCTGCCGCCTTTTTTTTCCCCACAGTTTTCTTTGCTTCAGATTGATTGATTTAAGCCCCGAGTTTCACTATTTCCTCACCACAATCCTTTGACTGAGTACATAGAACATTTAGTAGGAGTCCAAGACTTTTTTATATAAAAGTAACCACCGTAGAAATAGCCTAAATAAAAGCATGTTAAAGATTTGTGAATTATTTTTGTATTTACATACACAACTGAGATTCTGACTCTAGATTCAAGAATCACAAGAATGTTGACTGAAGTTAGGACTTGGTACAAGATTTGTTCCTTGTATGTGTTCTGTTACTGATGCTACAGACCCTGTTAGCCAATTAAAAATCCAGTATAACCATCACATTTAAATTTTCTAAAGAGTTTCTTGAAGTTATGCTTAATGAAGTAAATTAAGTCAGAGCTAAGGCATTTTCTTTGGAAAGCACAGTGATCCCAGGAGGACTTGTTAAACTTTATTTTCACAATGTAGTGTTCGTTTTAAAACTCAGCATCTCACTATAGGCTGAAGTACTGCCATTCCATACCGCTATCCCTGTGAAAATAATAAACTGTCAATTTATTTAATGAGGCCAGGTGACATATTTTCTCTTTAATTCAGAAAGCTCAACCTCTACTTGTTCTAAATCTCATAAATTCCTTAAATATTTATCTTCTTACTCATATGAGCAATGATATAATTTGGAAATTATGTGTTGAAATTATCCTATTTATAAACAACTTATAACTACTAAGAGAATTAATTTATTCACAGTAATTAATATATATATTACAATATCTATCAAGGTATATGGAATGCATATAATATGCAATTTAAAAATAATTTCACTATATTTGCATTAGTCTTGTGAATTTTAAACATGATATACATCATAAAGTGCTTGTCCTTCAAAATATGAAGGTAAGTATTTATAGTTAATACCATATGTATTTTAATTCCAATGTTAATTTTATTGTTTCAAATTTATGGAAACATATCAAGAATAGTTCAAACAATACCATTTACTCTGACTTGCTATTAGCTTACACTAATCATTATTAATTTACTTTATAATATTTGCGGAGGTCATATCAATGCAGATCATAGGTGCAGGTTCCTACATATCAGAGCACATCAGGGAGTATTTGTAACTATGTAGTCAGACTATAGGAACTCACATATTGAAATTTGACATTGACACATCAGTGTTTCATTAATAGCTATAGGTAAATGATTTCCTGTTGTCCCAGGGATATTACGGATAACTTGTCTAAGATCAGGCCCAGACTCACACACCACACCTGGTCTTCCTGTTTCTTTCATCATCAAAGTTTGAATGGCTGCTTCTTCCTTTCTGTGTCTTTCTTCACTATTATGTATGAGCATGGATCAACTAAATATTACTGAACATTTCTAATAATTGGAATTATCTGATGTTTCTTTGTGAAATTTGCATAATGTTTTATCACCAAGGGTGAAAACAAGAGACAACCCTTCTTTCTATGTGTTACATTGGAAACCAATGGATGCCAGATTGTGAAAATAGGCAATGTTAGTTTTCCCATCTTACGTAGTAGACCCAGACCCAGGTTTCTCTAGTAAACCTCTAATACTTGCTTTTGCAATCAATATAACTAAAATGGAAAATGAATCAAAAGTACATCATGTCTTTATCATTTTAACATTTATTGATAAAATGGCTATTCAAAAATCTAAAATTAAAGATTCATTTCACAATTTCACATTGCTATAAGAAGATACCCCTTCACCCAGTAATCATTTATGTATATAAATAACTTCCATTTTTATCAGTATCACGCTTTAATTAAACTAGAATTGCTTCCCTTTCCTTACTTCCTTATCCTCTCGCCAGTCCTTCTCAACCTGTCCCTCTCAAATTGATAGCCTCTTTCTCGTTCACATAGTTACCCCACCACCACCCGTATGTCTATATACAAATATATCAGTACAGTCCGTTGAGTACATCTTTCTTATTTATGTGAATATGTTCTCAGGGCTGACCACTCTTCATTGGATAATGGCTAAGGGGGGAAGGGGGCTCATTCCTGAGATATGTTTATTCTCCCTCTCTCAGCAGACAATAGTTGCCTACAGTTCCTTGACTATGGATGAGACCCCACAGTTTTTTCTCCTTGGTTATTATGTCCACTGATATCTTTAGCTTTCCAGTCTTGTTTACATAGCCATCCTCAGGAGAGATGTTTCTTTACAGACTCAGTAATAGTCTGGCACTTACAATCTTTCTACTACTTCTGAAATGTTCCATGAGCCATAGATAGACTCTTCTAGATCTAACAAGATGGGAAGCTTTCAAGCTGAGGGCTGTGTCTTTTCATTTAATTCTTAATATTTGACAATTTCATACTTGCATTCAATGCACTGAGATCATTCTCACCCACAGTATTTTTTTTGTCCAACTTGATCTCATTGGGTTCTATAAGAAAGCAAACTGAACAAGCCAGTAGGTAACATCTCTCCATGGCCTCTGCATCAGTTCCTGCTTCCTCCCCTGTGTGAGTTGCAGTCCTGACTTCCTTTTGGTGATGAACAGCAATGTGGAAGTGTACGCTGAATAAACCCTTTCCTCCACAACTTGCTTCTTAGTCATGATGTTTGTGCAGGAATAGAAACCCTAACTGAGACACCCCTTTTTATGTGTGTGTATATGTGTGTGAGTGTGTGATGTTTAGAACATCATAGCTGCTATGTGTTCATTACTACAATAGGGAGATTTAGTGTTTTGTACACCAAAACCAGTTTCACAATGCTACCCCATCGCACTATTGCCACTGTCCTTCCACTTGTTTTTTCACAGTTTACCTGGGTCTCTGAGGGTATGACACAGATTTGTCACTCAACAGACACCTATTCTCTGCTAATGACCAATTCTCAGTCTCTGTTTTTATCAGAACCCTCTTTCAAAGCAGTGCTTACTG
This sequence comes from Grammomys surdaster, assembly GCF_004785775.1. Classification (NCBI taxonomy): domain Eukaryota; kingdom Metazoa; phylum Chordata; class Mammalia; order Rodentia; family Muridae; genus Grammomys; species Grammomys surdaster. Next base: position 8,772,312 of record NW_021604658.1, on the reverse strand, counting down.
ACTCATGCAGAGAACTATACTATGAGTACAAAGTTGATAATTAGTGGTTGTCTTAACCACACATCCACTTAAATATTCTATCTTTAATAAGACCTTTCATTCCTTGGGCTCGTCTTTATTTCCTTTACTTTTTATTGTCACTGCATGCTCGGAATTTTCTTTTTCTTGTCTACTATATTAATTTTATAGTCATATTTTAACCTTTCTTGGCACAGCAAAACTTTCCAGAATGTGTAAATACCGAAGTATTCATTTCTTTTAGCGAGGAATGGTGTCGAAAATAAGAATTGGAAATTAAGTATATTCATTGATTTTCATGTGCTGTTTCCAGATCATCCTAGCAAACGTAGATAAGACTCTCTACATACTAAATACAACAGTCATGTGCCACCATATACAGTTCGTTATCTTCACCTATTCGTTTTCCCTCCCTTTCCAAGGGGCTTCCATTATCCTAAGTCTCACGCCTCAAGCCTAGAATATGAGAAAATTAGTTTGGAATTGTCAACACACACCATTGTGATAAGCAAAGTAAATTTTAATAATGTTTTAAAGTTTTTTTTCCTTTCTGTTAGAAATTAAATTTACAAGTTATGTCACTTTAAAATTTGCAAATGTGCACTTATATGAGTTTTGACAAGAGAATGCCCATGCTACTTGAACTTCAAATAAAATAAAACAATTCCATATTCATGGAAGCTAACCTGTGTGTCTTTATGCTAACCCTTTCTGTTCTCCCTAGGAGACCCACTTTTTATAAATCATATATTATTTTGCTTATTATAGAACTTCACACATGTATAACCATATGTTGTCCACTCTTCTACTCTTTTCTCTCTTTTCTACTCTTGCTCTAATCACATAAAAATCGTGGATTCATAAAGAAAATTCAGAAAGCCCAGGAAATTGTCATATGACTGGCTATCTCCCTCACTTTTCTTTCTGCCAAGCATTACAGCCCTGGGTTACTGCTACTCAAGGGAAACAGTGGCATTGCTTCACAAATTCTGTTTCCTTTATAGATATGAACAAGAGACAAAGACCATTTATAATTATACTGCTATAGCCAGCATATGAAGCCATAAATTAGCTTTCATACTAAACTCATATTCTTGAGGAAATTTACTTAAATATAAGTTTAGGAGTCAATGTTCAGGTGTATAAACATTAGTTAAATTATTTAAATATCACTCTACTATTCCAGTTCTGTCTTATTTGCATGTAGTGTTTTCTTGTTGGAATTTTTAATGGTATAATTTACCACCAACATTCTAAAAGTGTTTACAAACTAAAGGAAATAATGTATAGAAAATTCTGTCTAAACTGTGACACTCTTACAGGGCAAATGTAAACTTCTCACCAATCTTTGATCGCAAATTCCATCAGAAGTAAGATAGAATTGATGGTTCATAAGTGTATCCTTTCCCCTTCAATCTTATAGCATCAAATCGGGAAGACTAGTGTCGTATTTTCATTAAACAAATGAAACTATCCTTGTTTTTAGAGGATTTGAGTGATAAAAAATTTCAGAAAATATATCTTAATTCCTTAAGTGGTGTCTTAGGGTTTTACTGCTGTGAACTGACACCATGACCAAGACAACTCTTATAAGGAAAACATTTAATTGGGGCTGACTTACAGGTTCAGAGGTTCAGTCCATTATCATCAAGGTAAGAACATGGCAGCATCCAGACAGGCATGATACAGGAGGAACTGAGAGTTCTACAGCTTCATCTGAAGGCTGCTAGCAGAATACTCACTCCAGGCAGCTAGGACTACAGTATTAAATCCCATACCCACAGTGACACACCTACTCCAACAAAGCCACACCTCCTAATAATGTCACTCCCTAGCCCATGCCCACAAGTGGATATAGTTATGAAGCACACAATTTCAAATTGTTATCTTCATTTTAAAACATATCTTGACACTGCCTAATGCAGGTTCTAGCTTTACTGGTGACTTTTGATGTTAATTGGTTTATATCATAGAAAAAGAACAGCCAGTGGAGAAATTGCCAACTCATCTAATTCTGCTGTCCTTCAAAGACGTTTTAATAATGACACTATATTGCCCCCTTTGGTAGTTAAAGCTCATTTTTATTTAAATTAAAAGACTAATTTCTTGTTAATTAATAATTATTGTATGAAAAAGCTGAATGTAATCAGCATTTAGAAAACTAAAATGAGATATCTAAAAATTAATTTATTTTACTTGCTGAATATTTTCTCAAGATGCTTCTTTGGGATGAAATTGTTTTTGAAAATGCAAACCAAATATATTAGTCATCATTTATACACACACACACACACACACACACACATAAAGTAAGAGTCATATAAAAGTGTTTGGCATGGGAAACGTATTCAATTAGCCACAAACATCTGTAATAGTGAAGGAGCAGCACAGGCCATTGGAATTGTCTATAGCTGCTCATTATAAATTATTTCTGGGGATCTGGAAGAGAAAGTCTACTGTTACTTCTTCCAAATTTATCAAAATTATTTTAAATTGACTAGCAACTTTCCATTCCATCTGCAGGGAAGGGAGTTTAACAATAGGAAGACAGACAAAAAAGCATCCAGGAACCATGAAGAAAAGGTAAAGAGATTTGTGTATGCTGCTTCGAGCAGAGTGAAACAAGATCTTCATTTAGGGGGCTGTCTTCCCTCCACTGCTTCCCAGCTCTCAGAGATCTCAGTCATCTGCATTGTGGAGCACAGGGTGAATTTGGGGTGGCTAACACTGCTTTAATGGCTGTGTCTCATAAACTTGGTCTCTGAGATCAAAGTACAATGATGACAAGGAAGATACATTTTCTTTTCTAAATGCACTGATCAGTTGAGACAAAGGGTTTTTCAGGTAGTTGTTAATTAATAATTATTGTATGAAAAAGCTGAATGTAATCAGCATTTAGAAAACTAAAATGAGATATCTAAAAATTAATTTATTTTACTTGCATCAATGGAGCATCTTCATGTCACCATTAGGTAAATACAGTCATAAGAAGCACAGATTCAGTGGCAGTTGTTGTGGTTGTGTGTGTGTGTGTGTGTGTGATATATGTGTGTGTGTGTATGTCTATTTGTGTGCGTGTTTGTAGTGACTATGTTGTAAAGGTATCATTAGGTAAAATAAGAGTGAAGAAATTCTTGATGAGATAGGAGAAAAGGTCACACACAGAGACACATATACAAAAAGAAATGAAAGGAAGGGATAAAGAATTAGTACAAACTCAATATACACTATCTCACTGGTTCTTATTTGGGTAGCACATTACAATTCTGCTTTCTGTTTCTTCTAAACTAATACCTGTATTGTTAGTATGGGGAAAAATATCACACCCAGTACCTAATCCACAGTCAATTCTCAAGTCACTGTGCACAAATTTCACACCTTTTAAATAAGGAAACAAAAAGCCATTATGGCTTGTTTAAAACATTCAGTGAAATCAGCTAGGAAAGAGAAGGTGTAGAACCTGTGTGAAGGGATCTCTGGCTATGATCTCTGTGAAATGAAGAGTTATAGCCGCCTATTTCTGTCCTATCAGTCTTGTACATTGCCCAAAGGCATGACGGCTTAGCCTGAAGTCGGCTGAAGCCAAAGCCATAGGTGAGGCTTGTTGAAAGTCCATGCATAAGGCATTTGAGAATGCCCCAGGGTTTTGCTCTTACTGATCATTAGTAGTCTTTCTTACACCTAGTGCACAGCAGAGCCATATCTATAAAGCATCATTGAGAATATCACACAACTTTTTATGAGAGCCTTTCTCAGGAGAGAAGATAATGGTTGGAACACACCCAAAGGAATGAAGCATGGTGAACAATGCCTTGGAGATCTATGGGAGAGGCTCCAGGGAGAATGGCAGAGGGCATTACCTCAAGAGCATATTGTTCCACGGATTCTTCTTGGATATGATTTTATGCCTCCTGTGACAAATATTTATATCTGATTTCTAAGATATGCTTATTTTTGTTGGATGTAGAAGCATAACTATAGAATCCAATCTGGCGACAAGATATGCTGAATGATGTCCTCAATGTGCCCTAAACTGGATACGGCTTTCTGCCTTGCTTTCCTGCTTTCCCAGATACAATCTATAGTACATGCCAGGCAATTGTGTTTAAACTGGTCTGTTCTGACAAAGTTCTTGGGAAGTTACCAGCATTTATTTACATGTTTTTCTGATTACATTTTTCTAAACTCAAGCATCTGTCCTTGGATCATTGATTTTTTTGGGGGGGGGTGGGGGTTTACAATATATCTGTATACAGATATATTGAAACCTGCAAAGTTATCTGCAGCATTGGACCGAAGTCTGCCCCATTCTTTTTCTTTTTTTTTTTAAGAGAAAATTTTTGGATTTAATATTTTCTTTGACCTATATATCAATCTCTTCTACGGTATCTTCTACACCTGAGATTCTCTCTGGTACCTCTTGTATTCTATTGGTGATGCTTGCATCTGTAGTTCCTGTTCACTTACACAGATTTCCCCTCTCTAGAAATCCCCCAGTTTGTGCTCTCTTTATTGCTTGTGATTCCATTTTTAGGTCTTGAATGATTTTATTCATTTCCTTCACCTATTTGGTTTTTTTTTCTAGGCCTTTAAAAAGGGAGTTATTCATTTCCTTCCATTCTTTGTGTTTGCCTGGCTTTCTTTTATTTTATTGGATATTTTATTTATTTACATTTCAAATGTTATCCCCTTTCCTGGTTTCCCCCCCCCCAGAAACCTCCTATCCCATTCTTCCTCTGCCTGTTTCTGTGAGGGTGCTCAGCTACCCACCCACCCACTCCTGTCTCCTTGCCCTGTTATTTCTCTATACTGGGGCATTAAACCTTTCCAGGACCAAATGCCTCTTCTCCCATTGATGTCCGACCCCACACTTTAAGGTCCTCATATCCCAGGTCTCACAGAAAGATCTAGATAGATGGATAAAAGATGACAACAGCCAGTCAGATGAATATGTATTACTATATTTTATATGTACTTTCAACAGGAACATATGTGCCATCTATGGTCTATTTTGGATTGAATTGCATTCAGTCCGATTATACTTTTTTTCCCTTCCCTCTTCAAAATACATCCTTCAACCATTAAGCATTTTGTTTATACTACATTTTTGGATCATTATTTATTTGTCTGAAATTTAATTCAAATGTTGACACAGAATTCTGCCTTCATCCAGATTTACTATAGGGCATCCTATGGTTAAAATAGAATATAATTTTGAAAGTTCCATAGTTCAATTCTTTCAAATTGTATTTTGTGGTTCCCTTAAATACTCACATCTACTGTTTATATTGTTTTAAAATATTTGACATAAAATTGCAATTAACCCACTAACCCAAGAAATCACCCACATGCATGTTTATTCACTAAATATATGTTAAATGATGAGTATATTCAGATTTTCATTACCTGTTGGGGTGTCCTAAGATATGATAGTCTTTAATGTACGTTAATGTACACCACATGACATTTGCATTTAAAATATTACATGAGAAGTTAGATAAAGGACTAAGTGGTTGAACTGTTTTTCCAGAAATTCTGTGTTCAATTCCCAGAACCAACATGGTAGCTAACAACTGACTACTACCTCCAAATCCACAAGATCTGATATCCTCTTCTGGACTTTTCAGATACAAGACATGCAAGTGGTATTGAAATATACATGCAGGGAAAAAAAAACCCTACACATAAAATTTGAAAGAATTAGGTAAAAGTATATAATAATTTAATTTAGTAATTTCTCCATAGAGGTTATAGTGTTAACATAAATGTTTTTAAATACCTCTCAAAGATAAGAGAATTGGGGTAAGCTAGATTGCTCAGTTGGTAGAGACCTTGCAGTGTTACCTAGATGACCCCCGAAACGCATGTAAAGTTGGAAGGAGCTAATCAACTCCACAAGTTTGTCCTTTGACCTTTGTTGTTCACATGCCCTGCCCCATCATACACATACGTGTACATATAATATATAGAACTAAATGATTTTAAAATGTAGGGAAATTTTAAGGGAAATGAAGAACATTTATGGCTGAGGTAAGCTTAAGCTTGTCAAGAAGAGGCTTGTGGTTGAAAAGAAGGCATAGGGTTATGAAGCATTATGAGTATAGGCAGGGAGTAGGGAGGATAGAGACAAACATACACTTTATTTACCAAACAATATCTAAGTATTAGTTTTCCGTTACACACCAAGAATTGTTCCTATGCTCTGGAAACAGAGCAGTGTACTAAGCTGTAAAAGAACTGCTACTCAAATAAAAGCTACATCCTAGTGACTATATGAACTTCTGCCAGTGAAGGGACTTGAATGCTACTCTGAAAGGTTGACACTAATCTAATTGCATTAGATGCTGCTGAGGTTTTATTAAGTTTGGGAGTGAGCTGATCAGATACACATATTAGAACACCAACTTGGTGGCATTTTAACAGATGGACTGTGAGAAATGATGATAAATGAAACCATATTACGGCAGTCTGGAACAAATTGAAGCAGCAGACTTTGAGAGTGGAGAGGAGAACAGGTGTTTTACAGGTGGGTCTATTGATTCAAGGACTAACGGAGCAGGAGCATATGAGAGTAAACTCACAGAGTTGACATTTCTTGTTAAAGTCATTGACGCTTTCAATTTGGGGGATGAGAACAGAATTAATTATGAATTCCTTTTCTAGAGAAGAAGAACAGTGCAGAGCTGACAGAGTGTTTGTTGAGGGAGCAGTGCTGAGCTATAAGTAAGTCTAGAACCCAGGACAAAAAAAAAAGAAAACAACCTGGAGCTATCTATTACATAGATGTTGAAATTGTAGAGATAGGAAGAGGTCTTGGTGAGGAAGAGACAGAAACACTAGACATATTTCTTAAAAGCAGAATGGTTATAGAAAGTTACCAGGCATGAATGAGTATGTGTTTAATAAAGTTTTTAATGATTATTTTCAGTGTACAAGACAAATGCTAGTACTTATGAAGAATCAGTGAAATGAAGAAGTGTTTCTCTCTGTACCCTACCCATTCTCTTCCTCTACCCCTGATGTTGTCTTCTCCCAGAATGCTCTTTGGTCACCCATAACCTTGTTTCTAACAATCTCTAGCCTGACAATGCTACAAAACTGTACTTTTTAGATACACTTTTACTGTTGGATTAAGATTTCTAGCATGAAAGAAACTTCTTAAAACACAAAGGATTAAGGATTTATTTATTTATTTATTTATTTATTTATTTATTTATTTTGCACTAGCAACTTCTCACAGAGAAATGGATATGTACTCATGCAAGTGTGATATCACACTTTTCAAATGTGCAAAGAAAGACTCTGTTTTTGTCTCTGTTCAGCAGGAAGCTAGGGTATAACTCTACCTCCTCTTGTCCTGGAACTACTCAGGAATCAACCTTGGGATAGATGGCTTGATGCCTGAAAATATCTATTTCTGAGTTAAACGAGCCTTAAAATTTTTTAGAGTGTTTCATCTTCGGGTTGTACTCTGTATGTCACTGAGAATTTAACTTCTAGCTTTTTGAAAGCATAAGCTTGTAGGTCAACCTGGTTTTTGAGAGGGTGACAATATTTTGGTTAGGACTTTCTGTTGTTTCCACAGAAAAAATGAACTGATGTTTCCATTATGACACAATGTTATAAATACAGGAATTTCCTGTTGCATTTTATGTTGCTGTTCTCTTACTCTTTGTCTAGCTCTATAGATTTTCTATGGTAAGTTATTTGGTGACTTAAGGGCCTATTTTGAGAATGATGGAGGGGCTCCCTTTCAAGATATAAAAGTTTCACACACTGTGTGTCAGTAGACCAGAATGATATAATTGTGAATAGAGAATTTTATTCTTTTGTTTTTCTTTCCATTCTTTCTTTCCTCCTTTCTTTCTTCCTTCCTTTTTTCCTTCTTTCCTTCCTACTTTCCTTCCTTTTCTGTTTAGTTTCCTGTCAGTGAATACACGTGGAGTGCCTAGAAATCTTGAGGGAATTGGAAATTGTTATTCCTAGTTTATGCAAAAAGTAGCAGAGCGTAGGAACTTAGATGATCTCCTATTTCTTACTGAAGGGTAATCAGAAGTCATATCAATGGGAATGACAGCATGATTAAAACACATATGGGGTGAGTTCAGAATATTCTGATGAGTGCAGTTTTTTTTTTCTTCTAAAACTTGAACATTTAATAGACAGAAGCTTATGTGGTTGTCTTAAGTTACAAAAGTAATGGATACTCAAGAAATAGTAAGATTTTATCTCAAATCAGTATCTATCTATACATCAAGAGCTAGAAACAGATATAGGTATAGATGTATAGATGGTTGATTGATAGAGATAGAGATAGAGATAGAGATAGAGACAGAGACAGAGAGAGAGAGAGAGAGAGAGAGAGAGAGAGAGAGAGAGAGATTCCCTGTAGAAGGGGCCAGAGTGGAAAGGAACCATGAAACACATGGCTAATGACAGAAACATTGCAAGCTTTATGAATATAAATGTATAGTATCAAGTTCACATTTATACAGACCCATCCACGCCACAATTTAATTAAAATAAAAAATAATAAGTTGAATATTATTCTGGGGAAGCAAAATGTAGTGTTCTGAATTGCTTTGTTCTACACTACTTACAAGTGCTTCTATTGATTTTTCTGTTTTATTTCCTGGCTCCTATATTAAAGTCAATATAATGTGTTTCCCCTTGAAATTCCCACTCACCTATTAATGTCTTTATGTGTGCACCTCATCATTTATGGGGTTCCTATTCCTCATTGTATAGAAAATCAGAATTATTTTGGAAGTACTGGAGTGATATAGCTGCAGACAACCCAGTGAACTTAGGATGCTGCAACACTAATTTGTGCAGTTAATATCACTGAGCCCTGAGAAACCAGGCACTGTACTGCAATACATCTCAACATTGTCTTACTTTATGAAATACTATTTACTTTGGATGTTAGGTGGGTCATACACTATCCATGAAGCTAAATATACAAATGTGATGATTCTTTGATGAGGAGAAACTGGGAAGAGCCAGAGGGATTGTCTTAATCTCTAGAAAGAAATATTGAAATGTACATTCAATCATGTGATAGAAACTTATTGAAAAAATATGGTATTTTAGAATCCAATTCTAAAGTAAAAGACTGTAGGTTTGCATCAAAGAGACATAAGTATAAAAGATTAAGTAGTATTGAAATATAAGACTACTACAACTAACCTCCTCCCCTTTCCCTGAACTAGGTATTCCATGCAGTGATGAGAACAAATCTAAATAGAAACTCAAGTCTGTGAACACGGTGAGGAAGTGCTTGCCAATCCCCAAGCTTATACTCCCATCTTCAGCCCAAGCTCTGTACCAGTTCAAATTCACCTCTCACCAGTCCTACATTGGTACCATAGTTTCTGGGATTTAGTTCTTCCCTAGTATCCCTGATATGATCTTCTACTTACTTCAGGAAGAGCTTCTACCTGAATTTTCATCACTAGTCTTTCTGCTGGAGAATCGGGTTCAGGGACCGTTGGTGCAGTAGACAGGTGACAAGTTTCCTGGAGTTTTCACATGACCTTTCCTCTGCTTCCTGATCATGAGATACGACTGTGTCTTCCTTAGCACATAAGAAACTGACCTCTGAGAAAATTGGAATGAACTAGCTGTTTGTATGCAAATGCATGCACGTGTGTGTGTGTGTGTGTGTGTGTGTGTGTGTGTGTGTGTCTTATATGAATATACATGAGCATGGGCAAAATACATGGTCCCTCAGTGAACCCAAAGATTTCTGTTTTGGCTAGGCTTACAAACTAGTGATCTTTTGGGTTCAGCCTTTTTATGCCTGCCAATGATAGCATTACAGTCACTAACAGCCATGCAGAACTTTTGTTGTCAGAACTGAGGATTCGAAAGCAGGTTCTCAAGCTTGCAGAGCAAAATCTTTCACACTGAGCCATTACTCTAGCTGGAAACTACCTATTTTTAAAGCATATACCTGCAATGAGTGTTCACATGGTACCATAGAACACAAATGTGTGTCCTGACATGTACTGAGGACCAAAAGAATGAGAAGTGTCACAGAATGATATACAAATAATATGAAATGGCTTCATGCTAACTTGCTATACTACTCTCTCTCTTCCAGTCTCCCCTGCTCTCTGTTTTACTGTCATTCAGTGGTTTCATATATTTGATTCTTTATGTACACACTTCCTGTATTAATTCCCTCTATATTTACTTTATATGAAATAATTTCAAAGTCTTTCAAACTCAACATTTTATTAAAAATAAAAGAATTCCGGTTTGACTTGAATGTTATTTAGGACTTTCTTGACTCAAGTCCCTGGAGAGACAATGAGAGAGGGGAAGGAGCAAAGGAGGCTTTAAAAGATATTTTCTTACGGGCCAGTGATGCAGTAACACACCTACAATCAAGGCCAGGCGGGGGATCATGAGTCTGAGTCCAGTTTGCAGTAAAAAATGAACCATGTCTCAAAAGAAAAACATGTGGTTTGGTCCCATGAGAAACTGTTTGAGCTTTGAATGAAGAAGGAAAATAGAAACAGAAAGCGTTTTCCCATCTGGTTGTGTGGCATCCCTGTGCAACTGCTGGGGAGAAGAGGAAAATGGTAAAATAAGCTTTAAGAAAACCAAGGCATAAGTCCAAATGTGGGGTGACACATAGCCAGGATGTGATCAGCTTGACTTTTGGAGCTTCAGGAAGTTTGAAATTGAGAAAGGATCTTTGCAAATTGTGGGCTTTAGATATTTGGGCGTGGCCACCTCTATTTTTCATCTGCATCTTGGGTTTATAGCCTTCTCTTAAAACCCCGTTTTGCAGTGTTTGAATATAGCAATTCCAGACTGAGAAAAGCAAACTCTCAGAGATTTAATTTGTTCTTCTCTTTTTTTCCCTTGCAACACAGGTAATCTTCCTTATCCTTCTCCCTCCTTCTTCACACTCTGGGGAGTCCCTAAAGCAATTCAGCTGGTTTACAAGTCTGCTCTACACTGTAATTTGGATTGGCAAACACTGCACAGTTACAGACACTCCCTAATATATCTTTTCTTCTGTAACATTCCCCATCTATTTACTAAGCATCTCAAATGTTTACAATTCAGTAAGAGGTCGTAGAAATTCATTGAATCTCGTCTTATATTTTGCCTTTTCCCTTTAAAAAAAGATGTTATTTTAAGTTTCACTTTTACCTTCCTCTGATTTTCAGAATGTTTCTTCAGGGCTCTCATTATTTGAATCTCCTATTGACTTAAATTTTTTTCTAGAGTCAAAGTCCTTGGGTTTCTTGCTGGCACTTGCCTAGCCATCAAGAGCTTGTGGTGAAGCCTTTTCCCATGGAGTTGCTGCCTGAGCTGCTGTCACAGCAGCAGAGAGCATGTCTCGATTCTTCCTTGAAAAGTAATTTGCTCCCCACCAGCAGCTCAGCATTGCAGCCACAGCAGAGCAAGCCCTATGGGAGCTGGATGACATTAGCAGGGAGAGGGAGACAGCAGTGTGAACTCCATCAAGGGTGAAGACAACTTTTCTATAGCGTTTTACTATAGGTTGTGCTCAGGAAGAGACCTGGTAAATCCCACTCAGGGTCTTGCTCTGGCCAAGGCATCTCTTGTGAATCATGTACTGTAATTGGTCCCCATGTGACCTTTTCACCTTAGATATTTGATTTGATTTGATACACTTTACATCCTGATAGCAGCCTCTTTCCTTCTCTTCTCTCAGTCCCACACTCATACCTCCCTCTTCCATTCCTCCCTCTTCTTATCCTCAGAGAAGAGGTGCCTCTCCAACAGGTACCAACCTGCCCTGGCATATCAAGTAGCAGCTGGACTAAATGCATTCTCTCACACTGAGGCCAGACAAATCAGTTCAGGTAGGTGAAAGGGACCCAAAGGTATGCAACAGAATCCAAGTCAAAGACAGCATCTGCTCCAGTTGTTAGGGAACCCACATGAAGATCAACCTGCACGTCTGCTACATATGCGTAGAAGTCCTAGGTCAATCCCGTGCATATTCTTTGGTTGATGGTTCAGTTTCCCCATGGTCCCAGGTTAGTTGACTCTGTAGGACTTCTTGTAGTGTCCTTGACCCCTATAACTCCTTCAATACTTTTCCCCACTATTTTACACGATACCTAAACTCTGCCTATTGTTGACTGTGAGTGTGTTTCCATCAGCTTCTGAATGAAGCTTCTTAGAAGACAGGTATGCTAAGCTCCTGCCTGCATGCATAGCATAATGTCAATAATAGCATCAGATGCTGGCTCTTGTCCATGGGGTGGGTCTCCAGTTGAGGCAGTCATTGGTTAAGCATTTCCTCAATTTCTGCTATACGTTTATCCTGTCTTTTAATGAGAGTTTTAATTTCTAACCCAGTGTTCTCTGAATCCTCATTTGTTCTCTCATATACATAGACGTTAAGATTACATATACATTAGATTTTCTTTGATAATATTAGAGCCAAAGTTTTTGTTCTCTATTGGTGTGCTTGCCTTAGGTAAAAAAAAAAAATCTTCCCATAGTACAGAAAAAAATCTATCTATAAGTTTTGAATTAATTTGAATGTCTTTCTTCTATGAACTTTTCTATTTTCCACTTTCAAGGTAGAGTTTCATAAGAAATTATGTGCAACTATCAGAAAAAAGGCTTAGCTCTATTTTATGTTCAATGAATAATTATTGGTTACACAAGTTAGATTTATTTGTAGAGTTACGTCATGGGTTTTAATTGGTAAATATCCACTTATTTGGTCACACAGAATTGCACAACACTGACTTGATACAATAAACTGGATACTATCTTGACACACAATTTATATGAGTGTCTGGTCAACCTGCCATTCCTTAGTTATAGTGATGTGTTTTGTATGCTTCACATCTATTGTGATGTATCAGATATGAGGGATACAGATTGATAAGGAAATGAATATTAAGCCTAGGCCCTATGAAATGGAAAAGCTTCTCAATCCAGATACCTGTACATTCAAAATAAGCACTTGTTTGTAAGACTGTTACTGCTGACACCACACTTTGTCCATAAATTGTGCATAAATTAAGTTGGGGCTGACTGTGGAGGTTGCTTCCTTCTGGCTAGATTTCATAGTATTAGAAAGTGCTACACAGACTTTGGCCAGGAGATAAGGAGAGTTATCAGTAGTTTTAAATACAGATGCAGTGTGTGATGCCTTCTGTCTATATAAGCTAATGAAATATATATTAAATCAGTATTTCCCTTGCATTAATGTATTCATTTTTCCCAGTCCCAAGCTTTGAGGGCCTTCTATGCCAATAACCTTTCATTCTCACACTCAGGTTAGATTCTCCTTATTTAAAGGTACAGATTATGGAACCCAGAGACCTGTGCTTGCTGGGCAAGTGTCGTGTCACTCACTTACATTATTGTCAATGTGTTCATGGTTATTTTATGTCAGGAGCTTACTGTGTTGCCTATAATGACCTTAAAATCACTAATAGCTGAGGCACACATCATAAACTTGTGATCTATCTTTCTTTCTATCTATCTATCTATCTATCTATCTATCTATCTATCTATCTATCTCTATAGCAATAATATGACAGATATAATTAGCTCTCACCAAATTAATATTTTCATAAAAATGTTGATACTGGTGAGATGCCTTAACTGGTTAGATATCTGTCATTGTAAGCATAAGAACCCAAGTTCATATCTCTAGCATCGTGTAAAACCTGGGTTACAGTGCCAGATGTGGAGCACTTTTCTTCCAGTTGCTGGTCAGTGGTGTTTCAGAGACTCCCTAGAAAACAATGATTTTTGATCTTGATTGGCTGACTGAGCTTGAGTGTATAACATTGTTGCAGAAGACAACTCACAGTTTGGGCACAGAACATGGAAAAATCAAGTTGTTACTAACTAAGAATGCTTCCTGTGCTTTCCTACTACCTAAAGATGCTACACAGGCTTTGTTGGGGAGGGGAAGTCATTGACAGTTTTAATAAGATAGAAGCCCTGTGAGATATGATAATAACCAACATGGGAAGATACACTGATGAATTCATTATTGGCCCAAGTGTTTATGGTGTTAACCAGCAGTTTTTTGCTCTTTTTAAAAAAATATTTAATCCATGGGAATATGTAAGCATCATACTGTATGTAGATCCAGTTTAGATCCCATGGTGGAGGAGCTCAAAGGCCCCAAGACTGAACCTACTACAATGATTATACTGCTCAGTGTACATCACATACAACGGTCCTCAAAAATCTGTCTTTTCATATTTGCCTATAAGTGCAGTCTTCTCACTTTACACAGAAACAGAGGAAGGAAAAAAAACACATAAGAGATAACTTTGCTACTTTTTTGATATATGATAACATAAATCAATTTGGTTTGAGTAAGAGATATTCTGTGGCTCAACCTTCATTAACATTGTTAATATGATCATTAGGCAAAGTATCTACTGTATGTAATGGAAATATTGCACTCATGAGATCAGGGCAGCTCTGGGTACCTACACAAGGCTAGCCTGGCAACATTTCATCCTGGATATGTGAATGACTTGGGAGGCACCATTCCCTCCCAAGGAATCTTTGACAGTTATGATTTTCTTATAGAAGAGGAATCATTTTCTTCACTTTTATAGCCAATGATCAATTGCCTACGGTCCAATAAATAATACCCCCCATACTCAAGTAAGTGACCCTAATTAACTCCATGAGTCAGAAAAGAAAAACTGTAAATAGAAAGAAATATTAGGGTATTTTGGAAGAAGGTTCAAATGAACTGAGAGGGGGATAAGAGAAGGCAAACCTGTGTGTCTAACCAAACCATGCATGCATATGAAATTCCCCAAGAATAAACAATAGTGAACAAGAAAAAGAAGGTTAAAGAGCACAGTTTCACTTCCTCAAGGATGAAAGAGCAGAAGTAGAGCAGTAGCACCACGTTAATATTTGTGATTTGGCATTATGTGTACCAAATTCTCAAGGCTGTGTTTCCTTCAAGTAGAAGTCCTACACAGTATCCTGGGGAAGTCATACAGAAAGCACTGGCTCTTGTTTACATTACAGTTCATGTTTGGTATCAGTTTTTTCATCTCAAATGATGCAGGAATTAGAGTCAGCAGTGTGCTGTAGAGACAGATAGGATGCAGCTTCAGTAGTTTGTCTCCCTGTGGATCTAGACCATACATGGTGGGGTTTGGAGCAGTTGCTGTTGTTTCCGCATAGTGACAATGGTTACTAAACTTCAGCAATGTCCCTATCTACACTTCTTAAAACATGAAATACTTGGACTCAAGACCTTAGCGCAAATAAATAAAATTTGCCCTTCTTGGAGATATTTGACACAGAAACAAAAGAAAACAAAAGGAAATAAAACAAAAATACCAACAAAATAAAAACAAAAACAAAACACCAACATGAAAAACAACAGGAAAGCAAAAACAAAAAACAACCAAATCAAAGCAAAACAACTAAGTACTTCAGTACTTCTTGATATGCATGTGTATTATCTTGTTTTATTCATATTTCATTCTTGTTGTAGTACCATGGAACAGAAATGACTAATCTCACTTTAGAGAAAAGGAAAGATATGGTGAAATGCATCTAAAGAATTTCTCCCCATGAGGTTTGTTCGAGTCCAGGTGACCACGGTATAAATCAGAACAGATTGGCATCCAAATGACTGTCACATAGATGATGAGAATGCAAAATCCTTCCCGAACCGCATTGTTGATCATAGTGGAAGAGATTGGAAAACAAGGATAAGAAGCAGCCAGTCAAGTGCCATGAACTTATTTACAAATGACTAATCTTTACCTACCATCTGTTTTCTTCCTCTGTCACTCAAACAAGGTAAAGGCACTCAGTTAATTACACCTATTATATCAAAATCATGCAGTATTACATTTAATTCTAAGGTAAAATAAAAAGGTCATATATCATCACTGGTATCACTTATCTTTATTATCATTACATATTTTCCCCTGGGCTATAGTACAGTAGATATCAGTACAAAGTATCTTGTCTTTTAAATTGTCTCTCTCATAAAGCCTTCTGTGGCAGGGAATGGATAGTGCCACCCAACCTTCATGAAAGATGACTTCCTGGGATATAACAATCCAGGATTGAAAGGTAAGGGTCAGTATCATAGTTGTTCTATTGTTGTGATAACACGCCCTAACCAAGGCAAATAAGAAAAGAAAGAATTTATTCCAAAGGGTTAGAGAGGTTTAGAGTCCATGACCGTCTTGGTGGGTAGCATGAAAGCATACAGGTGAGTATGATGCTGAAGCACGGTCTGAGAATTTACATCTGGATCCACAAACATGAGCTTACATCTGGATCCACAAACACGAGGCACAGATAGCCAACTGGGAACAATATGGGCATTTCAAACCTCAAAGTAAATTCCCAGTAACACATCTTCTCCAACAAAATATAGTTCCTTATCTTTTCCAGGCAATTCCAACAACTAGGGATGAAGCATTCAGATACATGAGCCTTGGAAAGGGGGATGTGGTGATGGTGGTGGTGGCGTTCTCTTTCAAACAACCACAGTTAGTACTTGTGAAAATCATTATTGTCTCGTTAGAGTGTAGATTTTCCATATCTAATCATGTATCACAGAATAATTACATTGTTTTGATTGAAAATAGGAGAAATGAATAGTAAATCAGTAGATTTTTGAGTTTCGGAATAGGTATACTTTTAAAATTAAATAAGACTTCAGGAGATTTTTGTAAGAACAGATGTATAACTAACCTAATAAGCTTAGAAGAGTACCTATGAGAAAAGGTCATTTTCCATTCAAAACTTGTGTCTTCAATGACATGATAGACTCTCTGATTAGAAATGGGTATGTCAGCTCATGCAAAAATATTCAAAGTCTAAATATAAAGATGTGGAGACCAGTATGTTTTTTCTACTCCAAAAGACAGGGAAAGAAAATTAGTGTCCCAAGGAGTATTGTGCTTTGAGGACATCATTTGTCCCTACAAATTCCAGTGATGATAAAAGCAGATAATGAGTGTGTCTGTGTGTCTGTGTGTATGTATGTTTCTTTGTCTGTCCCTCTGCTTCTCTGTCTCTGTCACTATTTCTCTCTGTCTCTGTATGTGTGTGCATATGTGTATGTGTGTGTGTGTGTGTGTGTGTGTGTGTGTGTGTGTGTGTGCCTGTGTTCCATGCCTGTGTGCTTTTATGGTGTGTGGGGTGTGCCCACCTGTGCAGGGGCATGTGAGATTAGAGGTTGACTTTATGATGTTTGCATCAGTCATTTCTTTCCATCTTATCATTTGAGAAAGGTTTTATCATTCGACTTGGCAGGTGAACTCTTTGATAGACTTGATGCCCAGCACTCTCATGCTTTCTATGTGGCTTTGCTGACCCCCTGCCCGGAGGTTTTATACACCTGAATGTAGTGGTTCTCACTTTACTGCTGAAGCATCTCCTCACTCCTGAAGCATATTTTCTCAAGACAAGATATGAGCACCAGGCAGCCAAAAATTGGTTACCTTCCCCAATACCACATCTTCATATGAACAGTTACAACAAAGAGACCAAGGAAAACTTAAAACCATAAATTTATTAATTTAAATGCAAATTTATAAATAATCAGATTGACTTTTTATCTGTGACAGGATTGTATGTTTATAAAATGATGGAGAATTCCATCATTTGTTTATTAACTAAGTTTGAAAAGCAAAGTTTTAACTTATCTATGAGTAAATATAATAAATAAAATGTATGTATGACACTTACATGATATGTTTTAAAATTGTTAATTTGTCTTGGAAAACCAACAGATATTATTCTTTAATTTTATACTGTTGGGCTAGAAGAAATAAATGAATTACTTAAGGATATCAGAAAGAAAACTTTATGCTGAAGGTGATGTGGAAAGTTCCAGAAGACAAAAACAAACAAACAAACAAACAAATAAATAAGAAAAAGACCATAAAAGGTGTAAACGAGATGAACATGGAATCAGTGAACATTTGCCTCTCCCTGCGATATTTACTGTGGTTTTAATGTAAATGTCTCCTCCATTCTCAAAGTTTGAACTGGCTCCCCAGTTTCTGGTTGCCAGAGCCTGACAAATACAGAGGCAGATGCTCACAGCCAACCGTTGGACTGAGCAATGGACGAGTTAGAGAAAGGACTGAAGGAGCTGAAGAGGTTTGCAACCCCATAAGAAGAACAACAATATCAACGAACCAAACCTCCCAGAGATTAACAAGTTACCAACAATGGAGTAAATTTGCAGGGACCCAAGGTTCCAGCCACATATGTAACAGAGGATGCCCTTGTTGGGCATTAGTGGAAGAAGAGGCCCTTGGTCTTATGAAGGCTCAATGCCCCAGTGTAGGGGAATGCCAGGGCAGAAAGGTGGGAGTGAGTTGGTGGGGAAACACCCTCATAGAAGCAGGGGGAGGGGGTTGGAATAGGGAGGGTTTTTGGGGGGTGAGATTGGGAAAGAGGATAACATTTGAAATGTAAATAAAGAAAATATCCAATAAAAATAAATTTTAGAAAGGAAGAAAGCAAAAACAAATAAATAAACTTATTGGTTTTTTTTGTATTTAAAAAAAGCAAAAACAAAAACAAAAAAACATGAAGTCAAAGAAATTTTCAGAGGCAGAGCCCAGCTGAAGGCAGTAGGTCCCCGGTGGTTGACCCCAGGCAGCAAAGTATTCCTAGCCACTTTTTGTCACTCTGGACTTCCTGTCTATAGGGAAAGGAGTACCTATCACCTGCCAGATGCTTCTTCTGCCGTGATGTTCTTCCCAAACACATGAAGGTAAGATACCATGGGCTAAACCCTAAGAAGTCATAAGTCCAACTCAGTGCTTTCTTAAATCTCTTCTATAAGAGACTTTGGTCACAGAAATACAAAAGTAAATAAAACAATGCTGTAAGGATCAGATATGTGAACTCTGAACTTAGGTTTGGTAGAAAGGCGTGTGTGACAAGCTGATAGTGAATGACAACTTGCATTCAATATTCTTTCTTAAAATATGTTTTTAATTGAAATGGAATTATATCAACTTCTCCCCCCCCCCCTGCATTTAACCACTTCCAGCAACCCTCTCTTGAACCTGTCTCATGTTTCTCCCCTCTGAAATTGATAGTATTTTTCTTTATCATTGTTACATATGTTTGTGTGTGCATGTGTATCTGCATGTGTGTGTGTATGTACACAAAACCTGCTGAGTCCGTTTTTGTTGTTTGTGTATATAGACTTTCAAAACTGACCTACTCTACATTGAACAACCAATCAATCATAAGGCTCTTTCCTGCGAGAAGTTAATTCTCCTCTTAATAGTCATTTGTTTGTTTGTTTGTTTGTGTGTTGCCCTGGTGTGGAAAACTGTAGAATTTTCTCAGTTCCCTGTTATCATGTCCATTAATATTTCTGTTGATGCTGTCTTGTTTATACAGCTCCTAGGAGAGACTCTTTCACTTCCTGGCATTAAAACTCTTTGCCATTATCTGGCCCCTATGTTCCATTCCTTGATCTATTATACTTTATCACAAATAGCATCTCTTCTAAGACACTGATACTGTAGTAATGACAGAGGAGGAAAGGCAGGACAAGCAGGAAGAAGAACAGAAGAGAGGGCAGGCAGGATGAAAGGGGGAATAAAGAAAGAAACTACTAGAAAGGAAGAAACTACTATAGGAGAAATATAATTCTGTATTTATGATAACTGGGGAGTTATTCCTCTATGAACCAGGAGCTCAAACATTATGCCTATCTTATTACAATGCTTTCTTCCCAACTCATTCCCTCAAAGTAAGGGACTCCACAGAATCAGCTGCAAAAGTAATTCTGAAGCATTGTTTAGTGGGGAACAAAAATCAATATCGTTCAGTCAATCATATTTCAGGCCACTGCAAAGCTATGTTCTCTGTAATAAAGTAGGTCATCCTCTTCACAATGAGACGAGGCAAATAGTCTTGGGTGGAGATAAGAAACAGTAATACACTGCAGTGTTTAGACCAATCAATGTAGCTCTCTAAAGACTAAAGCCACCAAATAAACAATTGATACCCTGCAGGCCCAGCACTTAAGGAAGCTCCAGGCAGCTACCAGGCCAGCCATTTATTTCCATTTCCAGATCCCTTCGGAACATCATTAACACCAGGGAAGCATTAAGACTGCAAGCAGGACAGATTCACATCTGCCTGGGTAACCGTGAGAGCTAATCTGTTTAGAACACCAGAGAGCTGCTTAGCATTTCTCTTTTGCTGATGGCATCACCCTCACCAGATTGACTCTAAACATCATTGCCAGAGGGCTTGCTTCTGCTTTGTTCTTCTCCATGGGAAAACTTTCATTTCTCCCTATAGAGAACTGGCAGAGATGGGCTCTGTATTCAGCACGCAGGTAATGCGTTTTCAAGTCATTTATCCTTCTCATGAAAAATGGGAAGCATGCTAACAATGCACCTTACAAGATAGACGCCCAAAGTGACAGTCACAATGGTGTCTTAATGACTTCTTATATGTGTACTTAAATATACTATTCTATACTTTTGTGCTTCCCCCAAAGATAAATGTTTTGGATAAGTAATGAAACTTTGTTTGTTTGTTTGTTTGTTTTTATTTTGCTTATATTGTCAAGCTTGGTAAATTTTTTAGCAGCTGTCAGAGTAAATTTATTACCAAAGATGTCTATATCCTTCTGTAATCCAGAAGGGAAAGTCCTGGTGATGGGTTTTATTTTGCCCTGTTACAGACTAAACATCGAGCACAATTAGGATGCAGAAGCAGAGTTGGCAATGTGAAACCTCCAACTGCCATCCATTATGTAGTAATGAATCAAAACAGATTGTCTGAAATTGCAACACTTGAAACTTCCCTTTAGTCACATAACCAAAACTATAGGCAGAAAAAAACCTATCACATCTGGAATTATAGATGCACACATTTGAAGAGGAAAAAAAATGCAGTGCCTTCCGGGAAAAATGGCAAACAAAATTCTGTTTTAGGATATGACTTTTGTTTAAATCATACAAAAATTGTTTTAAAAAATTCAATAAAAATACACAAAACAGAAAAATGCCACTTTTTTTAAAAAATAGAGAATATTAGTATCTTCTTTGTAGTCTGGAAAAACGCTCTAGAATTTCTAACAGGGATGAATGGGTATGTAATCCCAGTGCCTCTAAATTAAAACAATTTCATATATTTCAAAATTAAAATATCACAAACAGTATACACACTATCTTAAATTCATGAATACCCATTTGATATCCTCAATCATTACAATAATATATTGTAAATAGATAATTTGTAGATGTATTCAGCCTATATGTGCTCAATGAGACATAAATTTTTAATATGTAAACATTGACAAAAGTATCTAGAACATTCATACACTCATAAATGCTCAGGGAAAAATAATTTTTGGAAGGCATAAGATAAATTTGTGGGAAAACTTGTCAAAATGTGTATATATAATTTTAACAGATTAAGTTGATAGTATAAAAGATATACAAGATAATTTGAACTCTTGAAATATGTTAATGGTTGCTGTAGTATTGTAATATTAATTTAGTGTCACCAAAATATGATCTATGGGATAAGTCCAACCTGCTACCTATTTTGGTAAAGTTTTATTATGACCCATTCATTTACATTTTGTCAGTGGTTGCTTTTGTGCTATAAAACTGAGCCAAGTAGTTGCTGCAGAGACCATATGGCTGACAAAATTGGGTACATTTATGATATAGCTCTTTGAGAGAGAGAGCTTGCCAGGTCTCATGGTGGGTGGGTTTAATAGGCTAGATGAATACAAAGCTCTGCTCTTATGAGCACCCAAGATGTGTTAATTTATTTGTGTCTCAGTTTCCTCTTTTCTCTCCTCCCTCTCATTTTGTTGTTTCAGTTTTGGAGCTAAGAGTGCTCTTAAATGTCTGATCCTCCTATCTCCTCCTCTCTTTGCTGTGATTACAAGGATTCACTAAGACAGCCAATTCATGCTGTGTTAAGATCAAAAACAGCACTTCATGCATGCTAACAATCTACTAATTGAGTTACAGTGCTAGGCTATTCTCATCTCTAAAATGAAAAATAAAGCAAATACATTGATGAACTAGGATTAATAAATTAAAAAGAATTCACTACATAGACCATTAGCACAGTAACTGTATGTAGTCAAATATAAATGACCTGATCAAGAGTTAGCATGTTTTTATGAGAATCACTACTTAAACTTTAGAGATTCCCAATGAAATTATGGGGTTTCAGTTATTATTTTATTATTACAGTTAATTGTGTAGGTGGATGTCTTAGTTAAGGTTTCTATTACTGTGATAAAACACCATGATGAAAAGCAGCTTGAAGAGAAAGGAGGGTGTTCTAGCTTACTGTTCCATGTCATTTTTTCTCTTTGAGAAGCCTGGACAGGAACTCAAATAGGGCAGAGACCTGCAGGCAGAAGCAGACACAGAGGCCATGGAAGTGTGCTGCTTTCTGCCTGCTTTCCTATAGACCTCCAGATCATAAGTTCAGGGATGACACCATCCACAATGCTCTGGGCCTTCCCACATAAACATTAATTAACAAAACAGCCGATCAGCCTTGTCTGCTTAGAGCCTAGTCATATGGAGGCATTTTGTCAACTGAGGAGTCGTTGTCTCAGATGACTACAGCTTGCATCAAGTTAACACAAAACTGGTCAGCACATTGTACACATGTACACGTGGAAGTCAGAGGATTCTGGCAACTTGTAAGAGTTACTGTGTTCCTTCTACCAGTTGGGCCTCAGGCTCAATGAGGACTTTTAACTATAGAGTCACCTTGGCCGTCCTTCAGCTACATAATTCTTCTTTAGAATTTCAGATTTGGAAGCTCTTATGGCTTCATATATGATGACCGAATGGGGAAAGAATGTGATTAGACTGAGTCGCCTGCTTCATCAGTCAGTGCCCTCAAGGGGAATGTACTACGTTACATATTTCTACAAAGAAAAGTTCATCCAAGAGTTTAGTGTAGTGTTGTAAACTGAAAAATAAAAAATGTTGAATACCATTATAAATAGTAATTGATCCTTATGTTCCGCAGATTTCTCATTCCTCAGGGTCTACTTTTTTTCGGTATTGAAAACAGAGGTTTTAAAACTCCAATATATTCTGATTGATTATTGCTCTCCCTTCTCAGATATCCACTTCTCCATCTACCAAATCCACACCCTTTCTGTCTTTTTTCTAATGTACAATTAATAATAATAAAAATAATAATAATAGATAAAATAAAAATAAAAACAAACCAGAATAAAACAAAACAAAGAGGAAAAGAGCCAAACAAAAATTTCAAGAATCACATACAAATGCAGAGACACACATGCTTCCATACAGAAAATCACTATAAATCTCCAATCAGGAAATTATAGTATACACACAAAGTATCTCTAAGGAAAAATAATAAAACTCTGTATAAATGATTATGAGACAAAGAACTTCTAAAATTGTCATCAACCTAGTTTTGTGTTGGCCATCTGTTGCTGAGTCTTTGGTTTGCATATTCAGTGAGTATTCATTGATGAAAACTATCCTTTCATTTGCAAGAAGCTATCAGTTATAGGTAGCTTCTGGGTTAGGCCTGTGAGCTTGTGCCCACTTCCCTTCTCAGCCCTGAGACTGCATCTAGCTAGGCCTATGCAGGTCCTGTGCATGCTGACACAGGCTCTGTGAGTTCATATGTGCATTAGTCCTGCTGTGTTTAGAAAACCTTGTTTCCTTGGTATTCTTCATATGCTCTGGTTCTTACAATCTTTCTGTCTACTTTTCTGTAGCGTGTGATTTTACTCTTGAGGGGAAGCATTTGATGGACACATTCATTTCAGTTTGGATGTTCCAAGGTCTCTTGCTTTCTGCATATTGTCTAGTGGGTCTTTGCAATAGTTTTCATATACTGTAGAAGGAAACTTCATTAATGAAGGTTGAGTGAAGCATTGGTCTATGGATATAGCAGCATGTCATTAGGAGTCATTTTCTAGGTGTATTTCTTTATTAGAATTGTAATATTTATTTTTTTCTCTAGGTCCTCGGCCTATCTAGCCTTGGGTTCTTGGCTACCTAAGCAGTGTCAGGGATGAATTACAAATTATGGACTGGGCCTTAAATCCAATCAGTTATTGGTTGGTTGCTTCTGTAAGCTTTGTGCCAGAGTGCATGACTATGTCTTATAGGCAGGTTACCATTGTAGATCTAAAAGTTGAAAACTGAGTTAGTGTTTACCTTTCTCTATTGGTGGTATTCAGAGTACCTTCAGTACCATGACACTAATCATCAGGGTTGAAGGGTTTTGGTAGGCGCTAGCTAGACTTCTCTGTGTTTAATGAGCAGTGTAAGTGTTGTCTTCAGTAACAGGGCTTTACCATCAGTTTGTGGAGCTCAATCAATAGTCTGGGTTGTTTGGGAGTTCCTAAAGGGTCCTGTTGGTCAATAACTCAATTAAATGTAACCAATCCTGGAACTGGCCACTTCATTTCCTTATGAGAGATATCTTATTGGAAATTTTCTAAGGTGGACTACTTTTACTTCAGACTTTAGTAACAACCACCGTCACCTTCTCCACACACTCCATGCTACTTCTGGATTCACACACTACTTTCTGCCTGGCACAGGAACTTTTCTATTTTCACTAAATGCACACTAAAATTTTCTTTAACATGTATTCCTTAAGAGTTTCTCTTAATTAGCTGTGTAATAATATCCTTTCTGTATATTCTCATTATATTATGTGAAAACTTCAATCTTATCATTGAAAATGTCATTATTTATTCTTATGGGCATAACAACTGTTTGAAAAAGATTATCATAGTTAGGGTTCCGTTGCTGTGAAGGGACAACATGACCAAGGCAAGTTATTCAAAGGCAAATGATGAATTGGGGCTTGCTTACAGTTTCAGAGGTTTAGTCAGTTATCATCATGGTGGAAAGAATGTCATTGTACAGATAGATTTGGTGCTGGAAGAGAGAAGATTTCTACATCTTGATCGGAAGGCAGCCAGGAGGAAACTTTATCCCAAAGCCAGGAGGAGGCACTTATACCACACTGGGTAGAATTTGATCATCTGAAACCTCAAAGTTTGCCTACAAGGTTACATATTTTCTTCAACAAGGCCCATCTCCTCCAATGAGGCCACATCTCCTAACAGTGCCATTCCCTATGGTTAAACCACCACATCAGACATAAGACTTATGTTTTGTTCTGCATTCAAATTTTAATACAGAAAGACGTTGTCTGCCATGATATATGTCTACCAAATATTTGCTGAAAGAGTAAAGAGGTGGTGCCCATTTATTTTATTTTGGATTTTGCAATTATCAGTCAAGTTTAAGAAACAGGCAGAACTGTAAATGGTGATCACAGAATATGTTGAGTTACCTACTGAAAATTCAAGACCACTACCCTTTGTTAGAGCACAAGAGATGCCAGGAAAACAGGAATGATGGAGCAAAATGAGTTGGGAAGTTCTCACATCCTCAAATTTCTGCTATGGTGTCAGTATCATAAAGGTCTTGGGGGTTAATCCATGTACTTATACACTATTTAAGTTCTCAGTGATAATGGCTTTCTAATTAACTCCCTTAGTTTCTTTCATGGCTACCTGGGCTACAACTCCTTAAACAACCTTGAGCGTTTTTAATTTGCTTCAGTTCACTTCTTTAAAGTTGTAGAAATGTCATGCTCTGTAGAGCTGTAAATCCTGGAGCAAACAATCCCCTGGATGACCAGGGTAATTACATCTACGTTCCTATTCTGCAGCTTCCCCCATGCAAGCCAGTGAGAATTATGTTGTACTAGGCAAATTTCAACAACATTTGCATAGAAATTACCTTTCTGTTCACTTTTTCAAAAATATGGTCAAAGACAAGATTTTCTGTTGAAGGTGGCCACAGGAAGGATAAAATATGAGAAGTCAATTTTAGTGATTATTTTTATGTACCTGGTACTGTGATTGACACATTTACATATATCATTGTAGATTATCCTTGAAAGACGTCCTTGATATAGACTTTATTATTTTCATTATAAAAATAGATAACATGTAGTCAAGAAAACTGGACCAACCTAATGTAGGAAAGCAGATTTTTTCTTCATTTTATATACATGGATTGAAATGTCACCTTAAACCCTGTGAATATATGCAATTGTAACATTTCAATTTAAAAAATTAAGAATCAATTAAACAAGTTATGATAGATCAAACCAATGTAAATAAAGGAACTAAAAAAATCAATTTTTTAAAAAAATTAGACACTTAAAACCATAAGTTTACTGTGTCCAATATTGCTGGGCAGGCAAAGCCTGCAAAACAGGGAATTGTAACCCATCAACAGAAAGAAAATATGGTAAAATACATGTAAATGACAAAGACAGTGAGATGAACAGACAAGAGGATTGAATGAGCTGGCATAGTCATGTTCAATGAGGGTACATAGTCATGAAGAATCGTGAATGGAATGAAAGGGAAAGAGAAATCAAGTGAATAAGCAAAAGAGTTAGGAGCAGCTCAGAGGATTGGGGTAAGATAGTACAGGTACTATAGGAGTTCTTGTGCAAACTTAAAGGACTGATGCAAAGTGTGACATGACAAAACATGGGGCAGAAAATGATAGGAAAAGAGGATAAGTGGGATCCAATGACTTGGAGAGTTTCCTGTAGAAAAACCATGACTGTTGATTGAAGAATATACTCCTTTGGTCATATAGATGTCTCCTTAGAGGTCTGTAAGAGTCTGACATATTCAGAGGCAGATGCTCACAGCTAGCCATTGAACTGATCATGGGGTTCCCAATGGAGGAGTTAGAGTGAAGATTGTTGGAGATGAGGGTGTTTGTGGTCCCATGACTAGAGCAGAAATACCAACAAACCAGAGCTCCCAAGGTCTAAACCACCAGCCTGGGAGCACTTAGGGAGGGATCTATGGCTTCAGCTGTATAGGTAAGGGTGGAGGGACCTGTCAGTCATAGATGGGAGAAGAGATCCTTGGTCTCATGAAGGCTGGAGTTAGTGGTTAGTCATCATAAAAGCTGATGAGTTAAAGTAACACTATTTTTTCTCTTCTCTTTTTTGTGTGCCATTTTTTTATTGGATGTTTTATTTACATTTCATATGTTATCCCCCATCGCCCTCACCCAGGAACTCCCTATTCCTTCACCCTTCCTTCTGCTTCTCTGTGGATGTACCCCTACCTACCCCCCCACTCCCACCTCCTCACCCTCAAATTCCCACCCACTGGGGCATCCAGCCTTCATGAGACCAAGGATCTCTTCTCCCATCTATGACCGACAGGGCCCTCCACCCTTACCTATACAGCTGAAGCCATAGATCCCTCCCTAAAGCTCCCAGGCTGGTGGTTTAGACCTTGGGAGCTCTGGTTATTTGGTATTGCTGCTCTAGTCATGGAGCCACAAACACCCTCATCTCCAACAATCTTCATTCTAACTCCTCCATTAGGAACCCCATGATCAGTTCAATGGCTAGCTGTGAGCATCGGCCTCTGAATATGTCAGACTCTTGGAGACCTCTAAGGAGACATCTATATCAGGCTCTTGTCAGCATGCACTTCCTGACTTCCACCTCAGCATCTACCTTTGGTGACTGCACATGGATGGATACCCAGGTGGAATGGTCTCTAGACGGCCCTTCCTTCAGTTTCTGTCCCTCACTTTGTCTCCATATTTGCTCCATTGAGTATTTTGTTGCTCCTTCTAAGAAGGACTGACACATCCCAACTTGGTCTTCCTTCTTCATGAGCTTCATGTAGCCTGTGAGTTGAATCTTGGGTATTTCAAGGTTCTGGGCTAATATCCAATAATCAGTTAATGAATACCATGAGTGTTCTTTTGTGATTGGCTTACCTCACTCAGGATGATATTTCTAGTTCCATCGATTTACCTAGGAAACTCTCGAATTCATTGTTTTTAATAGCTGAGTAATACTCCATTGTGTAAATGTACCACATTTTTTGTATCCATTCATCAGTTGAAGGACATCTGGGTTCTTTCCAGCATCTGGCTATTATAAATAAGGCTGCTATGAACATAGATGAGCATATGTCCTTGTTATATGTTAGAGCATCTTCTGGGTATATGCCCAGGAGTGGTATAGCTGGATCATCAGGTAATGCTATCTCCAATTTTTTGAGGAACTGCCAGACTGATTTCCAGAGTGGTTGCACCATCTTGCAGTCCCATCAACAATGGAGGAGTGTTCCTCTTTCTCCACATCCTTGCCAGTATCTACTATCACTTGAGTTTTAATCTTAGCTATTCTGACTGGTGTGAGATGGAATCTCAGGGTTGTTTTGATTGGCATTTCCCTGATGACTAAGGATACTGAACATTTCTTTAGGTACTTCTCAGCCATTCGAGTATCCTCAGTTGAAAATTCTTTGTTAAGCTCTATACCCCATTTTTTAAATAGGGTTATTTGGTTGTCTGGAGTCTAATTTCTTGAGTTCTTTGTATATATTGGATATTAGCCCACTATCAGATGTAGGATTGGTAAAGATCTTTTCCTAATTTGTTGGTTGTCGTTTTGTCCTATTGACAGTGTCCTTTGCCTTACAGAAACTTTACAATTTTATGAAGTCCCATTTGTCAATTCTTGATCTTAGAGCATATACCATTGGTGTTCTGTTCAGGAACTTTTCCCCCGTGCCCAAGTATTCGAGGTTCTTCCTCACCTTCTCTTCTATTAGTTTCAGTGTATCTAATTTTATCTGGAGGTCCTTTATCCACTTAGACTTGAGCTTTGTACAAGGAGATAAGAATGGATCAATTTGCATTCTTCTACATGTTGTCCTCCAGTTGAACCAGCACCATTTGTTGAAAATGCTGTCCTTTTCCCACTGGACAGTTCTAGCTCCTTTGTCAATGGTCAAGTGACCATAGGTGTGTGGGTTCATTTCTAGGTTTTCAATTCTATTCCATTGATCTTTCTGCCTGTCTCTGTACCAATACCATGCAGTTTTTATCACTATTGCTCTATAGTACAGCTTGAGGTAGGGGATGGTGATTCCTCCAGAAGTTCTTTTATTGTTGAGAACAGTTTTTGCTATCCTGGTTTTTTTTGTTATTCCAAATGAATTTGAGAATTTCCTTTTTTAACTCTGTGAAGAATTGAGTTGGGATTTTAATGGGGATTGCATTGAATCTGTAGATTGCTTTTGGCAAGATGGTCATTTTTGTTATATTAATCCTGCCAATCCATGAGCATGGGAGATCTTTCCATCTTCTGGTATCTTTTTCGATTTCTTTCTTCAGAGACTTGAAGTTCTTTTCATACAGGTCTTTCACTTGCTTGGTTAGATTCACACCAAGGTATTTTATATTATTTATGACTATTGTGAAGAGTGCCATTTCCCTAATTTCTTTTTCGGTCTGTTTATCTTTCATGTAGAGGAAGGCCACTTACTTGTTTGAGTTGATTTTAAAACCAGCCACTTTGCTGAAGTTGTTTATCAGGTTTAGGAGTTCTCTGGTGGAAGTTTTGGGGTCACTTAAGTATATTATCATCTGCAAATAGTGATATTTTGACTCCTTCCTTTCCTATTTGTATCCCTTTGACTTCTTTTTGTTGTCTAATTGCTCTGGCTAGGACTTCCAATACTATATTAAATAAGTAGGGGGAGAGTGGACAGCCTTGTCTAGTCCCTGATCTTAGTGGGATTGCTTCAAGTTTCTCTCCATTTAGTTTTATGTTGACTACTAGTTTGCTGTATATTGCTTTTACTATGTTTAGGTATGGGCCTTGAATTCCTTATCCTTCCAAGACTTTTATCATGAAGTGATGGTGAATTTTGACAAATGCTTTTTCGGCATCTAGTGAGATGATCATGTGCTTTTTTTTTTTCCTTTGAGTTTGTTTATATAGTGGATTACATTGATGGATTTCTGAATACTGAACCATCCCTGCATTCCTGGGATAAAGCCTACTTGATCATGATGGATGATTGTTTTGATGTGTTTTTGAATTTGGTTTGCTAGAATTTTATTGAGCATTTTTGCATTGATGTTCATAAGAGAGATTGGTCTGAAGTTCTCTTTGTTGGGTCTTTGTGAGGTTTGGGTATGAGTGTAATTGTAGCTTCATAGAACGAATTGGGTAGTGTTCCTTCTGTTTCTATTTTGTGGAATAGTTTAAAGAGAATTGGTATTAGGTCATCATGAAGGTCTGATAGAATTCTGCACTAAAACCATCTGGTCCTGGGCTTTTTTTGGTGGGGAGACTTTTAATGACTGCTGCTATTTCCTTAGGGGTTATGGGACTGTTTAGATGGTTTACCTGCTCCCAACCTTGGTACCTGGTATATGTCTAGGAAGTTGCCCATTTCCTCCAGGTTTTCCAGTTTTGTTGAGTATAGACCTTTGTAGTAAGATCTGATGATTTTTTGAATTTCCTCAGTTTCTGCTGCTATGTCTCCCTTTTTAGTTCTGATTTTATTATTTGGATACTGTCTCTGTGCCCTCTGGTTAACCTGGCTAAGGGTTTATCTATCTTGTTGATTTTCTCAAAGAACCAGCTCCTGGTTTTGTTGATATTTTGTATTGTTCTTTCTGTTTTTCTTTGGTTGATTTCAGCCCTGAGTTTGATTATTTCCTGCCTTCTACTCCTCCTGGGTGTATTTGCTTCGTTTTGTTCTAGAGCTTTTAGTTGTGCTGTCAAGTTGTTAGTATATGCTCTCTCCAGTTTCTTTTTGTAGGCACTTAGAGCTATGAGTTTTCCTCTTATCACTGCCTTCATGGAGTCCCACAAGTTTTGGTATGATGTGTCTTCATTTTCATTAAATTCTAAAATGTCTTTAATTTCTTTATTTCTTCCTTGACTAAGTCATCATTGAGTAGAGAGCTGTTCAGTTCCCATGTGCATGTGGGTTTTCCATTTTTTTTGTCATTATTAAAGACCAGCCTTAGTCCATGGTGATATGATAAGATGCAAGGGATTATTTCAATCTTTTTGTATCTGTAGAGGCCTGTTTTGTGACCAATTATATGGTCTATTTTGGAGAAGGTACCATGAGGTGCTGAGAAAATGGTATATTCTTTTGTTTTAGGAAGAAATGTTCTATAGATATCTGTTAAATCCATTTGGTTCATAACTTCTGTTAATGTCAAAGTGTCTCGGCTTAGTTTCTGTTTCCATGATCTGTCCATTTCTGAGAGTGGGTTATTGAAATCCCCCACTATTATTGTGTGAGATGTAATGTCTGTTTTGAGCTTTAGTAAAGTTTCTTTTATGTATGTAGGTGCCCTTGCATTTGGAGCATAGATGTTCAGAATTGAGAGTTCACCTTGGTAGATTTTTCCTTTGATGAATATGAAGTGTCCTTCCTTATCTTTTTTGATTGCTTTTGGTTCAAAGTCGATTTTATTTGATATTAGAATGGCTACTTCAGCTTGTTTCTTGGGACCATTTGCTTGGAAAATTCTTTTCCATCCTTTTATTCTGAGGTAGTGTCTGTCTTTGTCACTGAGGTGCGCTTCCTGTATGCAGCAAAATTCTGGGTCCTGTTTGTGTATCCAGTCTGATAGTCTGCGTCTTTTTATTGGGGAATTGAATCCATTGATGTTAAGAGATTTTAAGCAACAATGATTGTGGCTTCCTGTTATTTTTGTTATTAGAGGTAGACTTATGTTTGTATAGTTATCTTCTTTTGGGGTTGTTGGAAGATTACTTCTTTGCTTTTTCTAGGTTGTGGTTTCCCTCCTTGTGTTGGCATTTTCCATCAATTATCCTTTGAAGTGCTGGGTTTGTGTGAAGATATTGTGCAAATTTGGTTTTGTCATGGAATATCTTGGTTTCACCATCTATAGTGATTGAGAGTTTTGCTGGGTCTAGTAGTCTGGGTTGGCATTTGTGTTCTCTTAGTGTCTGTATGATGTCAGTCCAGGCTCTTCTGGTTTTTATAGTCTTTGATGAGAAGTCTGGTGTAATTCTTATAGGTCTGCCTTTATATGTTACTTGACCATTTTTGCTTACTGATTTTAGTATTTTTTCTTTGTTTTGTGCATTTGATGTTTTGATTATTATGTGACGGGAGATATTTCTTTTCTGGTCTAGTCTATTTGGTGCTCTGTAGGCTTCTTGTATGTTTATGGGCATCTTTAGGTTTGGGAAGTTTTCCTCAATAATTTTGTTGAAGTTGGGAATCTTCACCCTCACCTATACCTATTATCCTTAGGATTGGTCTTCTCAAGGTATCCTGGGTTTCCTGGATGTTTTGTGTTAGGAGTTTTTTGCATTTTGCATTTTCTTTGACAGTTGTGTCAATGTTTTCCATGGTATCTTCTGCACATGAGATTCTCTCTTCTATCTCTTGTATTCTGTTGGTGATGCTTGTGTCTATGACTCCTGATCTCTTTCCTAGGTTTTCTATCTCCATGGTTGTCTCCCTTTGAGATTTCTTTATTGTTTCTATTTCCATTTTCAGATCCTGAATGATTTTGTTTAATTCCTTCATTGATGTTTTCTTGCATTTCTTTAAGGGATTTCTGTGTTTTCTCTTTAAGGGCTTCTACCTGTTTACTTGTCCTCTCCTGTACTTCTTTAAGGAAGTTACTTATGTCCTTCTTAAAATCCTCTATCATCACCATAAGAAGTGATTTTAATTCTGAATCCTGCTTTTCCGGTGAGATGGAGTGTCCAGCGCTTGCTATGGTTGAAGAACTGGGTACTGATGATGCCAAGTAACTTTGGTTTCTGTTGCTTACATTCTTGTGCTTGTCTTTAGCCATCTGGTTAGCTCTAGTGTTACCTGCCCTCACTGTGTCTGACTGGAGTCTGTATTTCCAGTTATCTTGCTTGTGTCAGAACTCCTCAGAGTCCAGATGTCTCTGTGGTCTTATGATCCTAAGCTCCTGGGTGGAAGAACTCCTGGGACTCAGGCCACCTCTGGGATCTGGAAATCCTGCTGCTCTGGGTGCAGTGGTTTCTCTAGGATGGCTCAGCATATGGTGTCTCCACAAGTACAAAACAGCTAGGTGTCTGCTGCTCTGAGTGCAGTCACTCCTCTAGGATGGCTCAGGATTCAGTATCTCCAAAGGAGCAGACCAGCTATGTGTCTGCCCCAACCAAAAGGACCAGGCGGGGACTGGGACAGAAGGGAAGCGGAATTCTGGAGGGGCGGGGTTTGGGTGGCTGGTAGGTCCTGAGCATCCCTGGCCCCCAGTTGTAACTCTGGGGTGTAGGGAGTGAGATGGGGTTTTTACCCTCTGCTCTGAGTGCAGTCTCTCCTCTAGGATAGCTCAGGATTGAGAATCTCCACAGGAGCAGGCCAGCTATGTGTCTGCTCTAGCCAAAAGGCTATTTTTTCTCTTCTTTTTAAATTGAAAATTGATTCTTCACTCATATAATATATCCTGACTACAGTTAACTCTTTCTCCTCTCTTCCCTGCTATCCCTCACCTCCCTTGTCCCACAGATCCACTCCCCCTCTAATTTCTCTTTAGAAACGTCAAGGGTGTAGAACAATGGGAACAGTTCTTTACTGATAATGGGAGTGCAAACTTGTACAGTCATTATGGAAATTAATATGGCATTTCCTCAAAAAGTTGCTTAGTGATCTACCTCAAGGCCCAGCTATACCACACTTAGTTATATACCCCATATCCTTCTTAATGATTTAATGTGTAACCATACAAGTTTTAATTCTTTACCTGGCCTATCTCTTCCTCAGACATTTGGCTACCATCTAGTTGAGTTAAATGGTCAGCGATGGTCTCATTCAGATGCCTATTTTTTGGTGACAGACCTTGACAAAACTATGTCTCCCCCAAGTACTAATGCTAAGAGTATCAAGAGATAGCTGCGATGTTTGAGGAAGTATTTTATTCTGTAGCACATGGTGGCTACAGATGAGCAAACTCCTTCGTTAGTCTCTTAAGTGATGGGATTGTAGTTATGCTCATTTACACTCATTAAAGAGTTAACTTTTCAAATTATCAGAAGATATAGCAAACGTAATAAATTTGGACTTTTGAAGGGTGGTCTATATAAAGTATCCTTATGTCTAATTAGTCAAAGAAAGAAAGTCACATGGTCTGAGTAGAGGGAGAAAGGGAGCTCTGGACCCATAACAGTTTCTTATGCTTTTTTGGGGGCTCTTTTCCTTATTTTGTTCATTTTGTCCTATAATAATGCATTCATTTTTGTTTTATCTAATATTATATGTTATATTAATTATATCATAATCTCTTAAAAATTCAATTTCTTTTCTAAGGAGAAAAGGAAAAGGAGTGGATCTGGGTGGGAGAGAGGTCAAGATGAATTAGGAGGCATAGAAGGATGGGAAGCTGTAACCTTCAAGTATTATATAAGAAAATAAATCTATTTTTAATTTAAGAAGAAAGAAAGAGACCCTAAGAACAGAACAACAGAGCTAAGATTTAATAGAATTAATTACATTGAGTCACAACATGCTATCAAAGGGAGTATCCTTAAGACTTAGGAGGAAAACAACTAGAATTTCACGAAGTTCCCCAAAACCTGACTCAGATCTCTTCTGTTCCCAGCATTACATAAATGATAAAGACTGTTCCAATAGAAGAGAATCTTCCACTTGTAGAGCTATCTAAAGCATCTAAGGAAGTAGGCTTCATGAATCATCACCCTGGTAGTCATGAGTTTTTTGAGTAATTCATATCCCTATAAGTAAGCCCAAAAAACTCATTTGCCAAGTTAGACTTTAGATAGAATCACGTTATTCTCTCTAGAGGAAACAGATGCTCATCACATCTATCTGGGAAAAGTCTCACACAACAGTAGCAAATAGATGAACTGGAAACTAAGCCCACATCATTCTGACTCTGAAATGTTACTCTTTTTAGGCAAAACTACACGTTAAAGCAGCATAACACAAATGCTTAAATTATTCAAGGTTGCACTGAATCACTTCATATAGCCTTGTCCTAGTGGTTCCCGATTTGCATAATTTTTTAATTAATGTGAGCTTTTATTAAATGTTATTAAGTATTATTCAGAGTCATTTTAATCCGTAGGTATTTAGCAATTATCTACTAAATTGCTGTGAAAATAAATGGTTTGATTCTTTTAAAACTTTCTTTTTACCTCAGTAACTTATTAGCTTTCCACTTTATAAAATCATGACTCCTAAGGAAATTCCTTTGCATAGAACATTACATTTTTTAAACGTTTGTTTTTATTTGTGTGTATGTAAGTGTATATGAACACATGCACATGCGTGTTTCATCTTTGTCAGTACCTACAGGGGCTAGAGGAAATCTTCAGATTAACTTGTGAGTTGTTTGACACAGGGACCAGCAATTGAACCCTGGTCCTTCAGAAGAGCTGCAAACCTGGTTAATCACTGAGCTGTGTCTCTATCCAGAGATACTATAGTAAAGACAAGACAGGCTACGTGAAGAGATGAATATCTCTTGATCTACACTATAATGAAATATATATCCCAGGATATCCTAGACTGGCTATAATACAAGTTTGTTGCTAATCATATAAGCTGTGATCATGGTGTGTAGTGCTCTTGCATTTCAAAATTCCAGTTATCTGTAGGTTATTGTATATAGTATAAGTGCTTCAGGAAAGGAAAGGTGGCTTGATAATGTCACAGAGTGATTCAAATAACTCAGTCTAAGGAAAGATTCCATTATTTCTAATAACCATTGGGTTAAAATTTAATCATATATGTGACTCAAATGAGCCACAGTTGGATGCCTGCACAATTATTTACTAAGTTCAACAATGTGTGGTACAGAACATCAGTGCTCAAAAGAATTCAGATTTAGTCAATAGTCATATATCTAAAATTTTTATCATCTTTTAATACTCCTCATTTAAACAGAAATAAGATTATCCTATTAAAGGTAGTTATATACTCTGATTTCAATAGGACAGCTGAATTGATTAACAATTTAAAAACTTTTTTATTTGTAATTTTATGCTTGATTACAGGGGTAGTTCCTGGGTTATACAAGAAATGTGAATCATGTTAAATTAAGTGTTCAGTTTTTGGGTTGAATTCTTGGTCTTCTTGCTAATAGAGAATTTTGATTCCTGGTATGAGAGATTGGTAGGGACAGAGATATTTATGCACTTATAAGATATAAAATGTCTTACATTCATGAAGTTGTAAGCAATCTACCAAAACAATCCTGATTGAAGAAAAGAAACCTACTTTCTAGTGCATGATTTCTCTTATATTTACAGGGAACTTCTTTGTAGATAATTAAATCTGGAAATTCTTAAAACATGTGCCTGCACCTTTAGGACAAAATTTATTTAAACCCTGAATTGGTCTATACCTTCCTGTACATCTCTTGGGGACAGAGAGTTAAGAATAGTCTGTGTTGTGAATTAATCTGGCTTCTCCATGGTCTTTGTTATGTATTATGTATTCCATGTTGAACTAAACTGCATGATGTTAAACTTCCTAAGATCCATAAAATGTTATAAAAAGTTCTCTCTCTCTCTCTCTCTCTCTCTCTCTCTCTCTCTCTCTCTCTCTCCTGGGGTCTGATCTGGAGAATCCTCAGGAGATTATTTTCTCAGTCTGCAGAGACTCCTCTGGTCTCCCTCTGCCTTCTTCTTTATCTTCATGGTATCTTGTTATCTTTCTCCTCACTGTCTCCTTATTTTCACATTTAAAAAGTTTCCTTTACAGATTTAAAATAGAACTCTCTCCATCCTTTTCTCTTGGTATTCTGTGCAGATTCTGTCCAATGTTCTTCCTCTGACCGTGAGGCCCAACCATGGCCTTGATGCTTCCTATTCTTATAAATCTCACTGAAGAGGAGTATGTGGCACCTTCCTTCCTAGACTGTTTTACTACATTTAACAGAAATGTTTAGACCCAGGGTTAATTAGGCCTACTGTATCACCTATTTTCACAAAGGGCAGACAAATTTTTATTTTTTGAACATCAGTTTTACTTTCATTATAATATAGTGTTTTAAAATGTCTAACAGTGTATATTTAACATTAATTAGGTTCTTAGCCTTAAGAAGTAATTTGCACAAAATCTGTCTTCAGTAAAACCTTTGTGTGGCTCTTGAGAGAACTAAATAAGTATAATAGCAAGTTGTACCTTTGTAAATCTGGAAGGAAGAGAAAGGAACAAACAAACAATCAGATAAAACTAAACTTGCAAACAACACTGAGGAGAAGGATTACCTTTTAACCTTGTCCCTGATGAAGGAGCTTCCAACTCTCAGTCCCCAAATCAGCTTTTCAGTTTGCAACTCATTCTCTACAAGCAAAGGCAAGAAGGGCTCAAAACTTTTTTTAAATTAAATTAAAAAAAAACATTACTTTTCACACATTAAAATATTTCTTGGAATTTATTTAAATGAATCTCCGTTAAAAATGGGAAGATTGGACTCTTAAAAAAACAAAAGTGCACCAGAATACAGTAGGTTTTTGTGTACAAAGTCAGTTATCTTGAATATAGTTTTTCAAACAGTATAAAGTTGATATTATTTAAAATATTTGTAGGACAAAAAACCCGCATAAGCTATACTTGTTTGTCTAGCATCACCATGCAGATATTATAATCCTATAGCTTTAAATTTAAAAATATGCAAGAGGATAGGAAATCTGGTTTTGTTATTTTTTTAGGGAACAAAATATATAAATTTTCTATTGTCCCTGGGCAGTAGGAAAGAAATTTACTGTGGAACTAGTATTTCACTATTTCAATTGAGACATTGTAACCTGGACGGCATTAGAAACGCGGTGCCTTCAGATCGACCCCTTAAGTCCAACAGAACCTGAGGAGTTTCCTAATCATGCTGAAAGACTGAGAGTCCTGCAATAAGTCACTGTCCTTTTGTGCAGGATATCACAAAGTCTTCTCACTTAACTGTCACTTCCTGGTCTTCAATAGTACAATAATAATAAAAAATACAAACACAACTTCAATCCTGCATCCTGGGTGGCAGGCGATTTGTCTTCTTTTCCGTGGATTCAAGAAAAATTGAACAGAGGAGTTACTAGGAGGCGTGGGATTCCCTTGCCCTGGCCTAACTTTGAAGACAGGAATTTACACTTTGATAAATCAGCCATGTAACTTAGAGCTTTTTGACCAGCATTCGCTCTAGATACCATTGCAGCTGTATGTTAATTTGATTTGCTTCAAACCCTAAGGTTTAATACAAACCCATCACAGCTCTTCCAGGTCTGCCCGCTCCAGGTTGCCACCCACTGCAGTGCTGTAGCATGCCTCTATTACAGCGTTTATTAACTTCCCTTGTTTCTGTCTCTGGACTCATTACTTTGCAGTCCTTTATATTAAATGGCAAAGCCGAGGCTTTATGCCTACCCATTTCCGAATTGCCTGCTCTCCCTGTGTATGCTAGCTGATCTGTCATCTATATCTCTCACCTCCACTTTGCTCTCTCAGCTATTCTTGGCACTTTGAGAGGTGGTGTTCCTTCTTCCAGGCCATTAACATATAAAGTGGGAAAACATTAGCCTTAATATTGACCCTTGTGGTTGCCTATTTCTCAGTCTTCTAACTCCCAAATTGTTTCCACACCCAAATGCTCTTTTTATATCAGATAATCCAATTCTCTCTTTGCCTAAGTATGGTATGGAAGTCAAAGGAACTGTGTGTTATTTTTAACTCTAAAGGGATAATTTTTTTGTTTGTTTAATGAGGTGCAACCTATAAAAGATTGTTCTTGGCCACAATACTAGGGGAACAGAATACTTAGCTAATGGAGCTTCAGAAATAATAGGGGGACCTTGAAAGGCCACTATTACATTGTGTTCCACCACTATACCAGACAGTTGTGTCCCCACAGACAGGGTTTCTCTGTGTAGCTCTGGCTGTCCTCCTAAAATTTGCTCTGTAGATCAGGTTTGCCTTGAACACAGAGATCCATCTGCCTCTGTTTCCAGAGTGCTGTGATTAAGAGCACACACCACCATCACTAAGAGACTATTTTACAAGGCAGAGGATCGATTCCCAAAATGGCCAAAGCAAATTACCATTGAGCAAATTTGATTGGCTTCCCCATTTCCAACAACAACAACAAAACAATATCAACACAAACAACGACAAAAATCACCTTATGTGTCATGGGTTTCTTTTTAAAATAAACTTTATTATAAATTGGCAAATAAATAAAAATATCATTTCAAACTATTTCCAAAGCAAGTACTAATGTCCAACTAAACAGTTCACAGACTCATATATATATATATATATATATATATATATATATATATATATAGTTTGACAATAATTAAAGCAAAAATGAATTATTTCAAAGATATATAATAGGCATGATTGTGCCACAAGGATGAGGACAGTGTGTACTGCACAGAAACTGTGAGAAGACAAGAGAAAGAACAAAGGGCCAATCAGACATCAACTATTAAATCCAGAAGAGAAAATCAGGTTTAATATTTGATTACATAATTTCTTGACAGTTGCTTATCCTATTATTGATCACATAATGTGAAAATGAAAGATTCAAATCATCCTACATATTAGTTGCTTTTGCATTTACTCTTTATAAAAGTTAAACGCATCCCTCTCTCTCTCTCTCTCTCTCTCTCTCTCTATATATATATATATATATATATATATATATATATATATATTAGTTACAATGTCCTTATATATAAGTAATATAGGATTATATTCTCTTATCAACTGAGGCATATTGGGGAAAACTTTAGGCCTAGGTTCCTTTTATCCTGACTTAGTATCACAATGATAATAGAAAATTTGAGAAAAAAAGTAAAAGGAAAAAGAATATATTTTAATCCTTATATTTTGAGTTATTATTGGTTACCTATATACTTACATAGCTTAATTCTCTGGATGTTATCTGACTCTGGAAAAATACAGCTTATATTTCATTCAAATAGCAGTGTATAATCTTCTCAATGAAAAGTGTTTTAAGTAAGACAGACTTCCTTATATAAAGCAGGTAACTACTTGACCAATATTTATCAAGAAAACATAAAATGAAGTTAGCAATTTGCATATAAAATGACTCCTTAGAATTAGCAGAGAGATATACATGCTTCTCTCCTGCCCTTACTCCTCCTCTCCTTTTTCATTTAGGACTCATGTTGTAGCCCCAGATAATTTGGAACTTGAGATCCTTCTGCCTCAGCCTCGTGTGTACCACTATTAATGTATTTACCTCATTCAAAATTTTGAATTTATCCCAGTCATTAGAAATTTTCTGGAAATTTTAGCACTGGATGTCAAAATGAACCCCCCTATTTTATTTAGGTCACATATACCAAAAAAAAAGAAATTTTATATAAAATGTGATTGATATTTAGAAAAAACAAATTAGGCATAGGTATAAATCAATGGGGGGAGAACAACGTTATACAGTGTCTGGCTTGTAGAAATTATTAAATACCAGTGGTTCTTGTTTTGGTTTCAGTATAAATATGATTTTAATTATTTCAAGCAGCTTAAGGACAGGAAAGAGCACTTGAAACACATATCTAGCCCTTTATACAAGTTGATATTTAAGATCAACGATAGAATGTGAATGAGTGCTACAGATAGAATTAACAGTCTCACAAATTATGTTGCTCTAATTCATAACTCTTCCATTATTACAATGCAGGGAAGACATGTTATTATCACAGTTCCTTGAGGGCCAGAGGAGAAGGCAAGAAAATGATGTCCATGACACACCCTTAATCATCCTTTTTCCATCCCTTATTTTCACTACATGATATTAAGAGAACTTCCATAGCTTTTTGTGCCTCCTGAACTACACTGCTAAAACTAGGATAATCTTAAAAATTAATTCAGGGCCGGGTGGTGGTGGCGCACGCCTTTAATCCCAGCACTTGGGAGGCAGAGACAGGTGTATTTCTGAGTTCAAGGCCAGCCTGGTCTACAGAGTGAGTTCCAGGACACCCAGGGCTACACAGAAAAACCCTGTCTCGAAAAAACCAAAAAAGAAAAAAATTAATTCAGAAGTTTGTTGTGGGGATTCAGTGTGTAGATTCATTGGAAAAAATGAAGCAATACACTGTATGTAATAAACTTTTGACAATATTATCTGGTATTCTTCTTAAATTCCATTATTAATATTTTTGTTGTTCATTTTTTTTAATTGCTTAAGAAAAGTTAATTGAGTGTCATCTCTTGGTAGGTCTGTTTGTTTAGTTAAAATCCAGTACAAAAAGAGCTAAAAGGCTGTCCAGTTCTTCTTAGTAAATGTTTTTATAGTAAGAGTTGGAAAAACAACACAGTGATAACGACTTGACATAGTTGTAAATACTCAGTCTTTGCCTGGGACTGGCTTGTTGTAAATGGTTAAATGTCCAATGCTAAGAAAAGCTAACACTCAAGAAACAGAATAACTGATTTCACTTTTCTCTTTTGAGGCTGGGTTACATTTTCAGAAAACACTTTAAAGCGACTGAAGGCATAGGTATGATTTCACGTGATGGGCTGACAGGCAGAGATATAAGAGGCAGGGAATAACTGTATAATTTCTGATACACAATACAGCACTCCCTTTACTTATTAATAACTATTCTAATTTCTCCATCCAAGTTAATTATGAGATATTTGACCATATGCCAGCAGCATCCCTGGTGTCCAAATGCACAGAGTTGAGACATACTCATTTTCTTCCTCTTGGACAGAGTAAGTCAATAGAGCCATCACACACATGATTATAGAATTGGTGGGACAGATGATAGAAACTATGTAAAGTTTTATGAGCTTGTGCAAGTGAAACACCATTAATATTTGGACCAACTTAAAGACATATGTATATTTGCATTGAAATTTCCTGGTCATTACATTTCTGTCCACCTGTCTGTGTGTGTGTTTGCCCACATGCTGTGAGGCACACAGACATAAAAATAAAACCTATAAACTTCCAGCCCTGCCATTTTGCCTCAGGGTTGCTTAAATTCACTCATTTTGTAACCTCGTTTATTACTTCTACATGATTTCGAAGAGCAGTACCTCCCATCTCGAAACCCACACTCCATTTAAATCACATTCACTTTAGTATTTTACACACAGTGAAATATCCAAGCAAAGATTCAGCCCAGAATGCGATGCCTCACAGTAAATTGAGAATAAATTACCCATGTAGTTCAGGCACATTGTGTGGGCATTAAATGAGGTAGCAAAGTTACAGTAAAAAAGAGCATCTATGTATGCCTTAATCCTAAATACCTTTGATAGTACACTGTGAATGGAGGTTGATTCTATTGGCCTGAAGATATTGCATACATTATAGAAGGATCTTCAGTAAGAATTTTATATCAGTTTTTTTTTTACAGATAGTCTCAGTCTGTTTCTACTAACACAAATTTGCTATTTTTTTTAAAAAATCTCTTTATTTTATATATATAAATATTTTTCCTGCCTCTATGAATGTGCACTATGTTCCATGTCTGGTGGTCAGCAAAGCCAGAAGAAGGCATGAGATCCCTGGGACTGGAGTTACAGATGGTTGTGAGGTGTCAAGTGGGTAGTAAAATTCTAACCTAGATCTTCTGGAAAAACAACCAGTGCTCTTAACTGCTGAGCCACCATGGGATGACACACTGAGATTTTGACATTGGAGACATACCATCAAAATAAAATGCTATACTTCCTATGTTTTACAAGATGCCAACATAAAAGCATTATTTTTCCATTTATTTTCTATTATTTATTAAAATAATAAAACATTTTTTAAAATCTTGTAAAATAATATTTTTAAAAGAAATATGAAGTTTGAATCCAACTTTATAGGGGCTGGAGAGATGGCTCAGCAGTTAAGTGCACTGGTTACTCTTCCAGAGGTCCTAAGTTTAATTCCCCATAACCATGTGGTGGCTCACAACTATTATGTGATCTGATGCCCTCTTCTGGCGTGCAGATGAATATTCAGATAGAGCACTCATTTATAAATAAATAAATAACAACTAAATAAATAAATAAATGACCATCTTACCAAAAGCAATCTACAGAATCTATGTAATCCTCATCAAAATTCCAACACAATTATTTATAGACATGAAAGAGTAATTCTTAACTTCATATGGAAAAACAAACTACCAAGGATAACCAAAACAATTCTGACCAATAAGAGAACATCTGGATGAATCATCATCACTGATCTCAAGCTGTACTAAAGCGCAATAGTGATTTAAAAAAAACCAACATGTTATTGGTACAGAGACAGAAAAATTGATCAATGGAACAGAATCATGGACTCAGAAATAAACCCACACCACTACAGACACTTGATTTTTGAAAAAGGAGCCGAAAACATGCATAGAACAAAGAAAGCATCTTCAGTGGTGCTAGTTTAACTGGCAGTTTGCATGTAAAAGAATGCAAATTGATCCATATTTACCACCCTGTGAAATGCTCAACTACAGGTGAATCAAGGACCTCAACATAAAAGGGGATACAGGGACTCTAATAAAGAAAGTGGAAAATAGCCTTGAACTCATTGGCACAGGAAAACAAATTCCTGAACAGAATAGAGCTCAGGCTCTAAGGTCCCCAATTCACAAACGGACCTCTTGAAACTGAAAAGATTCTGTAAGGCAAAGGACACTGTCAATAGGACAAATTGCAGGCTACAGATTGAGAAAAGATCTACACTAACCCTATATTTCACAGAGGGCTAATATCCAAAATACATAAAGAACTCAAGAAGTTAGCCTGCAAAAAAAAAATCAGACTGAGAACAGGGACCCCAGTGGAGGAGTTAGGGGGAAAAGTGAAGAAGCTGCCGAAGGGGCCTTATCTGACATCAATGGGAGCAGCTGCCCTTGGTCCTGTGAAGGCTTGATGCCCCAGTGTAGACAAATGCTAGGGCGGTGAGGTGGGAGTGGCTGGGTGGGTAGGGAAGCACCCTCATAGTAGCAGGGTAAGGGAGGATGGGATATGAGGATTGTAGAGGCTAAACTGGGAAAGGGATAATATTTGAAATGTAAATAAATGAAATACCCAATTAAAAAAGGAAAACACAGGATTTTTTTGTTGTTGCTGTTGATAACCATGAAATATACTTAAACTGTTTAAAACCCTATTATGATGGTGACATTAAGCCTTTGTCTTCTAGGTCAGCCCACATTTCAAGGATTTTCAATAGTGGTGAGAAGAAACCACTGCATGTTGAAAAGGTGAGAGACAGAAAACCCAGCACACATTCCCCACAGTGGAGGGTTAACAGCATATAGTACATATATGTCATTTAGTATGCATATTAGAGCATAGAAAAGAACCAGCACACTTTAACTTCTATTACATTCTTCGATTTTCTTTCTCACTCATACATCTATTGCAATGGTCTTTAGTTTACCATTAATCATCTGCTCATTTGAAGAAGAGACCAAGAAC
Source organism: Grammomys surdaster (assembly GCF_004785775.1). Taxonomy (NCBI): domain Eukaryota; kingdom Metazoa; phylum Chordata; class Mammalia; order Rodentia; family Muridae; genus Grammomys; species Grammomys surdaster. Next base: position 8,727,998 of record NW_021604658.1, on the reverse strand, counting down.
CTATGAGACCATGAGGTACATGCTGAATTTCAACCAGTTGCCTGTGGCAGTGGATCTCACCACGACTTACACTGCTAGATACACTAATCCGCTCAGGCCAAAAAGGACTGTAAAGATGAAAGTTTCCTTTCACTCCTCGATTTCACTTTTCATTCCAACACTGTGTCAAATCAAACAAAATGCATTTAATGGGGCCTAAGTTACATTTCTATGGAACCAGGCTTACAGTGCAATGGATGTCGCTGTAGTAGCACAGTCCAGTTACAAGGCATTGCTATTTTGGGAATTTTCTCCCTTTGGTTCTTTCTGGTGTGGAAAATGAAACTGAGATTCTTTGCCACATTGAAGAGGATTCAGTCCTGGGGCATTCTAGAATGAACAGCTCTGAGAGCAGCATCAGGAATAGAATGTTTTTTGTCACTAGAATACATTTTTTTCTAGCAGTCTCTTCTTGTACCCTGTGTGGAAAGTTCGAGAGAGAAAAGATTAGGCTATCAGGCAGAAGGGAAGGGGCAGAAGAACCAGCTACTTCTATCTGTTTAAAAGAATAGCATTTAACTTTAAGTCTTAGGTTTGTCTTTGGTCCAGGCAAAATGGTTTCTAATAACTATATGGCATGCTTATGACATACATGCCAAGAAAAATTGTGGCTGTGGAAGTAAACTTCCTTGTATATTTTCCTGTATACTGTATCACAGTTAAGGCCAAAGAGAGTAGGACCTGGTTTGTAAGGATCAATGTCTTTCCAAAACTTGATATAACCATGATCATGAGGCCTGAACACTACACAAAGAACTATAGGCAACTAAGAAATCCTCAAAGCAGAAGAAATAGTCTTCTCCAGGAAAGAGCACTCTAAATGGTTGTCCAACTGCAAATGCTCAGCCCTCAAAACAAACAAGTAACATTATACAGATTGGAAAGGTTATATTTTGTAATATGTATCAACAATAAATGAAGATAGAGGTCATGAATATGAAAGAGAGCTTCTTGGGGGCATTTGCCTTTTCTCAAGGCTTTCCCTCCTGTGTAAGCAAGCAATTGCCCACCTGGGAACACACCTTCCTGTGTATCCATAGTTACTGTGTTCCTTCATCAATTTTGTTGAATGTCATGTCATTGAAAATCATAAATTTGGGGAGAGAAAGAGAGAAAGAGAGGGAGAGAGGGAGAGGGAGAGAGAGAGAGAGAGAGAGAGAGAGAGAGAGAGAGAGAGAGAGAGGAGAATAATAAAATGACTAGAGAATACTTTGTCCTTCGGAAAACAATTTTTCAGAAGTTCATTTCTCAGTACCCAACCCCAAATGCAATTGTAACTGCAAATAACCGGAGAAGAGATTCAATACCCTCTTTTGGCCTATGCAGGCATTTCCACCTGTGTGCATATACTCATGCACATACAAGTACTTAAAACTAAACTAAACCTTTTAATAAGATGGAAAGAAAGGTATGGCTTTAGATAGGTGAAGAGATGAGGAGGATCTGAGAGGAGATGAGGAAGCAGAAACTGTAATTAGTATAAGTACGCTGTATGAAATTTTTTAAAGTTAAAAGGATAGACAGAAGGGAGACATAACAAGAGAAACTGAGGAAATTAAAAACATCATCAGATCCTACTACAAAAGCCTATAGTAAACAAAACTGGAAAATCTGGACAATTTTCTAGTCAGATACCAGGTACCAAAGTTAAATCAGGAGCAGATAAACCATCTAATCAGTCCCATAACCAATAAAGAAATAGCAGAAGTCATTAGAAGTCTCCCCACCAAAAAAAAAAAAAAAAAAAAAAAAAAAAAAAAAAAAAAAAAAAAAAACAAAAAAACAAATGGGCCCAGGACCAGATGGTTTTAGTGCAGAATTCTATCAGACCTTCAAGGAAGGCCTAATACCAATTCTCTTCAAACTATTGCACAGAATAGAAACAGAAGGAACACTACCGCATTCATTCTAAGAAGCCACAATTGTGCTCATACCTAAACCACACAAAGACCCAACAAAGAAAGAGAACTTCAGACCAACCTCCCTTATGAATATTGATGTAAAAATACTCAATAAAATTTTTGCAAACTGAACCCAAGAACACATAAAAACAATCATTCATCATGATCGAGTAAGCTTTATCCCAGGAAGGTAGGGATGGATCAATACAAGGAAATAAAATCAATGTAATCCACTATATAAACAAACTCAAACGGGGAAAAAACACATTATCATGTCACTAGATGCTGAGAAAACATTTAACAAAATTCAACATCCTATCATGGTAAAAGTCCTGTAAAGATCAGGAATTCAAGGCCCATACCTAAACATAGTAAAAGCAATATACAACAAGCCAGTAGCCAACATCAAACTAAATGGAGAGAAACTTGAAGCAGTCCCACTGAAACCAGGGACTAGACAAGGCTGCCCAGTCTCTCCCTACCTATACAATATAGTACTAGAAGTCCTAGCCAGAGCAATTAAACAACAAAAGGAAGTCAAAGGGATACAAATAGGAAAGAAAGAAGTCAAAATTTCATTATTCGCAGATGATATGATAGTATACTTAAGTGACCCCAAAGAGTCCACCAGAGAGCTCCTAAACTTGAGAAACAACTTCAGCAAAGTGACTGGATATAAAATTGATTCAAACAAATCAGTAGCCTTCCTCTACTCAAAGGATAAACAGGCTGAGAAAGAAATTAGGGAATTGATACCCTTCACAATAGTCACAAATAATATAAAATACATTGGTGTGAATCTAACCAAGCAAGTGAAAGATCTGTAGGACAAGAACTTCAAATCTCTGAAGAAAGAAATAGAAGATCTTAGAAGATGGAATGATCTCCCATGTTCATGGATTGGCAGGATTAATATAGTAAAAATAGCCATCATGCTGAAAGCAATCTACAGATTCAATGCAATCCCCATCAAAATTCCAACTCATTTCATCAGAGACAGAAAGAGCAATTTACAAATTCATTTGGAATAACAAAACAAAACAAAACAAAAACAAAAATAAAAAAAAACAGGATACCAAAAACTATTCTCAATAACAAAAGAACTTCTGGGGAATTTTCACCATCGGTGACCCAAAGCTGTGCTACAGAGCAATAGTGAAGAAAAAAAAAAAACCAACTGCATGGTATTGGTACAGAGACAGTCAAGAAGATAAACAGAATAGAATTGAAGACCCAGAAATGAACCCACACACCTATGGTGTGTGATCTTTGACAAAGGAGCTAAAACTGTCTAGAGGAAAAAGGACAGCATTTTCAACAAATGGTGCCGGTTCAACTGGAGGACAACATGTAGAAGAATGCAAATAGATCCATTCTTATCTCCTTGCACAAAACTGAAGTCCAAGTGGATAAAGGACCTCCACATAAAACAAGATACACTGAAACTAATAGAAGAGAAAGTGGGGAACATCCTCAAATACCTAGGTACAGGGGAAAAGTTCCTGAACAGAACATCAATGGCTTATGCTCTAAGAGCAAGAATTGACAAATGGGACTTCATAAAATTGCAAAGCTTCTGTAAAGCAAAGGACACTATCAATAGGACAAAACAGCAACCAACAAATTGGGAAAAGATCTTCACCAATCCTACATCTGATAGAGGGCTAATATCCAATATATACAAAGAACTCAAGAAATTAGACTCCAGACAACCAAATAACCCTATTAAAAAATGGGGTATAGAGCTTAACAAAGAATTTTCAACTGAGGAAACTCAAATGGACGAGAAGCACCTAAAGAAATGTTCAGTATCCTTAGTCATCAGGGAAATGCAAATCAAAACAACCCTGAGATTCCACTTCACACCTGTAAGAATTCCCAAGATCAAAACCTCAGGTGATAGCAGATGCTGGTGAGGATGTGGAGAAAGAGGAAGACTCCTCCATTGTTGATGGGATTGCAAGTTGATACAACCACTCTGGAAATCAGTCTGGCAGTTCCTCAGAAAACTGGACACAGCATTACCTGAGGACTCAACTATACCACTCCTGGGCATATACCCAGAAGATGGTCCAACATATAACAAGGACACATGCTCTACTATGTTCATAGCAGCCTTATTTATAACAGTCATAAACTCAAAAGAACCCAGATGTCCTTCAAAAGAGAAATAGATACAGAAAATGTGGTACATTTACACAATGGAGTACTATTCAGCTATTAAAAACAACGAATTCGAGAAATTCTTAGGCAAATGTATGCAACTAGAAAATATCATCTTGGGTGAGGTAACCCAATCACAAAAGAACACACATGGTATCTACTCACTGATAAGTGAATACTATCCCCAAAGCTCGCAATACACAAGATACAACTCACAGACTACATGAAGCTCATGAAGAAAGAAGACCAAAGTGTGGGTGCTTCGGTCCTTTTATAAAGAATAACAAAATACTCATGGGAGCAAATATGGAGACAAAGTGTTGGACAGAACCTGAAGGAGGGAACTGTCGGGAGACTGCTCCACCTGGGTATCCATCTTGTGTGCAGTCACCAAAGGCAGTCCCTGATGTGGATGCCCCGAAGTGCATGCTGACAGGAGCCTGATATAGCTGTCTCCTTAGAGATCTGCCAGAGCCTGACATATACAGAGGCAGACACTCACAGCTAACCACTGAACTGATCACAGGGTTCCCAATGGAGAAGGTAGTTAGAAGACTGAAGGAGCTGAAGGGATTTGTGGTCCCATGGGGAGAGCAACAATACCAACCAACCAGAGGTCCCAGGGTCTAAACCTGGGACCACCCATGGCTCCTGCTGTATATATAGCGGAGGATGTCCATGTCAGGCATAGATGGGAGAGGAAGCCCTTGGTCCTGTGAAGGCTGGATGCTCCAGTGTGGGGGAATTAGAGGGCAGGAAGGTGGGAGTGGGTGGGTGAATGGGGACACATCCTCATAGAAGTAGGAGGACGGGGAATGGGATACCAGGTTTCTGGGTGAAGGGGAAATGGGGAAAGGGGTTATCATCTGAAATGTTAATAAAGTATCTAATAAAAAAGGATAGACTGGGAAATAATTTACTGCCAGAAAATTATGTGAATATACATACATTTTTATTCTAGTACAGTAAATTAATTTTAGAAAGAAACTCAACTTTATTCACATCTCCATGATTTTTTATCTACTTGTATAACATATAAATTATAATCATTATTTTTTTGTTTATGTAATACAAAATAAATCATGTCTATTTCTATACCTATTTTGGAGAGCATGAACCTGCCAGAGAATTGGGGCATGACTGATAATAACTACTTGTCTTCATCAAATCATGCTAAATACTGTGACTGTGACAGCCAAACAGAATGTATCTGTTTGTATTAGTTATGTGAGATAACAAGGCTTAAAATTAGATATCAAATCTTAAAATAAATACCTTTACAAAAATAACTATCTTGTAACTAAATAATCTTCATTTCTTAAAGCCTCACCTATGTCACTACAGGGAAGATTGAAATATACTAACTTGTTCATACATATAAACATGTAAGTTGAGTAAATAAAACATAAAACATAGGTGAATCTATCAGGTTTCCAAGAAGTTCCAAAATGCCTATAATGTGTATACAATTCTATGTATTGCTCAGACATAACAATGCAACTGTTATGGTTTGAATGCAAATCATCATTCATAGCTCATGTTGAACACCTCCCTCTCCCAACACAGAACACACACACACACACATATACACACACACATTGGAAGTGTTCATTTGGGAACTATGACTTCTGGTTCAAGCTAGACAATTATGCTATGTGGAGATATGTAGAAATAGTAACAAGCTGTGATACAAGCTCCTGCCACCCAATCAAATCTCACTAGCCCCCATGCCTTTTCTCCTTTGATTGACTGAATTCTATAATCTGTAAGCCAAAAGAAGTTCATTGTCTCTCAGGATGCTTCTGTCAGACATGCTATTATGGGACTAAAACAAAACATTCATCAGCCTGGAAAACTGGAAAACCTTGATGTTGAAATGGACATTTACTAGGGGATAGATGACCAGGACTGCAGTGATGAGGGATCGTTGCATTAATGGATCTTCATAAGGACATTCAGACTGTTTGTATAATAGGTAATTGTTTCTGTTCTAAAGTAAAACTGCACAATTTTTAGCTTAAACAGTAAGGGGACAGATATAGAGGAATTTTAATCTAGCAATGTGGTTGCTCTGGCAAGTTATCACATCCAAAGACTTTCTAAGGTCTATATGATCTATCAAGAATGCAGACATGCCCTGGATTACAGTATGACCTGGCTGGAATATAGGCACTCCCTTAGTGCATACCTTTAATCCCTAACAATCAAAGTAAGGTTAGTTTGTAGAAGAAATCAGCCCTATTTTAAGGGACATCTAATTGAAGGACATACATAGTGATGAATCACAGACAGATTTGACAGAATGAGTCAGAGATATGATAAACCCAACTCAAGTAAGAAAGGTACAGGAAAGAAATGCTACTTAGATGCACGTATGCATACACACACACACACACACACACACACACACACACACGGGGGGGGAGAGAGAGAGAGACAGAGAGAGAGAGAGGAAGATATCTGGTGGAGTTGGGTGTGTGTGTATGTATGGAAGTTTTATTATTGGGATACTTTCATAGAGAGTGGTCATTGAAAGACAAAGCTAGAAACAAATGAAGACAGACAATCCATAGAATAAGAAGAAGCTAGAAGATTAGAACATATTTCCAAAGTTAGTGTGAGGCCACTCAGCAAATTGGGTAGAAGCAAGAGAAGCCATATTGAATCAATGAACTTCAAAGATTCATTTGTTTTGAGGCTAGAAGCTTCCACTCCTAGGCCTACAGATAGAACAAGCCAGTGTTCACACATGTTGGATTAGATTCTGATCTCATATCTTCATCTGAGGAAATAAAGGCCACATTTACAGTGTCACCTTGGTTACCATCGAGAAAGGACAAACTTGGAATGAGTCAAGAGAAAGTGACTTTAGTTTATATTATGCATTTATGCTACAAATTGGCAATTTTTAAACCTTAATTGTTTAAATTCCATTTCAAAAATATTTTGACTACTTTTGTCACTTCAAAAATGGAAAAAAAGAAAGAAAAAGTAATTATACATTTAATAAATGTAGCTAAACTGGACTGTGTAAAGCTCCAAATGACTTGCCAAAATCATAACAAAACCAATGGGTTTTTATTCAAAAACAGTATGTTAAAAAGCAAAACAAAAAAATGAAGATTTAGTTGGGGTGATCTGTACAGATTCCATGGTGTTAAAGATAGGAATACAATTATTTCACTTCCAATTTGTTTTTGATTTACAATCATGGGAAAAAATACCTTTTATAAAGAGAATAAATTGCACATTTAAAATGGAAAGACTTAATCTCAAATTAAGATCAAACACTTGAAAAAGTCATCCCTCTCTCAAGGGATAGTCAATCTCAGATAACTATAGAAGAGGTATTCTGTACTTGCCACTGAACTTTTAATCTGTCAATCTGTGGTTTTTGAGGAACATTATATTCTGTATAGATTAACCTCAATTAAGCTCTTTTAAATGTGTGTGTGTGTGTGTGTGTGTGTGTGTGTGTGTGTGTTTGATCTTGGAACTCAGTAACCAATGTTGGGCTAGAAATCTTGGGACAAGATTTAATTGTTTAATACTATACAACATTCTTGACAAAAATACATTGTTGTTTTCAACAAACATTAGTGTCCAGGCACTCATGTTGTGAGTTCTTATGCATAGTAAATCTTGTATGAAAAATGTATAAAAAAGCATATTGGAGTCTTTAGTAGGAATATGTTTGGTAGTATCAGTCCTACATCCATGAAGTAATCAATCTAGTAATTGTAATCTTTGCATTTTTCCTTTCTGCTGCATTGTAGCTGCATCGCCTTAGCAAGCACCAAGAACACTATTTTATATTTTAGCTCCTTAAGAGTCATATGAACTCAATAAATAAAAAGTTTTTTCTCCTTTTTCTCTTCTTTCCTCTCTCAATTTGAATAAGGAAAATGATAAGCATCTTAGGGACAAACTTCAGATAACAGGGGGACTCCCACAAATAACCTTCTTGTTTAGAATTTTAATGATCTGAGATTTTTTTTACCCTACTTTCAAAATAACTTGCTTGGGGATACTTTAGGAAGACAAGATTTTCTATATTAGGAGCATTTATTACTTTAATAAATGCCATTAGAATGAAGAAGAAGAATCATTTTGACACTTCATTCGTAAAATCCAAATTTTCTGAGGTGCAAGTTGCGTATGGAATAAGAGTATATTAAAGAAGACAAACCGAAATCTCAAGGAACTATATCTTCTAGAATTTTCAGTAAGTCTATTTGCCTTTTGCCTCTGTAGCAATACTAGCACTATTTAACTAAACAATGAGTACTTTGGTTTTTAGTCTGATGTGTGACACTTACCATGAGAGATTCCTTTCTCTTGAGGGAGTGTCTTTTAAGTCTTAAATGTTTTTAGAAAGTATGTATTGTATTTAATCAATGAGCATAGTATAATTGTACATGTTACAATATACATACTGAATAGTTAGCAGTCTAAAAGCCTCAAGTGCACCAGACAGGAAAGTTGTTTGATAATACCGGGAAAGCTTCTGATAATGCATCAGCTAACTATGACTGCTACTAACTACTACAATGAGATTACAGGGGAAATAACCTGTAGATGGAATCTCCCATCTTAAAAGTCCCCTTTTTTAACCTATAAAACCCCAAGTTTCTGAACCATAGGTATGTAGTTTCCACTTCTGTGAAGAGAGGTATGTCCTTCATTGTTCTGGTTAAAGGGCAGCAGGAGTCTACAGAGGCCTGCATTCTTTCTTAGATTTTTGGTTGCCTCTATCAATCCAGATCTAACACGTGGCTCCTTATTAACCTCATAAATTGCAATAGCAAAGACCTCTGTGTATGTTAAAGTTGAAAAGAAAATTAACAGTATTTAGGAAAAAAAATCAATGGCATTGAGAGATGGATATATATTTGCATGATCCAAAGACAGATAGTTGAAAATTTCAGAGAAAATATCCCAGTTTCTTATTATCTTTCTTTGGTTCTCTGGCAAATTTTCAGTCATCATGTAAAATACTGTTCTCAATTTTGATTTAAGGTATCTCTATTAATTGTGCAGCAAATTCTACAGACATCCTCTACCTTCCTCGTACTCCATGTACTCTACCCTAACAATGATCACATTCTCTCTTCATTAGCATATTGTTTTACCTCTGAATGATCACAATTTAAAGCATGGTTTGGCACATTTTAGAGGAATTTTAATCCAACAACATAGCTTTTCTGGCAAGCATTCATATCCAAATATATGATACCACCAGAATGCAGACATGCCCTTGATTACAATATGATCTGGCTGAAATACGAGCCCTGCCTTAGTACACATATTTAATCCCTAATAATGAAGGTAATATTAGTTTGTAGAAGGAGGCATCTTTGTTTGAGAGTAATGTTTAATTGAGTGACAGAAAAAGTGACAAGTCAGAGAAATATTTGACAGACTGAGTCAGAGATAGGATACACCCAACTTTAATGATAACAGCAGAGGAGAGGCTAATTAAGAAAGCAAGAGAGGAAAAAAAATGGGTGATACATATTGGATGATGATGACAATGATGATGATGTGTGTGTGTGTATGTGTGTGTGTGTGTGTGTGTGTGTGTGTGTGTGTGTGTGTGTGTGAATGGTAGTTTTACAGGGAGAGTTTTACAGAGACAAGATGTTAAGAGAACAAGTTAGACACAGGTGAAGACAGAACCAATCAGAGATCGAGGAGTCAGAAGATTAGAACATATTGCCAAAGTTCCCATGATACAAGGAAGAGCAGTTCAGTCAGAAGCCAAGAAGAGAGAGCACGATTGCATCAGTAAGGATAGAAGATTAGACTATATGGAGGCTACAAGCTTCCAATCCTAGGACTAGGCATAGTTAGAACAGAGAAGGAAATGCTCTGTGCTCAGCCAAATTTCTTGTATTTACACAGCTTGGAAGGAGCTTTCATCTCATCACCTCATCTGAGGAAATAAAAGTGACATTTATACCACTTTAGACACATTCATTCATTCATTCATTCATTTATTCATTCAACAAGTATTAAATATTCAGTATATATCAGTCAATTTCCAACAACATGGTAATCATTAATTGATAAAACATAGAACTTTCTGTACAGACATATGGTTAGCAGGAGAACACCACTAAATATTTGTTTTATGATGAATTGATGATGCCTTAGTATGTTCATCTTCAGCTTTTAGAAATTTTATTCTTATTTATACACCATTATCTAGTCTGTTAGAATCTATCTATAAAAATAGGATTTCCTTCCCAACATAAATTTGCTATTTTCCAAAATCCTTCAACACTTTGTCACCCAAAGAGATTTATAGTCACAAATTTTAATCTTACAGGCAGACAGATAGTGGGATGCCAACCTAAGTGTATCAAATCATACTCTATGCATGCTGTAAATAATTTATGCTCATTGAGTACTTTACAAACCCTTCTACATGTTTACACAATTTGTAGCACATTTCTACCCTTGATCCTTATAACAATACCAAGGTATGTCAAGAAAGAGTGATTCTGCTATGAGTGGTGTGATTATAGTCTTTTACTCTGTTATTAAACCTGTAACCAATGTTTCACACCACAATCAATCTCATTTCAGTAAAAAGTATATCATATCTCCTCTCAATCTGTTAGTACACATTTTTCTTTTCTCGTGTTTAAATTTGTATTTAAAATGGACATTTCTATGTTTCTGCTTTCTGAATGAAATGCCATCATCTTTATTTGACATGGTTTATAGAATAGTTCTATTTTTGAATTGTCACATCTTTATAATCCCCTTTCTACCTGCACACAACCATGAAGCAAACACTGAATATAAATATTTTTGTACTCTTTTGAGTATGCCCTTAGGATATATTACAAAAAGGAACACATTATATAAAATGAGATGAATATTTTATATAGCTTTCAGGAAAGACTAGGAAAAAAGTACCGACCTCAACAGCGTTGTGAATTCTCATTTTATACAAAACATATTTCCATAACATAATTTGGACAAACTTTGCTTATATAGTAGTTGAAAGAGAATCTTATTGTGTTAATTTGCAATGCTGAGATGGACATTTTTGGATACGCTTTCAACAATTTGCATTATATAATTCTTTGAGAGATTTTCAGTTCCTCACTCAGTATTCTAGGATTGTATGGAACTCATTATATAGCTCAAGCTGTCCTCAGAATCAGGGCAACTTTCCTCCTCTTATTTTCTGGAATGTTGGAATTGCTAACACAGATGTGACCTACCATGCCTAGATGTGCAAGAAATGTGCTAGAATGAATTTATTTATTTATTTATTTATTTATTTATTTATTTATTCTCTCATATATTCCATCTTGACTGAAGTTTCCCCTCCATCCTCACTTCTTAGTCCCTGTCATCCACTTTCCCTCTTCCCCAATCTACTCCTCCTTTATTTTCCTTTAGGAAAGGGTAGACCTCCCAGGGATGTTAACCAAACATGGCATATAAGGTTGCAATACAACTAAGCATTTCTCATCATATTAAGACCAGAAGAAGCAATCCAGTAGGACAAAAAGGTTCCCAAAAGAGTAAGAGACAGCCCCCAGTCCAAGCTATAACATATATGTAGTAGGCTTAGCTCAGCATAGTGAAAGCTCCTTGATTGTAAGTTCAGTCTCTATGAGTCATTATCAACCCAGATTAGTTGATTCTGTAGGTGTTCTTGTGGTGTCTTTGATTCCTGTGGCTCCTATGATCCTTTCTTCTTATCTTCTGCAGGATTCCCAAAGTTGCACCTAATGTTTGGCTGTGGGTCTCTGCATCTGTTTCTGTCATTGTTGTATGAAGCCTCTAATGACATTTGGGCTAAGTGCAAACTCTGTGAATATAGCAGAATATTACTGGAATAATTTCATTGTCTTTTTTTAAAAAGTCGTGTTTGATGCTGATTTTATAGATATCTGTATTCCCCCTGAACACCCACGCTCCAGTGTCATTCCCTTCCCCACATCCTGCCTTTCTGTGTTTATAACCCCTGTATGAATGAATTACGATTTGAGAAAAAATAAATTATATTAAAAAAAAAAAGTTGTGTAGTCGTGTTTGGTTCTATCTTAGGGCTCTGGGCTCTGGGATATTCAGCCTCTGGTTCCTGGTTCTCTAGAAAGTATCGGGAGTACATGACCTCTAATGGCATGGGTCTCAAGCTGATCAAATCATTGGTTGGCCACTTCCCCAATTCCTATACAATGTCTACCTTGCAGGAAAGACAAACAGGACAGATTGTAGGATGAAGGTTTTGTGTCTGGTTGGCGTCTCAATCCCTCCACTGAAAGTCTTGCCTGATTTCAGGAAATGGCTAGTTCAGGCTTTGTATCTCCCATTACTAAGAGTCTTAGCTAGGATCATTCTTGTAGACTCTTGGGAGTTTCCATTGCACTAGGTTTCTTCCTCACTGCTCAAATGCCTTCCAATTCCAGTTATCTCTTCCAGAACTCCTTCCCACTATCCTTCTTTCAGTTGATCTCTCCTTTCTTTTCCCTGCCTGTCCCCAGTCTATCTGCAAAGTTTATCCTATTTTCCCTTCCAAGGGAGATTCATGCATCCCCATTTGAGCCCTCATTGTTACTTAGCTATTCTGGGTCAGTGAATTTTAGTATGATTATCATTAATTTATAGCTAACACCTGTGGGTAAGCCCCGGTGGAGTCCCGGGAATTTTCCACATGGCTGGTCCCACAAACAGGAGAAAGGTCCGGAGTACCAAATGCTGACCCCCTAGGGGAGGGCCAGAGAGTAGAGATTAGGGAGTCGCCGCCATATTGTTGAGTTGGAGAACACATGGGGAGAAAGAGAGAAAGAAGCCTACATTAGCAGGCAGTGTGCTAAAGACTGAAGTTGGTGCTCTTAAGAGCTCAAAACAAAAAGGGAATCTTTAACTCAGGGGAAAATCTTAGAATGACAGTCACGGTAGGCAGCGTGGCCTGAAAGACAGCTGTTCACTGTGAAGGAGCCCTCTCTGTGGAGCTGAGAGATAGACAAGGTAGAAGCTAGGGAGTCACTGCCATCTTGCCCTTGAGCTGGAGAACATGTGGAGGAGAGGCAGAGAGACATAGAGAGAGAGAGACTTAGTCTTTTGAGCTAGGCAGGAGTCCGTGGGTGTCTGTGCCCTACATGGATGTCAGCTGTGGGAAAATAAAGGCTGAGGTGGTGTCCCAGGGACTTTCCACGTGGCTGGTCCCACAAACAGGAGAAAGGTCTGGAGTTCCAAAGGCTGGAGGCTTTGGTGGTGGCAGGCCCCAATGACACAAGAAAGTTCTTGGTTCCAAAGGGGTTTATTTTCATGGTGGATGGTAGATGGATCTGGATATACGCCTCCTCTCCCCACCCCCCGAAACTCAGGGCAGACCTGAGTTAAATAGGGAGGGAGAAAGGGGGAGAGTCTAGGGAAGAATGCTTAATTGGCTCCACCCTCTGGCCTACATTAGTGTATAAATCTCTCTAGGGCCTGAGGCCTGTAGTCACACCCTCTACCTGTGCACTTTGGGAGGAGCTGCAATGGCCTACATGACTGAACAATGTAAGTCCATGGAGACTAGACTGCATGTCAGGACCCTGGGTTCTGGGGACATGGCAGAACACCTGCCATTTCTCCCTTGGAGTCTTGGGGTTCCAGGCCCATGCCCAGCCATGAACCAGATACCCTTATGCAGTCCCACAAACACCCACTTACAAGTGAGTACATATAGAATTTTCTAATGGATCAGCAAATTCTTTTATATCAAGAAGAGGATGCAACATTTATTGTCATTTGCTGCCAATATTTAAGTATGTGTACATTAGTATAAAATAATTTCAAATAATCAAATAGTGCTTTTTTGCATATTCACTTTTAGTTCATGTACTCAATATTAATAAAATGAAGAAGTGAGATGGAAGAAAATCTGTATCTCCAAACTTATCAATGCTATACCTAAAGTGTATTCTTTGAAATTTAATAGTATAGATATTTCTACTTCATACTGTATAATAGCACTTTGCTTGCAAATTGTTGAAAAAGGGTAAAACACTTTGACTTGAGTCTGAATGCACTGATTGGGGCTTTACATGAAGCTCTATCCTGCATATATCCTGTTTAATTTCTGCATGTTCCTTCTTGTCACTGGAGAAGGAAGCTGGAAACTTTGTGAAGGAACTAAGATAATTTCTGAAGCTTTAAAACGCATGCTTTAACCCTCTTCATATTCTAAGTAAAGCTCTCCTTATGTAGTTAACTTGTCCTCATTATTGAATTATGATTTAATTTTATATGTACTTTCAATCTCATTTTCACTAATATTTCATCAGTAATACATCCACATTAATTTAAGAATGACTGAAATTGGTTTTGACAAGTGAAATTCATTGACAAAAAACAAAACAATCTTTCCTGTTGGGTGTTAAAATTCAGTAAAATTGATTCATAGAAATTAACCAAATTAGATCTTAAGGATATTTGTGTAAATGATTTTTATAATGCATAAAATCATTCCATCCCTTAGAACTTTTGTATGCATATTAAAAAACAATGGTAGAAGTTATTGTAGTTTACTTTCTTTAATAATCTAACTACCTATCTAGCTCTGATCTATAAAGGATTGATAAAGTCCTTCTATGTGACAAAGGCTGGCCTCAAACTCTCCATGGAGGCTAGGATGCTCATATTACTCATGATACCTCTGATTTTTCACTTAAATGATTAGATTATAAATATGTATCATTCTCTCATTTTAATTATATATTATATTTAAATTTCTGTAGTTCTATAACTTTATCTTCTAAATGGATTTAGGATACAGGCAATCCTTGATCTCACTGCTTAGATGGTTTTGGTGATATTGCTTTCATCTTTACTCTTGAGTATTACAACACTCTCTGCTTTCTCTGCATTTTTAAACACAGTTCTCCACAAAGAAAATGAAGGTATTATTGTGACCATCAGGAAAAACATCCTTTCTCTCCTGCAACTCCTTCTTATACATTGAATAAAAATCTTCCCAAGTACCTACTTAATTTACAATCCTATTCACTGATCCAGTGTCAAATTATGGCTCCTACTAATTTTTCTCTATATTTTATTACATTTTATTAGGCAAACATTGTATAGCAACTTCTTCCAAATTGAAACATTCTACCCTGGATGGAAGCTTGTCAAGACTTAGGGAGACATAATCCTTAGGCTTCTAGAAGTAAGCATCTTAGTTTTAGTGAGTCCCTTGAACTTTCCAGATTCACAAGGCTCATCATTCTTTAAGGTTATATAAGCAGTAAGGACTGCTGAGGGGGAAGAAACAATGTGACCTGTCAAGATACCTACAAGACAAGCACAGAGCTAAGGGGTCTGGTTTCTATAAGATATCACCCATTCTGGGCTTTACTGATACAGTTGTCTTTGACTGATCCATTCTCCTGTATGTGACACCTCATTCATGTTACTGTAAATACCCATAAACAATTTACTGTTTCATCATGTTTGGTGATAAAAATCATTCTGGTCTGTGGTTGCTTCTGTATCTGGACTGAATAGATATTTACCTGTGTCTTCCAAGAATAGTGTCACAAAACAGCCACCCATGTCAATATCTAAAACACCTGAGTGTAGTGTCATCCTTGAGTCTATAATAGTTTCTTTCTGATTGAAATGTTCTTTCTAACATATACTCTGGGGGTTTGTATATGCTTGGCCCAAGGAGGGGCACTATTAGAAGCTGTGGCCTTGTTGGAGTAGGTGTGTCACTGTGGGCATAGGCTTAAAACTCTAACCCTAGCTACTTGAAATTCAGTTGTCCACTTGCAGCCTTTAGATGAAGATGTAGAACTCCAGCTCCTCCTGTACCATGCCTGCCTGGATGCTTCCATATTCCTGCCTTGATGATACTGTACTGAACCTCTGAATCTGTAAGGCAGCCCCAAGTAAATTCTGCCTTTTGTAAGACTTGCCTTGGTCATGGTGTCTCTCCACAGCAGTAAAACCCTAACTAAGACAGAACTTTGTACCAGGAGTGATGCATTGCTGTGATAGACCTGATTATGCTTTTGTTTGGAAGAATGTGGATTTGGGGACTTTGGGTTTAGAAAGCAGTTGAATGTTTTAAGTAGAGCCTTAATTAGCCGAGCTAGAGGAAATATGGAAGTCTTTGTTGCTGTGAGTGATTTAAACTGTGCAGACCTGGGCTAAGAGGTTTCAGTGGAGAACAACTTTAATATGTGGCTAAAAGATTGTTTTGTGATGTTGTGGTGAAGACTGTAGCTGCTTCTTGCCTTGGAAAGGCAGGGAGGGACACACTCTGGAGATGCTAACAAGCCATCTTAGCTGATAAGGTGGGTTTCAGTTGCACTGAGAGACTGAGGGAACAAACTAGATAATGACATCTGGCTTACACATAAATTTGCATACACATTGCCTTGCTGCTGCATATACATGAAGACATAATATCACCTCTGAACAAAATAAATAAAAGGAAAATGATATATTCTTAAGTCAGCATGCTTGGAAATATATTCTGTATAGCATCTATTCTACTAAGTTCAATTTTATCCTTCTTACAGTATTAAAAGTATTTGAAGCAAAGAGTCAAATGTCTGCAAAGTTACTCTATGACAGTGACTACAGGCACTCTGATTTAATGCCTCCATTGCGTTTATGGGCAATTAACTAAAATGGAGAAGTTCTGTTCAATATAGGACCAGGGCACTGTACAGAAGATTACATAGGATGTATCTGGAGTGTGTTCTGACACATCTTGGTGGAATTATTGCAGAAGCAGCCTTGGATAATCAAAAGAAGGTCAGAACCCATCACCTGAATAATTTTCTTGACATGCTATCATCAGTCATAAGTGAGTGATCTCCCATCCAAATGATCTCCTTCACTCTTGCCCAGGTTAGATTAGCTGTGTACCAAATCAGAACCGAGTGAACACTAAAAAACTTGAAATTAGCCATGGAAGTGCAAGTCACACAACATTTTTTTGAATAATAGGGTAAGACAAAAGAAGCAGCTTGTGAAAACAAAGCTATAAAATGAGTTGAAAGATTATAACATGAAAACCTCATGTACAGGGAAAGCCATTCAAATGGGGTAGGAGGACCAAAATGAATACTAGCCTTGGGTAAGGCATAAAATATACTAAAATACCAGATAATATGTATTGAAATATGTGATTGTCAGAAGTTTCTATACTTGTTCTTAACCTTCCCCCTTTTTCTTTCTCTTGGTTTTACTTAATAAGTAGGTTAGTCTAATATAAATTTGTATAGAGGAATAATATATTGAATCTAAGTTTTTGTGTTTCTTAGCTATTGGCTCTTGTGCATTACCTCTGTACTGGATATATAAATGCATTGCTCAAAATGTTAATAAACATAATTAAATTACATAAAGTATGCCTAAAGACCCAACACAGCTGCCTCTATAGGAAGAATAGCTTTATCAGTGTGTCTTCTTGTATTCAGGACACCAGCTGGATGCTCAGAATTTTCAATATGCAAAGTACAAAGTGAGTTCTGTGGAGGAACAGTGGTCAAAATGGGACTGACAATAAAAACTACTGACAATAAGTGGAAGCCACTGTCACTCCCAGACTCAAAGATGAGCTGTGACTTATTGGAAGCCATTACTTGTTTGGGCCTTAGCAGAAACAGAACACTGTCTATCACGATGCCTGGTAGAGAAAGATTACCTAAATGGGAACCCAATTCCCCTTTTCTTTGCAGTCTTCTGTCTTGTCTTCAATTATACTAAATTACATTAAAACAGCCTGCAAGGGACCCTATGGCTCAGAAGCATAAGTCCAGTGGCTACAGGCCAAGTTGTAAAAGTCAGTAAATCTACATGAGCTAATAGAAAGGATTCAGGCTTTATATATGAACACTTGCCCTGTAAAGTTAAGGAAAATGGTCCAGAAATAAAAATAGTTGCTAATCTGAACACTTGTCCTGTAAAGTTGAGGAAAGTTGGCCCCAAAGTAAGAATAACACACGTTATGTTAGGTCAGATTTATATGTTGACAGGTATTGAGAACATAGGAATGATATTATTAAAGTGTATTTGTGTAAAGAAAAGCTAATAGAAAACTTCGTAATTTTCTATTGTTCATCAATATACTAAGATTTAACACTGTTTTTAAGGCACAATACTTTGAATGACCAGATACTTTTGATACATCATTTTTGTTTGTTTGCCTGTATTTATTTTCTGGCCAGTGTGTGTTTGTGGTAGGGTTGGTAACAAGGAAAGTGTCATCAGAGTTGTAGTGGTTATGCAGAAGAGATACATGAGTCTTTCCTGAGAAAGGGAAATATCTGAGTCTTTCCTACAGATTTGTCATATTTTGATAAAACACTTCATGTTCTCTAATAAAGACCCAGAAGGTGACTTAGAAGTGCCTACAATGGTGAAAAGTATACAATACTGATACCAGGTATATTATTTCAGAGCTATAAAGATCTAGGAAGACACATACATGGAATGAATTTCCATTGGTTTTGAAATATACCAAAAATTTGTAATGAAATAACATGATGTGAAATGACAGAAAATATCAGTTTATGATGGTTTTCAATAAAATACATTAACATCATTAAACACACAAACAAAAATCCATTCCTCATAAATATATGTCTTCATCATAATTAGGTTTTTTATAATATGGTTGACCTGTAGGAAATTGTGTCTTAGTGTCTGTCAAGGTCAGACATTGTAATACTACTTTGCTAAGAATTTGCTGACCTCCAAGATAAGTAATTGAAGTTGGTCAGATAATAAACCATATTAAGTGTCTTCTATAAGGTGGTTTTTGCATAAACCTTCATTATCACAAGGTTGCATATATATTAAAGTAGCAGAAATGGTATTAAATATGCAGATTGGCCCAAGCCAGGTGACAATATTCATTCTTATTTTTTGAAGGCTTATAGAATAAAAGGGTCTGTCATATTATCTCTTCTTCTCAATACTATATAACAAACTAAATTAAGAAATTAAATAAATTATTAGCATTGTTAATATATAAAAGACAGTTAGTGTGATAGAATATGAAATAAAATTTTTTATTACAAGAACAAATGCATTTAAAATTGAACTTATATACTTGTTTAATATAAAATTATAATATGCAATAATATGAACATAAGCAACAGAAACCAATACTACTTGGGTATATCAGAACCCAGTTCTCTCACCACAGCAAGCCCTGAGTACTCTAACACACTGAAAAAGCAAGATTCTGACCTAAAATCTCATTTCATAAAGATGATAGAGGATCTTGAGGAGGACATAAATAACTTCGTTAAAGAAACAGAGGATAATATGTGTAAGCAGGTAGAAGTTCTTAAAGAGAAAACACAAAAATTCCTTATAGAAATACAGGAAAACAACCAAACAAGTGAATGAATGAAACAAAACCATCCAAGATCTAAAATGGAAACAGATACAGCTAAGATATCACAAATGGAGGCATCCCTGGCAATGGAAAACCTAGGAATGAGATCAGGAGTTACAGGTGCAACCATCACCAACAGAATACAAGAGATGGAAGAGAGAATCTTAGGTGTAAGAGATACTATAGAAGGTATTGACACAAAAAATCAAAGAAAATACAAAATGCACAAAGCTCCTAACCCAAAATAGCCAGGAAGTTGAGGACACAATGAAAAGACCAAACCTAAGAATAAGAATAGAAGAGAGTGAAGATTCCTAACTCAAAGAGCAGGAAAAATCTTCAACAAAACCATAGAAAACCACTTCCTTAACCTAAAGAGATAGTCAGAAACATACATGAAGCCTATAGAAGACTACATTGATTAGACCAGATAACAAATTCCTCCCATCACATAATAATTGAAACATTATATACACAGAATAAAGAAAGAATATTAAAAGTGGTAAGATAAAAAGGACAAGTAATATATAAAGTGGGATCTATCAGAATTATACCAGACTTCTCAAAAGAGACTCTAAAAGCCAGAAGATCTTGGATTGATATCATGCAGACCCCAAGAGAACCCAAGCCCAGGCTACTATAACCAGCAAAATTCTCAATCACTATAGATGGAAAAACCAAGATATTCCATGTCAAAACCATATTTAAACAATATCTTTCCATTAATCTAACCCTGTAGAAGAGAATAGCAGGAAAAATCCAACACAAGGAGGGAAACTACACCCAAGAAAAACCAAGAAATTAATCATCTCACAACAGACCCAAAAGAAGAGAACCACACAAACACAATACCCTCTAACAACAAAACTAACAGGAACCAACAAACATTGATTTTTTATATCACTCAACATCAATGAACTCAATTCCCCAATAAAAAGACATAGGCTAACAGACTGGATAAATAAAAATAACCATCTTATCAAAAGCAATCCACAGATTCAATGCAATCCTCATCAAAATTTCAACTCAATTCTTCACAGAGATAGAAAGAGCAATTCTCAAATTAATCTGAAATTAAAAGAAAAACACAATAGTGGAAAAAAATTCTCAACAATAAAAGAACTTCTGGGGAAATCACAATCCCTGACCTCAAGTTGTACTACAGAGCAATAGTACAATAGTAAAAATAGTAAAAAAAAAAAAAAATCATAGTATTGTTACTGAGACAGACAGGTACATCAAAGGAATATAATTGAAGACCCAAAAATAAACTCACACACCTTCAGTCACTTTATCTTTGACAAAGAACAAAAACTATCCAGTGGGGGGGAAAGGCATTTTCAGCAAAGGGTGCTGGTCTAACTGGAGGTCTGCATGTAAAAGAATGAAAATTGACCCATTTTTATCTATGTGAACAGAACAAAGCTCAAGTCCAAGTGGATCAAGGACCTCCACATAAAACTGGATATGCTGAATCTAATAGAAGAGAAAGTGTGAAAGAGCCTTGAACACATCAGTACAGGGGAAATTTTTCTTAATAGAACACCAATGACTCAGGCTCTAAGACGAACAATTGTCAAAAAGGACTTCATAAAATTGAAAATCTTCTGTAAGGTAAAGGACACTGTCAATAGGACAAAACGACAGACTACACATTAGGAAAAGATCTTTACCAACCCTACATCTGATAGACCCCTAATATCCAAAATACATGAAGAACTCAATAGGTTAGACTCCAGAAAACTAAATAACCCAATTAAAAATGGGGTACAGTGCTAAATAAATAATTCTCAACTGAGGTATCTCAAATGGCCAAGAAGCATCTAAAGAAATGTTTAACATGCTTAGTCATCAGGGAAACACAAATCAAAACGTCTCTGAGATTCCACCTCACACCAATCAGAATAGATAAGATCAAAAACTCAGGTGACAGCACATGTTGGCCAGGATGTGGAAGAAGAGGAACACTCTTCTATTGCTAGTAGTAGGCCAAAATGTGGATTCTTCAATCCCACCTAGAAGGGTTTAACAAAATAATCACAGAAAGCAGACAGAAGAAGGTTCCTAGGTTGGAGAAGGGAGAGGGAGGGAAAGTATCATGTATGAAAGAGAGAGATGTCCAGAGGCCCAGGTGACTGAATAAAAATATGTAGCAGCAGGTGGTGGGGAATAGGGGGGAAATGACCAGAGAGTCCCAGATGCCAGGGATGGAGAGGCTCCATGTCCCAGTGAGTATGGCATTATCCCAAATATCTAACAGAAGAGAGATAGAACCTGAAGGGATTATCTCTAGTAGATAGATGAGCCCAATTTGAGGGATGGGGTCACTCATCCATCTCAAAATCTTTATCCCAGAATTTTTCCTGTCTTAAAGAAACATTGGGGCAAGAAATAGAGCAGAGGCTGAAGAAAAGGCCATCCAGAGACTGCTTAGGATCCATACCATCCACAGTCACCCAACCATGACACTATTGATGATGACAAGAAGTGCTTACAGACAGGAGACTGGTGTATAGCTATCCTCTGAGAGGCTCTGCAAGTACCTGACTAAGGCAGATGCAGATACTCAGCCAACCATCTGACCTACCCCTGGGACCGCAATTGAAGAGTTAGGGGAAGGAATGAAGGAGCTGAAGGGGTTTGCAACCCCACAGGAAGAACAACAATATCAACTAACTGGACCCCACAGATCTCCCAGTGACTAAACCACTAACCAAAAACTATACATGGATGGGTCCATAGCCCCTGCTAAATATGTAGCAGAGGATTGGCTTATCTGGCATCAATGGGAGGGGAGGCCATTGGTCCTGTGGAGACCTGTTTTCCCAGCAAAGGGGGATGTTAGAGGTGTCAGGCAGGAGTAGGTGGGTGGGTGTGTGGGGAGCACCCTCTTAGAGGTAAATGAGATGGGGGGATAGAGCAGGGGTAATTGTGGAGGGGAGACCAGGAAGGAGCACAATATTTGAAATATAAATAAATAAAATAATTAATTAAAATAAATAATAAAATAAAATCAAGCTAAAAGGGGGGAGATTCTCTGTTCAATGTAGTTGTCATGATCACTGGGGGTGGCTATGCATGATTGTATATACATAGATGACTCCAACCAGCATGCCTTAGGTCAGAAACAAATCAGAGCAATTACTGTATATGATAATATCAGAAATCTGTGAGATTTTAAGTGTATAATGGAGAATTAAGCTACCAGAAACATGTAGAAACAGGAATTGTTTGCAGGGATTTAGAAGGATTGTGTCCTGTGGGGTCAGCAGCATCTCATGTCAGAGTACCAAAGAGGGAATACCAGGAAACACAAGCTGGGAGGTAGAATGGTTAAGGAAACAGATCTCTACACAGTAGAAGGAACTCATTGATTCTAGCAAGAAGAAAGAAAAATTTGAAACTCGGTCTTAATTAATAACTGTAAAAAACCCATAATTTAACGTATGAGTATATAGTGGCATAGAAATCATATCAATGTGATTGCAATTATTCAAGGTATGCATAGGTTAATGCTTGATTATTTATTAGAAATTATTAAATTTAACATATGGTTGCATATATTTTATATAAACAAATGAAATCCTTTCATATACATTGTTTGTACTGGGTCACAGATGTAAGACTATAGTCGTACAAATTCAATTCCAGAAGAAAAAAATCACGTGTAATTATAAAATATACTTTCTATAAAGGTACTCTTTTCATTATTAAAAATAGCTATAATGATGTTTAATTATTATTTTCCTTTATCAAAGACAGTTTGTAGTTTGAACTCCATTTTTAAAGTCTACCCTGCTTACAGTCACTGCAGCAGCATATAATTTTTGTAATAACCCTTAAAACAGTTTTGGTGCATAGTATTCTTCTGAAGCTCCTCTTTTTCCCTTTAAATGACTGATGTTATAAACAAGTAACTGTTAAATATGGTTTATTTCACATAGCCACTTGAGTTCAATAAAATAAACTACTTTTACTTCAAAGGTGTTAAGAAAAAACACATTTTGCTGAGACTTCATCATCTATTCATTGGCAGTAAAACACAAAGTTCTCGCTACTTCTCTTTACAATGTAGGCTTGAATTTTAATTAGAAAATAGCTGCTTTCATTGATGGAACAAAAAAGTATCTACGGTATGGTACAGGTGACATCTTGTCTTAGTTAAGCTTTCCATTGCTATGAAAAGACACCATGACCATGGCGACATTTATCAAGGAAAGAATTTAATTGGTGCTGGCTTACACTTCACATGTTTAGTCCATTGTTGCCATGGTAAGAAGCATGGTGCTGTGCAGGCAGGCATCATCTTGAGAGTTAGCTAAGAGTTCAACATCTGGGTCCACAGACAGCAGAAAGTGAGAGTGAAGCATATGCATTTCAAACTGCAGAGCCTTCATCCCAGGGATACACTTATATCAACAAGGCTGCTTCTACCCCAACAAGGCCACGCCTCCCAATCATGTCAGCCATGCATCCCAATAGTACTACTACTTTTTAGGCTATGGTGGACATTTTCAAACTACCACAGACCTCTCTTTAGAATGTTTCTTGGTGAGTAGGACAGCTCAATGCAAAACAAATGACTCTTGATCTCTGCCTCACTCCATCAACAAAACTCAATGGTGGATTACTAATACAGCTAAGGGTAACAGGCTAAACACATCCACTCACGTAAAACATACAAGCATACATATATCTAGAATAAAATACTAGTAAATATCATTATCCAAAGCACAAAAGGCAACTTCCAGTACAAACCCATAAATAGTAATTTTGTCAATTTAAGGTCTCTTTATAAATTTTTATATTAGAAGAATTTAAGAGACCACAGAATGGGTAGATTACATGCATAAGTAAAAAAAAAAAACTTCAGGATATGTAAATAATTTCTTTAGTAATATTAAAGAAATATACTACTTAGTTATAAAGAAAGCAAAAGACTTTTATCTGGTGATTTACAAAGGAGTCTACTCAAAGACTTAAAAAATGTAAAATGTTCAAATATAACCATTATCTAGGAAAGTCAAACTTAGAAAGCAATGATAGAACTACCACTTTTAATTGTAGTGGAAGGATGATCATTATTGCACAATATGAAAACTTAAACCCTTAAAAAACATTGCATTTAAGATGAAGAGAGAAAAACAAATCAATTCTAATACCTATGCACAAACATGGCTAAAATAAAAATAGAAGCTAAACAAAGCACTGGTATGGATAGACACTGTATGCTACTCATACTGATGGAGAGTGGCCGTCTATTACAAATATTTTAGAAGACAATATTTTAGCATTTAGTTAAGTTGGACATATGTTTTCATACAGAAGAAGGTTCATTTTCAAATGTATATCCAAGGCATGAATGTATATTCTTATTAGGACACATGTAGTACAAAGATTGTAATGTTTATGTTAGCCTAAGACATATATAATTCAAATAGCTGCTAACAGTTGAGCATTTAAATAATTACTTACTAATTAAGTGTATATTTTCAAATATGAACCTTGTAAAAGTAATTATTGAACAGTGAGCACTATCAATAAATCTCAAATTACATAATATTCAAATGTAAAAAAAGAAATTTTATCAACCAGTTCCATATTTTGCAAAAATTAAATAATAGAAAGACTAGCTTGCTATGTTAATTCCAATTTGGTATTTTTAAGGAGGATAAGTAGAAAAGGAATGGGGAGTTGCCTTATTTATAGATAAGGTTCTTCTTTTTAGCCCAAGCATTATTCACACATGCAATTTTCACTTCATGAGTGTTTATTGTGATGTTCACATATGATTTATGTACCCTTCAGCATATATCTCTATTCAATAAAATGTTCATGAGTGGAGGTTAATATAAAAGTTAATGTTTATGTATAAACCAATTTACTCCTGGGAGAAGTAAGAATAATGACAATGGATCATAAAAGTTAAGAAGTTCTTGAACAATAAAATCCAATCTAGAAGCCAGGCAGTGGTGGTGCATGCCTTTAATCCCAGCACTTGGGAGGCAGAGGCAGGCAGATTTCTGAGTTCGAGAGTTCGAGGCTAGCCTGGTCTACACAGTGAGTTCCAGGACAGCCAGGGCTACACAGAGAAATCCTGTCTTGAAAAAACCAAAAAAAAAAAAAAATCCAAACTAGATCAGACATTGGAGGAAAAATCACATTTTGGAATGAATAAATGGTTGCACCATAGGAACTTAAGATATATACTGAATAAATTTATCAATTTAGTATATTTAAATTGATGCAATGAAGTCTATTTAAAGTTGGATTTATCAACATTGGTTTTAAAACTTTATTTTAATATAAGCATATAATATACTTTGTGGTGATTTTCCCATACCCTGCTATGTTGCTTTTCAAGGCTTTAATCCCTCACATTACTTTTCCTTGTTCCATTAATTAGATTTGTTTCTAGTTTCATGTCATTTGCCTGTAACATACAGGTTTTCGTATATCTATATAAACTCTAAGCCCCATGAATGAGAGAAAATTTTTCATTTACTCTTTCTTAGATTAGCTTAATTTGCTTAATATTATTATCTATAGTTAAACTCATTTGCCTGAAAATTATATGACTTCATTATTGTTTATGTCTGAAAATAAAATACAGTGTATCTAAACCACACTTTCTTTATCCATTCCTCTGTTGGTGAACATTTAGATTGATTGCCTAAGAGATATTAAGAAAGGGAAACTAGTAAATACTGATTTGTACTGTCTCTACATAGTCTTCATTTGAACCTGTTTTGAGTAGAATTGCTTGATCACATGGTTTCTCTTTTTTTAGTTTTATAAAGACCATTCATAATTATGTTCAAGTGGCTGGACTAATTCCTATTCCTACGAAGAGTGTTTAACTCATCAGCATTTGTTACTCAGTTTCTAAAACACTCTTATTTTAACTGGACTGAGATGTAGTCTCAGTGTAGTATTAATTTATATTTCTCTAATGGCTAGTGATATTGAGCATGCTTTCTTATGCTGATTGGCCATTTCTATTTTATATTATAACAAAGCATCAACTCATCTCACCAGCCCATTTACTGGCTGCATTTTTGTACATTTTGTTTCTTGATTCATTTTAATGCAGTTTTGAAAACACTCATATTAATACTCTCTCATGTATATAGCTATCTATTTTATTTCCCCAACTCTATAGATTCTCTGTTTATTAGGTTTACTTGCCTCCTTCTCCACACTCCTGTCAGGCATGTTGAGAAGGAGTGTGCATCACTGAGCTGAGGAAACTGATGAGTGAAGTAAACTTGAAGAAACTGACACTGAGATTATACTGAAACTTTTCAAATCAAGGTAAAAAGCTACCACTGTACTATTTCACGTTCCCTCTAAGATAAACATATTGGGAAGGCTTCTACAAATCAAAACCAATCAAAATGTATAAAAAATAAAATAATGTAATTAAAAACTATTTGGGGACATCAGGCAAGAACAAGTGGGCATAGATTTTTATAAACAAAAGTATTAATATCCTTAAAGTAAATGGATTTAACAATGCAAATACAAGACATTAGAGAATACATAGTTAATAGCAGAAAATATTATTAAACAACTTAAAAGACAGATTTTAAGTTAAGTACAATTGTGACAATAGGAAAAATGCAAGATCAAGATTTAATAACACGAGAAATGTATTCACAAGCCCACAATGCTCAGTTAGATAATGCGACAAAACAAAGAATTCTTCACCATAAATCTAAACAATATAGTATGTGAAGTTTGCTAACAAATAGCACTGTGTATACCTTCACATAACTGATAGAATTTATAAAGGAGGAGCCATGAAGAGGGGCAAGAAATGGTCAAATACTTGAGAAAACACTGATGATACCCCAGGAATCTCATGAATATGCACCCTGAATGCTCATTATATGATGATTGCCTAAGGCAGGGCTATTTTGGTGTAATAAAACATTATAGCCAAAAGCAACCTGGTGAGGAAAGCATTTATTTTGGTCTATAATTGTAGTCTAATTACCCAAGGAACGTATGGGAATAACTCAAGACAGGAATCTGGATATGGGACCAGAAGCAGAGGCCATGGGGAAGTGCTGCTTTCTGGCTTTGTTCTCATGAGTTTCTCAACCTGCTTTCTTAGTATAATCAGCACCACCAGCTCAGCAGTGGTACTCTCCATACTGAGCTGGGCACACTGGTATCCATCTTCGATGCACTACAGGCTAGTAAACAGGCCAGCCTGGTGGGAGAGTGTTTTCAATTGAAGTTTCTTATTCCAAAATGATACTAGCCTTGGTCAAGTTGACATATAAAGTTGCCAGCACAATGATCATAGAGTTGAACTAAAATCTACCATAAAATGGTACTGATGTATAATGAGACTTCAATTTGCCAACAATAACAACACCAGAAAATATACTCTGAAAGAGAAGAAAAACAAAACAAAACTTTAGTAATAAGCAAAGGAATACTGAGCAAATAAATTCAAATACTTCAAAATAATATAAACATATTTGCTAAACCGAGAGGAAAATGCTTTAAAAATTGTTTTATATAATGCAATGCTAGCATTCAAATGGGAAAGCAAATTGACATATCGACACGTAAAGGACAGAAAAAAAATATGTCACAGATACTTTTCTGCAAAAATTCCTTGAAATATATTTTTTAAACCATGATTTTCAAAAAGGAATAAAGATGAAGGTCTTGAATATATTTGCCAGCAGCAAAATCAATAAAACATGTTACGTTTTTATGATGTTTATGTAAGATGAATATTTCTTTATAAAAATAGACTATATAAAGGCATTCAGAGTTTTAAGTTTTCAATGAAAACATTTTCAAATTAGCAAAGGAAAAATAAGTAGAGGCTATTTATAGAAGAAAGAATGTAGGAGAAAACGTAAATAATTATCAGGGGGAAAGTGCTGGGCATAATTGTATTAGTCACAAAGAAATACTAATAAAAGAAATAAATGATTTACTATGTATTACTTTTCAGCTAACACTCACATGCACTTATATGATTGATTTAACCAAATCAATAACCAAAGAAATATGCTAATAATTGTGCCTCTTACCTATGATTGTTCAAAATGAAAGTTGTGGGTAAGGCAATTATGGTCATAGCTATGTCTACATGGGTGGGAGAGTCACTTTTCCTTATGTCCAAATCCAGACTTCATTTTCTAAAACTAATGTGCACTTTAGCTGAAATGTGTATTCCAGAGCAAATGAAAGAAAAGATCTAGTATGTTGTAAACTTTGCCTGCATGGAAACATTGTCAAATGAACAAAGGAAAAATTAAGAGTAGGCTTATTTTTAAAGATTCCTCTGCACACTTGTGTCTTTTATTAAAACAACTACAAAAGAAACAAACAAGCAAAAGCTGTTTCCGTTCTCCCTTCAGCTCTGGGCTTAAAAAAGCCACCTTTATCTAGGTCTTCCCATGCCTTACCCTTTTAATATTTCTTTCCCCTCTGTAGCATTGCTGTTCTATCTGTGTTTTCCAAAACACTGATGTTTATCTAAAACTGTTACGGATATGTTCCTGTATAACCGTTGTCTGCAGTTTTCTCATCTACTGCTTGGAATAAAAGCTCCATATAAAAGCAAATGGATCTGTTGTTCCCACTATTGAAGCCCTGTAGCAGCTTTTGGGAAAATATTAAATACTAAATAAGTATTTGAAGAATGAATGAATAAAAGAGTGAATGTAGATTTTTACTTTTCTAATCTATAAACTGAAGACATGTCTGAAATTAGATTCAGGCAATAAGCAGAAGCTAAGCAGAAAGCCGGACTGTTCATCACCACTATTACTGACTCAGGGATAAAACGGTTTTGAATGGCAGAGATGATCATAACACGTTATTGACTCTGGCTACTAAAACTTATATTAAGGCAGAGTTCTGTAATGGTTTCATTATAATTGCTTTTGTGGTTTGTCCTATATCATGGAAACAAATAATGCTCTGCTCTTTCTAAATAAAAATAATAAAGCCTTGTTGTTGGATATTATTAAAAACATACTTATTTTCATGTGAGCAACGTAATTATAAATTGGAATGTCTTCACCTCAAGTAGATCTACTGCTTCTGCAATGTTAACAAACCATCTCTCTACATCTCTCCCTCTGTAAGTTCCTGCAGACACAGTAATGCATTATTTTAATGGGAACAAGGTAACATTTGTGGTAACTAGATGAAATAGTGATCCTAGTATGTTTGACTAATTTACTTCAGCAGATATATTGAAATGTACTAAAGCCAGATGTTCAAGGTGCCAAATTGAACAATGAAACTGCCTAGTCTTTGACTTATAATTCTGGGAAAACAAACCTGTTTTTGCTTTTGTATGTTTGCAAAGGTGATGTAAAAAGTTTTGGGTCCTCTAAAACTGATTTATGCAAGAGTTTTATTAAGGCTGGTGGATAGCTTAAATAAACCATGTAGAAAGATTCACAGATATATTGAAGGTCATTTCTTCCAAAAAAATAAACAAACACATCCCTTCCATGATTATATCTTGGCAAAGAAAAGCAAAAATAGCAGAAGGATTTAAATCAAGAAGGCCTGCTCAAAAAGATTTTAAAAAATCAATTTTCTAGAGTCATATATAGAATTTCCTCTGTAGTGAAGACATAAGTAGCACCACTTTATGCTGTTGTGTGGTTTTTGTTTTGTTTTTTTACAATATTTAAGAAATTCATTGTCACATATGGAGAAGGTATATCAATTTTGGCTAACTGGAAGAAAATAATTTCAGATATGTCAATTAAACATATGATTGGTACAAGAGGAAAACAGTATTATTTATTATGCCATTATCATAATAACCAGAGGCCCATCTAACACACATGTTCACACACACACACACACACACACACACTGCTGTAAGACATTCATAGCAAAGTAATAACACTATATCTCCACTACTTCTATTTAAAAGTAGCTTTGAGTTAAAAAGCAGGTTTCAAAAAGCATTGAAGTGTAAATTCTGAGAATGGCTGTTATAATCAACTCCTGGCTGATTTGAATCTGAATGAACTCTGTTGTATGGAATAATAGGAATCTTCCACCATTCCATTTTAATACTGCGTGAGTTGACATCCATCTATGGTTGAGAAGAATACTTTCTGAGTCAAAAGAAAAAAAATGAAGTTTATATCATATTGTTGAAAATGAAAATGTTGAGAATAGATGAATTGATGAATTGAAGAGATAAAGTCCCTAAATAGTTCAGAGTCTTATTCCACCTGTGAACTCAGTTCAAGACATCAAACGTCATGATATGTCAAGAAAACATGACACTATAAAAGACACTCAATTACTTTTCAGCGACTTACTCCAAGGAAATAAAGCATTATGAATTGTTTAGCAAAATTAAAAGTAATTATTTTGTGGAAATTCTGTGGTCTGGAAAAGTACTCTAAAACACTTACAGACATCTTAGTAAAATAGAGAAAATAAAATACATAAAACTTAAATGTTTAAGACAAGGAGGAAGCAGGGAAGAACAAGGACAGAAGCCAGAGACAGAGAGAGATACAGAGAGACAGAGACTGAGAAAAACAAACAAATAGAAAGGGAGTCAGAGAAAGACAAAGAAAGAGACAGGCATACACACAAAGAGAGATGTACATAGAGAGAGAGAATAAAAAGAAACACACACGTACACATTCTATAACTGAAGAATGTACTAGATGAAAAATAAAATAATGAACATCTGTGAGGTGTCATCAGGAGAGATAATATGTGGATTTTTCAAATCTCAGAAAAAAGAAAAAGAGAGAAAGTGACAGAAAGTGTACTTAAATAAAGGATACTCAAAAATAACCCCCAAACTTTCAGTCCAAAGATAACATTGAAGCAGATAATAATTTAGTCATCCTTGCTGAAACAAGCAAGAATATCTGTTATATACAATCTTCAAGAGATTATCAAAGGAAATTTTGTCAGGAAATCATGAGATGAGGTATCCCAAGTGTTGGAAAACAATCCCAGGAAAAAAATAATATAAAAATCAAACCAAAAATAACAAAAATAAATAAGCAAGCAAGCAAGCAAGCAAAAAGAACAACAAAAACTAAGAGTATTCTCTCATAAAAGTTAACTGTCAAAAATTTGGGGGATAGAAAGATTTTCCCAGGTAAAAAGGGCAGGGGGATTTCATTAGTCTGCATTACTACATTTAAGTCTACTGATAAGAAAGGCTAAAGGAAGTGTGTTCTGTGGGATAAGTCGGGGAGATACCAAGTTTGAGGTTATCCTTGGATATAAAGCAATACCACCTGTCAGAAAAGGGCTGTGGGAAGGTTCCACAGTTTTCTCATGATGAATTGTCATCATATTATGCACAGGTCTAAATGGGGAATATTCTGATATCAATGTTTTGTGACACAAAATAATCTCTCAGATAATTATCCTTGATGAACATTGATTTAAAAAATGTCTGAGAAAGTAGTTAAAAGTGAACCTCTTTAACAGAGAAATGAGGACATAATATGGTTAAAGTAGCTTCAAACAAGAAATAAAGTGGGGTGCAACATATTCATATCAATAATCATAATAAGGTAAACAAAAAACAGAATCAGGGATAAAAATAATTCTAACATCTCAAAAGGTTCAGAATACTCTTGATAATACTTGAAATCTTTTATGATTAAAAATTGTCAGTCAGATACAGAAAGATCTTGTCTCAGGAGAAAAGGCCATACATAGTCAGTCATATCCTCTGAAATCAGGAACAACAAAGTGAGTCCATTTTCTGAAACAACATTAAAATTAGCACTAGAAGTTTCATCCATAGCATTTTTGACGAAAAATAAAAAAAGAAGACAACAGTTAAGGAGGAATTTCTGTTACCTCCATTTGTAGATGATATAAATTAATAAAGAGAAAATGCTAAGCTTGGGGAAGAGAGATTTTTAGTGGATGAGAACTAACTAACTAACTAACTAACTGTGTTTTTCAGAGGATCTAGGTTTCATTCTCAGTAGTCAAATGGCTTACAATTCTCTGTAACTTTAATTACAGAGGATCTTATATCTTCTTCTGGTCTCCTTGGGTACCACATGCATGTCTAGACAGATATGAATGGAGGTAAAACTCCCATACACATAAATAAATTAAATAAATAAATAAATAAATAAATAAATAAATAAATAAAAGCTTTTGTCTATAAAACTCAATGATCAGGAGAGAGAATAACCAAGTCATAGACTAGGAGAAAATCTTCCATTGAACATAGAGAGTTTGAGTTGGTGCTTGCATGGAGCCTTATCCTTATATCTAGACTCTTTGGCCTGACAAGATATTCTTTAAACTATGGAAAAAGAAAACTGGACAGTAACACAGACACCAAACCTCTGACCTACAATGTTTCCTGCAAGATGTACTGTGCCAGTTGTGGCACAGAATTTGCTGGAGTGTCCAATCAATGTCTGATTTAACTTGAAGCCCTCTCCATGAGTGAAATTCCATGTCCAACACTGACTTGATCGCCAGGAACCAGATAATGGATAGGCCAGAGATCTAGGATTGTGTGCTCAGTTGTAATCAGACAGGCTTCCTCTGATAGCCATGGGAGGCAGTACAGAGATCCACAGCCAGATATTATTTGCAGAGTCTAACATGGAGGTCTTCTTTGAGCTCAATCACTTGGGGGTCTGGGAACCCCAGAATGGGGGAGGAAAGTTTATAAGAGTAGATGGAGTACACCAGGAGAACATTGCCCACTAAATCAATTAAGCAGGGCTTTTATGGGTTCATAGAGACTAAAGGGCAGGCAGGGGGCTTGCATGGGTCCACACAAGGTCCTTTATGTATATGTTATGGCTGTTAGCTTGGTGTTTTGTGAAACTCTGAAGAGTAGGAGTAGATATGTCTAACTCTCCTGCCTGCTCTTGAGACTCTTTTTCTCCTATTGGGTTGAAGTATCCAGCCTCCATAGGAGGGCTTTTGCCTTGTCTTACTTTGTTTTGTTGTGTTGTATTTATCCTTTTTGTCTCTTGGAAACCTGTTCCTTTCTGAAAGGGACTTAGGGGGAGTGGATCTGAGGAAGGGGGAGGTGACAAGGTGAGCTGTGAGGAGTAGAGGAAGAGGAAACTGGTTGGAATGTATTATAGGAAAGAAGAATATGTTCAATTAAGAAAGCAGAAAGTAATCTTCATCAGCTATTTATCTGATAGATAATAAATAATAATATATAGTAAATAATAAATATTTACTACATGAAGAACTAAAAAATGTTGACAACAAAAGAGTGATAATTAAAGTGTCAAAAATATTTGGAGGTATTTTTCAAAAGAAGAGATACAAGTGTCCAAAATGCATGACAATAATGTTTAATATATTTAAGTATCAGAAAAATAAATATGAAACTTCACTTGAATTCTATGTCATCCAAGTTAGGATGAATATTAACAAAAGACAATGAATAATAAGAGGTAATGATCCCTTGCACAAAACAGAATTCTTAGAGTATTAGTGGGGAATGAAAATTTTTATAAACGTGGAGGAAAATACATGGACATTTCTCAAAAACTAAAAAGAGACCTGCCAATGATTCAATTATACCATTCTTTGATATTTAGTTGAAGAGATAGTGTCACATCATGTTTTACTGAGTCACTATTTACAGTAGTTATGATAAGGGATAAATCTTGGTACTTCACAGCTGAACTGATACAGAAAATAGGATACTATGTATTCTTGGAATGTTATGTTTTCTTAAAGGAGAATGAAATTGCTTTGTACTGAAACAATACGGGCAGCAGTAGACAACATTTTGTAGTGATATTAGCCTGTTACAAAAAAGATAAGTAGCATGCAGTTTTCTTCTTCATGTAGTAATAAGCAAAGAAGATGACTTGGAAGTAGAGGACCACTTAAAGGGAGGGACAAGGACAACTAGATGTGGAGAGAGGAAAAAAAGAAAATGCAAAGGGAACTGGAACAAACATTATTAAAACAATGCAAATAATATGAAATTGGCAGAAGTCCGCTGAGTTTGTTTTCTGTTGGCTATTACTTCTTGCCATGAGTTCTAGCTTTACAATCAAACACAGGAGTTTACTCATTTGAGTAAAGGATTCTAGCACTGGGCCACATATACACGCCAATTTTAATGCTGATCAACTAATTGTTGTATTTAAAATGTTCTTTCCTTCCTTGCTGTTTTATTTTGTATTGTTTCATTTCGGATAATCTTATGTATTACAGGCTTTCCTCAATGTCACTCTCCAGCCCAGAATGACCTTGATTTCAGAATTCTTCATTTAGCATCTCAAATGCCGAGATGACAGGAGTATTCCTCCAAGCCTGATAATACTTTTATGTTTTGAGTTGTCACATATTTCCCCAAGCAATCTAAAAGTTTTGAAGCTCCAAAAATCAATATTTATTCTTACTGCCCATATGTTACCTGGTAGCCTTCTATTCTGCTTAATGCTGTCTTATTCCTCTTTTTTCTCCCTACTTCTCTCTTAACTTCAGGTTACAATTTCATTTTTCCTATATTGATTTTTATTACCCATTTGAAGATTACTACCCATCACTCAAGCATCTGTGCAATATCTTGGAGACATCTGGGAGATTAGACAGAATGTAGAGTAGAAACTCTGCATTGCAATTCCATTGTTGTCAGCAAAGCCAGGGCTTGATTCTATAGATAAGAGTGGCTGAGTCAGTAGGACCATATTGCCTGAAAGTTTTGACGATTACAGCCTTTGTGCTCCAATGAAGGAAATCAACATCCATGTTTCCATAAGGTTCTCAGATGACTCATTACACACATGTTTGGGCAGCTCTAGACTAGTTTTGTAGTACTTTCAAATGCTTTCTTTTCTTGCTTTTGCTACATGGCCAACACAGGTACTTAAGTTCATCAGAACCAATAAAGGCCCATGGTTTTGGAGGAGCTGTGATCTCAAAGATTGCCAGCTGTTTTAAAGAAGTAATCAAAATCTCAAGAGGGCCTCTCATCAGTCACTAAATTCTCCTTTCTCAGTACCCTTTCCTCTCTCTTGTGTGTTACTAGCAAACCTGATTATGCTTCAAGTACAGCATTTGATAAATAGTATTAGATTTGTGTCTGCGTGTTTCTGTCGGTATTACCACTGTTAGGGAGAAGCCTGTGCTATCTGAAACATGTTTACTACTGAGTATTTAATTCATAGGTGTTGATAATTTTTGTAGCTTTTAAAGATAGATATATTATTTAGACTCAGACATACATTTTCCCCTCTGATCAGCAATAAATCATGGTTTTAAAAACAGTATTTATTTCTTAAAAATCCACATTAAAACAAGTCACCATCTGGCTGAGGTCAGAGTGGGCAGATCTTTCCTAAATTCAGTAAGGTTGATTGATGGGTGGAGCTTGACCCTGGAACTTGCCACCTTCCACAGTATTTTTACTCTGAAAAAAAAAAATGGATATTGAGTTGGAGTTCAATATACTGATGAAGCATTCGTCTTCCTAAAGGGGAAAAATGAATGCATCCTTTCAAATTTACTAAATGTGAAAGAAGAGTGGTTACTTTTTTATTTTAATCCAATGTGTTCCGTAATATACAATTGTTGTGGGAATTATATGTATTTTATTATATTCAGTTCTCTGCAACAAATATGTATTAAACTATCTACTCACTACCACACCCATGATTCTTCTTTCCTGGCTTAGAGACAAATATAGAACAGATATTAAAACAGTATCAGTAATGAGCCACCGAGTATCACTTACTACTGACTCAACAGTTCTCACCAAAAAATTTTGACTTTCTTTTTTACAGTAGTTGAGGCATCTGAGATAGACGAGATTTAACAGTTTTTGTAAATTTGAAGTACTATTGTATGCTATTTTCACTAGTCCTTTATAATTATTTTAAGAAATCCAGAAATTATATTTTAAAAGGCATAAATTCTTACCATTCCTGCCTTTATATTTTCCTTTCTGTGAAATAACTGTTCTTTTACAAGTAGACAAAACAAGATTCTCGAGTTGAATGGCTTATATTGAATGTAACATTTTGGGAGTCTTAGTATGGTATTTGAGATGACAAAAATCATCTATAAATCTTTAGGAACCCAAAAGCCAGTGCATAACAAAGTATTTGATCCCTAGTGTGGAGGATGGTGAAACAAAAGTTGCTAGAATGTATTCTGTTGGTGTGATTGGTTTTCAATGAGTTTTCATCCAATTCTCAAATGAAAATTTTAAATTAAAATGACAACTCTTAAAAATAAATTTATGACATTGCCCACAAATTAATTTTGCCCATCTTCTAAAAGCTTCCAAAGATGCATATCCACCTGTCATCACATTTTAGAAAGCCCAAATCTTTGAAAGAAGCAAGACATTTTTATATAAATGTATCATTTTATTTTACCTTATGCAATAATCTTGTTCAATTGACTCATATTTGATTATGATGAAGAATCAACAGATCATGCTGAAGTCCTTTGTCAGGACTGGTCTTTGAATTCAAGTCCTAAAAGGATATAGAAGCCGGTTCTAGAAGTGTACAATCACAATTCCAGTATTTGTTCATGTAGAGACAGGAGGACTAGAAGTTCAATGCAAACCTTACCTACATAAAACTCTGTCTCAGAAAAGCAAAACAAAAAGGGGAGGGCTTCTTTGGTCAATTTCATTTCACTTACTACTCAAAGTCAAATACATGGATAAACACAACGCTGAACTTAGTAACAATGGGTTAATTCCAAAGAAAACAAAACAAAGCAAAACAAACAAACAAACAAACAACCATTTGTAGTATCTAAAAATAGTGAAAACAACAGAACTCTTGTGATCAATACTATCGCTGTGTATATTTATGTGTTTTTGTTGTGATAAGGTATTAGTTTTAGCAGAGTTTTCCAATTCAGTTATCTATTACAATTACTGGGCATTTTAAACATTCATTGCCCACCTTGAACCTTAAACCAATTGAATAAGATTCCCTAAGGTAGTCCAGGCTGGACTCGATCTCGTGGTCCTCCTGCCTCTGCCTCCTTCAGCAAATCCTACAGGCATGCACCACCACAACCCGCGTAGAAGGAAGACTAAAGTGGATACTTCAGTCCTTCTTAGAAGGGGGAACAAAGTACCCACGGGAGGAGATACAGAGACAAAGTGTGGAGCACAGACTGAAGGAAAGGCCATCTAGAGACTGTCCCACCTAGGGATCCATCCCATATACAGTTATAAAACCCAGACACTATTGTGGATGGCAAGAAGTGCTTGCTGACAGGAGCCTGATATAGTTGTCTCCTGAGAGGCTCTGCCAGAGCCTGACAGATAAAGAGGTGGATGCTCGCAGTCAACCATTGAACAGGGTCCCCAATGGAAGAGTTAGAGAAAGAACTGAAGGATCTGAGGGGCTTTGAAGCCTCATAGGAGGAACAGTAATATGAACTAACCAGACCTCAGAGCTCCCAAGGACTAAACCTCCAACCAAAGAGTACACATGGAGTTCCTCATGGCTCCAGAGGCATATGTACCAGAGGATGGCCTTATGAGACATCAGTGGGAGGAGAGGCCCTTGATTCTGTGAGGGCTCAATGTCCCAGTGCAGTGTAATGCCAGGACGGGGAAGTGGGAGTGGGTGGGTGGGAGGGTGGGGAACACTCTCTTAGAAGCAGGGGCAGGAGGGATGGAATAGAGAGTTTTTGGAGGGGAAACCAGGAAAGGGGATAACATTTAAAATATAAATAAAGAAAATATCTAATAAAAAAAAAAGAATCCCCAATGTTGCAGCATAGACAATAGTCGTGTGTGTGTGTGTGTGTATGTATGTGTGTACACAGGTGATTCTAATATTGATCTAAATTTCATAACTTTTGGTTCAATTGCAGTCAATTCTTAATACAAACATGACTGCTAGCATCATTCCCCAACTATCAACTAAAAACCTACCGTCATACTAAAACCTACTATCAGTTCTCCTTCTATATTACAAGTAGCCTGTCTGACAAATGAGGTTTGAAAGAGTCTTTGCATAGTGGAGTGCAGGTAAGCAGATCCAATTTGTTCTTATAATAGAAAGGTTGATTAAAGAAATCGGTGTCCATGGCAATGATGACGGAGAAGGCACTTTTAATGTTTTCTTTATAATTTACTGCTATTTTACTGTAACCACATTTGATGAGACAGCATCCACCCTCCGACCTGATGTTCTCTCAAATTTTGTTCACTATCTGCACCCTATGTGAATACCTAAGCTCTTATGAGTAAAAAGATTAAACTAATTAGAAAGTTCAACATGTAGAACATGTTTAAGGGCAATGTCCATAAAACAGATTACATACTTTAAACCAGTAATTTCACATTCCTGTTGAGTTATAGAATGGTTTAACTTCAGCTTAAACAAGAATACAATTGAATTATATTTAGTCAGAAATAAAATAATAAAATTATGCAAGTACTACCGATCTGTCTATCTATCTATCTATCTATCTATCTATCTATCTATTTATCTATCTATGTATCCATCCATCCATCATATACCTTCCTATATATCCATTCATCTGTCTACCTACCTATTATCTATCTATCTACCTATCTATCTATCTATCTATCATCTATCTATCTATCCATCTATCTACTTACCTATCTATCAATCTATCCATTTATCACCTACCTTCCTAACTATCCATCCATCTACCTACTATCTACCTACCTATTATCTATCTATCTATCTATCTATCTATCTATCTATCTATTTTTCATCTATCCACCCCCACACAGAAAAACTACAAATTTAGAAAGCTATTTTAGCCATAAAGCATTTTAAGCTTTCTGTAGCTAAGTACCAGGGGACTCGTGGAATCCACAGAAGAAATATTTCCCCAGGAAGGCAACGACCATTTGGCAAACACTCCAGGAGTATTCCCAGATGTCCCTTTGATGACTCTATTATTCACCTACATTTTCTATTCATTTTCACTGTGTGACTTGATTGATACACTACTGTTTTACTAGTGGTAACCTTCTGGTCTAATCTGATCTTGCTTTTATTTTCTCTTCAAAGAAGCATTGCTATCTGCATTCAAATCATTTATTTCATCTTGAAGTATATTAACTGAAAAGTTCCCCTATAATTTACCACATTGGGTTAGCAACAATGTTTTTACAAAGATATATGCAAAAGGTAGTTACATATGTAAATATGTACCAGAAAAGTTCAATATTGCTTTTCTTTTAGTAGCATCATTCTATAGAATTACATTTCTATAGCATTGCAGATTCAAATTTATGGGGATGTGAAATGCAATACTACACAGCATTATAAACCTTTGACAAACTTATAAGAGTATATTAAAACTAGAGGCCAATTATTAAGCAATATCTGTGCCCTAAAACACTTGCTATCTATCTATCTATCTATCTATCTATCTATCTATCTATCTATCTATAGCAAACAAATGTGTCTAGCATTTTACTTCACATCTTTACCTTAAACTTAGTATGTTAAAAATTGTGATTTAATCTTGGATGTAGGCCTGACTACATCTGGGATTGACTATGACTAAGCTGTGAGGCAGTCCCATGCGTGCTTGTCTTCACCAGGTTATTTGAATGTCTGAGGCAGAAAGACTCATCCTAAATTTGTGCTACAATTTCTGGTAGCAGCATAGATAAAAGGACACTGAAAAAGGAAACTTCTTTGGTTTGCTTGTCCTCGTTCTCCTTTGACAGTTCTGTCTATTCTATTCCTGAAGGCAGTATAAGATACAACTTATTCAGCATTCCAATGTAAACAGAAGAACAAGAGCTCTCTATGAGCATCTCAGGACTCCAGTACCAGACAGGGACTGCTGAGACAGCTAACCTGTTGTGACCTAGTTGAATACTGGTGTCAGCCTTTACAGCATCAGCCACCCATTGTTGGGCTATCCAGACAATCTCATGTGAGTGAGTCTTTTTAAAATTATCCTCTCTTAATAAACATGTATAATTTTATTTTATCCCTTCTGTTCTTTTAGAGGATTCTGAATAATACAGTAAGTAATTCATAAAATTTATGTACCTTTTATGCATATGATAAAATCTATAAAAGCCTTTATAAGTGAAGAATGGAGGAAGTCCTGTATGAATGCCTGTGGTTGACATGGAATAGCTATGTCAAGGACCATAGCTTCAGATCCATGGTAAAATTACAAAATCTTAAACCTGGTATGACACCTAGAGGAAAATGCCGAAGCCTTTTTGGGTGTTGTTCAAGTGTAAGTGTTCACAGTTTGTGCAAATGTCCACCATAGCTTTCTCTCTAAGATATTTGAAGAAGACTGCTCCTCTACAGAGACTATCCCTACTGAGATTAGTTAAACCTGTCCCTTTGATCCAGATGTGTGCCATAAATTCTGCCTGCTTGTCTGTATTCAATAACTTACCTTCATGCTTAGTTGTATGTAATAATCCAACTTCCCTGCTCAATTCTATATAATAAGTATGGTGAGTTTATGGAGTGCAGAGGATGTTTCCATCTGAGAGCAGAGTCCACTCAAACCCATATAGATTTCATTTCTTTATTTGTTCACCACCACAGTCAGGTCTTTCCTGGAGCCATCCAAAGATGTGGCACTATATCCAGTAATTCAAAGTTAGAACACCAATTCCTAGGAAGGTTGAAAATTATGTCTTGTTTTGAAGCAGTGAATGAAACTAAAACATGCCCAGCTATACTGCTTTTATTCATTCAAACAAATAAGTTAATTTAAATTACTATTTTCCAGTTGCTATTAGATACTTATCAGAGGTACTAATTTAGCAATCATGTGGGTGTTTTATTTCTAACCTCCCAAAGAAATATATTTATAATATCGTTTTATTTTAATATATCCTCAATGAATCTTATTTTACTAAAACTATTTTTCTTTTACAATTAGTTTTCCTGAAATATTTCATTTTTCTTGATAAATGTTCATAGGTGAAGGGACTCTTCATTCAATAAGGAACTTCATAAATAAACAAATAAAAACAACATATTATAGATAAACATGGAATAATTTGAAATGGGATGTGTGTGTGTGTGTGTGTGTGTGTGTGTGTGTGTGTGTGTAACTGCTTCTCAGGGGAATATTATAAAATTATGTACTTGGTGTAATTTAATAGTTATGAATTATTTATGAAATCTGGTTTACATATAGTCTCAAGTGTTGAAAATAAAAAGTTGAACATCATGTACTCAAATTTTCTAACCTAAAAGCCCTCTAAAACCCCTATATTTGAAAAATAAATGTTTAGAACCCATTAGAATTATCACTGTGATTTATCTTCTGTATTGGTAATGTAGATGATTATTGGTCAGTACAATCTCTCTCTAGTGAAAATGTAGATACACTTTTATAGCTCTCAAAAATATCAAAGTATTAAATTATTGGAAGTCAGTAATTTAGTGGCTGTTACAAAAGCCTGAAGACGTATCTGAAGAAATTTCTTTATTGTAATATATACATCTGACTAGAGGAAGGAATATGGGAGAAGAGAATCATCATTTCTTGTTGGCTAGTATATAATGTCACACACACACAAATAAAGTGAAAGGACATTGGAGGTAAGAAGAGCCTAGTACAAACAATTAAGCTAGCAATTCATGAAATAGATTTAGAGTGGAATTCAAGAGGAGACAAGTAACAGACAGTGAAAGATGAGTTAAGAACTACAGTCACTACTTGCAATACTTTTCAAATATCCTCAATTCCCGACTTTCAAATATACCAGTTTTCTATTTTTTTAATAATCTTCCTGTGTCATTAAGTCATCATATTTTCATTTGCCCCAAATTTCCTTTGTAATGTCAGGATGACCATATGACTCTTAAAGCTTGCTGTCTTTAGATTTGCAATTTCTGACTACAACAGGTGAAAGGATTGTGACTCTAAAGCCAGGTCTTCAAGTCTCATAGTGGTTACTAGGATTTGCCTACAGGAATAACCGAGGATCATTTATTTATTTGTGTTTATTTGCTCTCTCTCTCTCTCTCTCTCTCTCTCTCTCTCTCTCTCTCTCTCTC
>NW_021604658.1:8683568-8685509 GCF_004785775.1 Grammomys surdaster | reverse complement strand
CTCTCTCTCTCTCTCTCTCTCTCTCTC
This sequence comes from Grammomys surdaster, assembly GCF_004785775.1. Taxonomy (NCBI): domain Eukaryota; kingdom Metazoa; phylum Chordata; class Mammalia; order Rodentia; family Muridae; genus Grammomys; species Grammomys surdaster. Next base: position 8,685,482 of record NW_021604658.1, on the reverse strand, counting down.
TCTCTCTCTCTCTCTCTCTCTCTGTGTGTGTGTGTGTGTGTTGTGTAACTGAGCTATCACTCAGAGACAAATCTAGAATAATGTTGAATTAGATAAGATGGCTGTTTACGTGACTTATGCATGTCTGTGATGAAAGCACGTTACAAGCTCTGTTCATCCCAAGCATGCTGACATTATAATTAAAGTGTGAACACATGAGCAAGGGTATGATTATTTTAGAGATTCTTCAAAATATTGCTCTCCAAGAATCTTGTCTGTACAATATTTCAAATATTTTCTAATAAACAAACAACAGCAAATACATAAACTTCTCAGGTAATCAATATTTAGATAAGATTGGTAGTCAGGAACACAGTGAGACTATAGTAGACAGAAATAATCATCAATGAGAAAGGTTTGAAAATTAGCATAATCAGCTAGCTTCCAGATCCATCCTAAAGCTTTCCAGATGCCCTGATGATCATCTGCAATACTCAGTAATCTGATGGCTGAAGGATGAAGACTCATTAACTCAAACCCAGATTGACCTGTGTAGCATACCACCATCTCAAAACCAAACCAAAGCAATAATATCCCTGAAAAAACTGTGGAAGCAGTGAGGATGTAAAAGCAATGTAGGGGTTAAAAAGTCAGGCATCTGAACTCAAACTTCAATCCTGCATTTAATAATTCTGCAGGCAGAGGGAGTTCATTAACCTACTATGTTATTCACTTTCTTCACCATCAAAGTAAGAACAATGCAAGATATACAAAGAGAAGTTTAATTTATGGAAAATGATTTCCATGGAGTTTAACTAGCTAAAAATATAAGTATTTGTTGGCAAAATGTAACAAAGAGGATAATTATACTTTAAATCCCTTTGTGGATTTATTTACAGAGGTGATCTCTGGCTCTGAGAACAAAGAAAACAAGAGAATGATGTGAAAGTTGCAGACAGAAAAGAACAGGTGTGTCTGGGAAAAGGGGGAATTCCAGGAGGGTTCCAAAATGCAGACCAAGTATTTAACCTCCTCTGCAATAGGATGGTAGCACCTTTGGTTATATCTCTATTATTTGGTACTCTCTGGGTTGGAGATTTCACTACTTATTGGGAAAATATAAGTCATCATCTTGTTAAAGTGTCAATGAAGATGTAAAAGTGTCTTCTGTCCTTTGAGAGAGATGACGCCTCACCCAGAAGGAAAGCAAAGTATCTCATATCTATTGAGGCAAGAAGCTGAAGTATGCTAAAATTTGAGTTTGAGAGTGCATGTCATGGGCACGTTCTTATGTATTTTGGTACAAATGTGGTCAGAAGACACAAGTAGGAAACTCCTGACACAAAGCAAATAGCACACCTGTATGTTTTCTCCTGAGTCAATATGCAGTGACTTAACATACAGCAATACATAAAGGAACTTAGAAGAAACACTTCAGGATCAGCCAGACTGCTCCAGAAATAACGGACAGTAAAACCTGGACAAGTAGATACTTCAGAATCGCAACTTAGGGGTAAACGTGATAATATTGAGCAAGGGGGTTGGATCTGAGAACAGACAAGTAAACAAGTATACCTATATTATGTATATCTGTGTTTCTAACTAATCAATATGATGCCTATATGTGATATATGCAACATATGTATATCCCTATATCCCCATATATAATATCTAGGTCTAGATATGTACTCAGAAATGCAGTAGATCATACAAAAGTGTGACAAAATATGGCAAACAGCGTATTTGATTTGGGTTAAGTGCTGTTAAGTTGCTTCATGAACGAAACAAGTCAAGATTTGTTCTTTGCTTTTCTGCGTATGTCTGTGGATGTCTGTGTGTGTTTGTGTCTGTTTCTTTCTTCCCTCTCTCTCCATTCTACATTATTCTTCACACACACACACACACACACACACACACACACACACACACACACAC
>NW_021604658.1:8661972-8683558 GCF_004785775.1 Grammomys surdaster | reverse complement strand
CACACACACACACACACACACACACACACACACACACACACACACACTATGTGTATGTATATGTAATAGTTGTAGGGCTGCAAACTGAACTTAAGGCCTTAAACATGCTGGGCCTGTACCACTGAGCTATAATTCTAGCTGTATATGCATATTCTTAAATGCATTTCTTTATTTAAAATATAATTATGTAACATCTCTTCCACTTTTTTACCTCACACCTACTCATTTAATGCCCCCTTGCTTGCTGTTCTTTTCAAGTTCATGACATCTTTTTCTTTATTAATACATGCATGAACACACACACACACCTAAGTACAACCTGATAGTCCATAGAATGCTGCCTGCTATCTGTATGTATATATTTTCAGAGCTGAATACTTAGTATTAGAGAAGCAATTGTTGTATTCTTCCTGGGGAAGATGATTTTTCTGCTCTCAACATTCCTCAGTTGACTGTAGTTCTTTGTACTTTTCCCCTTCCATATTAGCATATCTACTGGAGTCATTCTTTTCCAAGTCCTGTAGGAAGCTATGTGGGTAAGACTTAATTAGTGTTGCTCCTAATACTTCTAGAAGACATAATCTCACAGCAACTTGTATTTTTAAGCATATTAATGAGAAGTAGTAGTTACTTTGAAAAGAAGAAAGAAATCAGTGTTTTTTTCCTCGACAGTTTTTAAGAGAGGTACAACATCATCTCCACATTTCCATTGTTTTTAAAAATAAATGTGTGTAGAAAACATAAACTATTCTTCCAAAGCCATGTGACACTTGAGGATCTTACATTGGTTATTGAGTCCATATCATTCATATATAGAAAATAAAAGTACAGAAAACATTCCATGTCATTACCTCTTGTTATCCTGGTCAAAGGAATCTATTGACCTTCAATTAGTTTTTGTTTGTTTGTTCGTTTCTTACTATAAAAGCCAAAGAGCATCTATAAAGTAGAGAAATTGATGGGACTAGGTATCAACTTAATTTTGCTAATTTTAAAGTTTAGTGTGAAATTGTGAGGCTAGAGGTCGGCAAATCTGTGCTTTATCACCTGCCAACTCAGGTGTGCAGCAATGAGTAAACAGAGCAATGGGGCTCTTGATACCCGACTGCATTTCTTGCTCTATGATTTTCTGATAGAAAACACCGTAAAATTCTTCATTTTGACCCATGCTTGATTAGTGTCTTTATGTTCATAGTCTTGAGGTAGAGTTTCAATATATAGAAGAACCCCAACCCTTTAAAATCAAAGTATGCTAAGTAGATATATTGAATTCACTCTCTATAATCATTCTAAAACTTTAGTCTATATTTGACAGGTACTTCAAAGGAAAATTCACACCCACCACTGTCCAGGAATCTTTCTATCAGCATCATTTTAATTAAAACAAAAACAAAAATAGAAACTTCTTTTCTATTTTATTTTAGTCTGTGTATGAGTTTGGGATAATGTCTATAAAATTTGTTTTTCTTTTTATTCTTTCTTTTTTTGACTCAGTTTTGTCCTGTGATGATTTCTGGAAACTCTTTTATGAGAGGATGATTTTTGCTGAGACAGACACATGGGAGAATGTTTTGCTGAGAATAGACTTGTGGTACTTTTCTGGAAGCTGCCTGGAATATCACATGATATTTCTCTAAAGTGGACGCTTGAGACAACACGTGATGTTTGCCAAAGGCATAAATACAGCCCAACAGACAGAGAATGCTGATGTGTGGCATTGGTTCACCACATTTTTGCTGGTATTCATTGGGCTTTGTTGACAAGGTCTTCTCTGTTGATACTGTGGCATAATTGATTTACCTTGCCTTCTTTACTCACCATCATTTGTCATCACTTCCTAGTGAGAAATCCACCAAAGAACTGGTGGCATTCAGGCTCTTTGCTGCTTCCACAGATTTGAACCTGTTGTCAGGGCCTTAAGGTTTCTTTTTGATCAAACAGCCATTGCTGATTAGTGAATGGTATTTGCAAGTCAATCAGGTTATTGCTGCTGATTCCTGTCCACTGAACTGCTGCTATCCTGACAAAAAAGATTGTGATCACCAAAGAACTATTTTTAAACATGTTCATATCCCTTTTGCCCTCTTAACCTTTCCTTTCCACTACCTCTGGGAGATGATTTGCTAGAAGGGAGGTTAAAGCATTTAAGTAACCTTGTTAAACTAGGTTTTGAAACACATAGGCCTCCATGTGTAGGGAAGCATGTGGAGGTGAGAGGCCAACTGCTGGGAGCCAGTTTTCTCCTTTTACCCTGGGTTTTGGGTCGTGAGCTCAGGTCATCAGGCTTGTAGGACAAGGCAAGTGCTTTTACTCACTGGCCTCATTCCAGTCATCTGAATTCCCATTTCCTGCACCATCCAAAATTTATTCTACCTTCATGATCAGTTTACACTCTTAGAATAAACCTTTGAGTATGCCGGTGCCAACATTTCCGTTGTCTCTGGCAGTCTGTCACTTAGTCGTCTGGGGTAGTGTTTGACTTCCAGAACTTTTGTATCCCTCTGTTATGCTGGAAAGGCACCTTCTCACAGGAGAGATATGATCAATATTTTTTCCAAATAAGTAATTCTTCTCAGTGTATGTGGTTGTTGTATTTCATCTTGGATTAATTCCCATAGTAGGTATATTTTCTTCTGGCAGAGGTTTCAACATAACAGATAGCATATGTCTTCACATTGATCTCTCTCGAAGTGGCAGAGCAAAATGCTTTGGTTCCAGGAAAATTTGTTTAGAAGCTTCTGAATTGACCTTTTTGAGTATCAAATCAACACTTTGTGCAGCTGGTTTGGTCTTTGTTTAAACTAGCATTGATCCAATAATCAAAGATGATGCTATAGTTTGAATAGCCCATCTTACAACACACCAATAATAAGAGTTTGAATTGAAATCTTTAAATCAATCCTCATCTTGTTGAATATCGTAGGGTTTTAGCTACTGAACACCCTATTTGTCTTCACTTTTATCACAATACAGCCATAAAGGTATTTGAGTACTTACTCATTTCTCAGACATTGTTCAGTTAGTCTATTATGTCTTCTTCCATCTCTACCTTCTTCTACAACAATGAAATTGATTAAGACATCTGGATTCGAGCAAGAATCTGAAGTGAGCAGGTGCTTCATGAAGTCCAGAAGGGCTCTGCAAGATTCTAATCTGATTTGCAGTGATCAGAGTGGAGAAATAGAAAAAAAATCTACAACAAATTCCTCTCGAGACAATTTGTTACATACCTTAACATAGATTAAAGCATTCTTTACTGCAAAGGAGGTGGTTAAATTATTGCATGAAAAAAATAGATTTGGGCTTTTTGAAATGAGAGCATTCTTAAGTCTCAGGGCTGAAAACGATGTAGGGTTTTAGCTGAGATTTAAAGGCTTTTAGGCTTCTGTTTCACAGGTAGGTTTAGGAAAGAGAAACATTGAGGGAGAAATAGGTCAAGGCAAGCAAGTAGTATTAATTACATTGAAATCCTCCAAAGAACTCTACTACAAAGCTGCAGATACAAAGGTTAAAATAAATTCAGCCGATATGCAAGATTCTTTATTTATACTTCAACAAATTCAAAAGCGTTCAGCATAAAAGGAGCTCTGGCAGTAACTCCACCTACACAACACAGCAAACAATTTGATCTCACAGGATTACTTCGAGGTTATGATTTTTCACATGTGTTTGTTTTGCATATGCGTGTCCTTCTAATTATTACCTATTTAAATTCTTAATAGTTACTAATGTCGGATTAGGGTTTTAGTGGGAAGGGTCTACAATTCACAAGAAAGTCTTTAAATAGAATTATCAAACTTCAATTCTTCCTTAATCATAGATATGTGCTATGACAAATATGATAGATAAAAACCTACTACATGTTCTACTCTGCTTTCTTATCCCTAACACAATGTAGAAGATGAAACACACTTTCTGCATAGCCTAGTATTTTCAGTCAGGATCATTATCAGTTAGCTAAAATTTAGTGCCAGTTAAAATATCTAGAATAGAACCAATGAGAACAAAGAAAACACGACCTAAATGACAAGAGAACAGAGAAAATCTTGGCAGAGATTAATCCTCTGAGAGAGAGAGAGAGAGAGAGAGAGAGAGAGAGAGAGAGAGAGAGAACATTAGAACTTTGAACATTTATCTTAACTACTAATTGCTGGATCTGAGGAAAGTAGTGAAATCTCCTTGAAACTCAATTTTCTCACTTTAAAATTAATTTATCATTTTCTAATTTATAAAATGCACTACACGAGTTTATACTGGATTTGCATGGGAGAGTCATAAGTTGAAGGTATTTAAACACCTACAAGTAATTGAATTTTTATTTAACTAGGGTTCCAAATGCTCTTAGTTGTTGTCACAGATGAATAAATATAGTCCTGACTTACTTGATAAGCAAAACATAATATGTATAATATACTTAGTATATATAAAATGTTATATATTATACAATTTTATTATATATTTATATATAAATATATAATACACGATAGATATAATATATATTATATAACATAAACTGTATTTTATATATGCCTTTGCCAGATGTCTGGAGCTAAGGCGTTCAATCCTAAATGAAAACATCTGATACCTCTGATATCTAGGTGGAACTTCTCTGATGATTGGCAGCAGAACACACGATAATTAAAAAGATTAAGTTTAATTCTAGGAGTTATATAGGTCTGATTCTTGGTTTGTACTTGTGAAGGCTTTCCAGTTACTTCCGTGGTAGATATGAATTCAACTATGCTCATGAAAGCATTCTGTGTGGGACTGTGAAAGGATAGCTTGGTTGGGCACAGCCTCGAACACCAGACACTAATGGGGCAACCGCAGGTCTTCAGCCATGCCCCCAGACCCCAGGATCCTGACACACCATTGATCTGCACCATTCGATCATGTAGGGCAATGACCCTACCAGCCCCTCCACAGGTATAGGGCTTGACTACAGGCCTCAGGTCCTTGGGAGATTTCCATATTAATGGAATATCTAAAGGCCAGAGGGCGTAGCCAATTACATATTCCTTTCCCAGACGCTCCTCCTTCCCTATTTAAGTCAGGTCTGCCCTGAGTTAAGTGGGGGTGTAGCCACATTTCTCTATTTCCTGCCATGAAAATAAACCCTCTAGGAACCATGGAATTCCTCTTGTCTTTGGGGCCCGCCGTGGGTAACTGTGGAAAACTGTGGAGAAGGGCTTCTGCCCGGCACTGTGTGGAGGAAACTCAGTTAAATTCTCGCACTTCTGGAACTCTGAGCAGTGTTTCCAGCCGACTGAGCCGTGACAGAAGCATGGGAACCACAACTCTGCCCAACAGGAACCCACGCCTGCGAACACGCTCGAGCTAATTATCCTCGCAATTCTGAACTTGTTCAGTTTTCCTTTTGTTTTACCTTTTTGTTTTCCTTTTGTTTCACCTTGATATCTTTTGGCTTATTGCTCTGGCTAGAACTTCAAGTACTACACTGAATAGACAGGGATAGGGCTGGTAGCCTTGTCTTATCCCTGATTTTATTGGAAATGCTATAAGTTTCACTTCATTTCATTTCATTTGATTTTGAGTATTGGCTTGTTGTATATTGCTTAGATATGTGTCCTGTATCCCTTATTTCTCTAATAACTTTAACATGAAGGTGTTGTGGATTTTAAGGGTCTAATGAGATATTCCTGTGATTATTTTCTTTCAGTTTGTTTATATAGTGGATTACATTGATGAATTTATATATATTGAACTATTCCTCCATCCCTGGGATGAAGTATGCTTTATCTTGATAGATGGTCTTTTCATATGTTCCTGAATTTTGATTGTGAGTGTTTCTTTTATTTTTGCTTCAATGTTCATAAGAGAAATCACTCTGTAATACTCTTTCTTTGTTGAGATTGTGTGTGGTGTAGGTATCAGGGTGACTGTGGCCTATTGGAATAAGTTTAGCAGTGTTCCTTCTGTTTCTATTTTATAGAATAGTGTGTGTGTGTGTGTGTGTGTGTGTGTGTGTGTGTGTGTTTGGTGTGTGTGTGTGTGCATGCATGCACTTTGTTTTTGCTTATATGGAATTACTTATTTCTTGTGTTTTCTTGAAGTTATCCTTGGGTTGGAGTTTATTTTACTAGTGTTTTCTGAAGGGCTGGATTTGTGGGTAGATATTGTTTGAATTGGGATTTTTGTTTAAAATATCTTGTTTTCTCCATCCATGGTGATTGAGAGTTTTGGTGGGTATAGTAATATAGGTTGGCACTTGTGGTATTTTGGAGGTTTCAAGATATATGTCCAGGATCTCCTGGCTCTCAGAGACTCTGTTGAAAAGTCAGGTATAATTCTAATAGTTCTGCCTTTGTATGTTACCTGACATATTTCCCTTGTTGCTTTTGATTTGTTCTGTAGATTTTCTGTTTTGATTATTATATGCTGAAAGGATTTTTCTTTTTGGACCAGTCTAATTAGTATTTTATAAACTTTTATTATATGTTTATAGATATTTCTTTCTTTACGTTGGGAAATTTTTCTTTTATGATTTTGTTGAAAATATTTTTTGGACCTTGGTGCTGGAACTTTTCACCTTTCCTATTCCTGCTATTCTTATGTTAAATCTGTCATGGTATTCCAGATTTCCTGAAATTTTTTTAGTTTAGGAATTTCCTTCAGGATTTTACTTTTATATTTAACATTTTCTTTGGCGGATGTCCAATTTCTTCTATTGTATCTTTTATGTCTGAGATTGTTTCTTCTATTTCCTCTATACTGTTGGTGATACTTGCATCTGTTATTCCTGTTCTCTTTCCTAGGTTTTCCATTTCCAGAAATGCCACAGGTTGTATTTTCTTTGTTGCTCCTATTCCCATTTTCAGGTCTTAAATAATTTTATTTATTTTTTTTTAAATGTTTAATTGCACTTTCCCGTATGTCTTTAAGGGATTTATTTGTTAACTCTTTAAAGACATTTATTTGTTGGATTGCCTTTTCCTGTAGTTCTTTAAAGGATGTATTCATTTTCCCTTTTATCTTTTCCCTATTATCTTTCTAAGGTAAGATTTAAGGTCATTTTCTTGTCCTTTGGTTGTGTTAGGATATTCAGTGCTTGATGTAATGGAGGAGCTGTACTTTAGAGGTATCATATTCCCTGGCTTTGTTGATTGTGTTTTTTTCAGGGACTTTAACCATCTGGATGGTTTTGGTCCCTGAATGTTGTTTTAGTAGGTTCTGTGATGGGGTTGAACCTTGATATTCCTAGTATGGCAGACCTCTGATGAGTATCCTTAGGCTGTATGGTTTCAGACTTGAACTTTTTGTATGGTTCATGAGCCTCAGGTGTGGTGAAGGTGAATAGACTAGTGGCAGGAGAATGGTGGTCCCCTTGGTATGGTCGGCTGCTCAGGCAGCATGGCTTGGACCAGAGGGCTCAGCCAGCTGGGAAATGGGTAGGGAAAGGGAAGCTTACCTGCTTACCTGTATGGTTCAAAAGTCTGACGGAGATAGAGAAGAAGTCTCAGGGGAAAGGTGGTCTCCCTGAAAAGCAAGATTACATTCCAACTTTTACCATATTAATTAAAAAATAATTAAAATTAATTTAATGTCATGTGTAAATGTTAATTAGTTTTTTTCTCAAACTATAAAATAGAATGGTGCAAAATTGCAGATATTATGATCCACTACAAAGGAATTCTGTTTTGGGAGACTCAGGAAAGTCCATAGACCTTTAACAAAACCAAGTTAGTCTTAAGGGTTCTGTTGTGGCCTTTATTTAAGAAACATTGGTTTACACAGATACCATGGAAAACATTGACACAACTGTCAAGAAAATGCAAAATGCAAAAAGCTCCTAACCTAAAATGTCCAGGAAATCCAGGACACAATGAGAAGACCAAACATAAGGATAATAGGTATAGATGAGAGTGAAGATTCCAAACTTCAAGGGCCAGTAAATATCTTCAACAAAATTATAGAAGAAAAGTTCCCTAACCTAAAGAAAGAGATGCTCATGAACATACACGAAGCCTACAGAACTCAAAATAGACTAGACCAGAAAGGAAATACCTCCCATCACATAATAATCAAGACATAAAATGCACAAAAAAGAAAGAGTATTAAAAGCAGTAAAGGAAAAAGGTCAAGTAACATATAAAGGCAGACCTATTAGAATTACACTAGATTTCTCATGAAAGACTATAAAACCCAGAAGATCCTGGACTGATATCATACAGACTCTAAGAGAACACAAATGCCAGCCCAGACTACTATACCCACAAAACTCTCAATTACTATAAATGGAGAAACCAAGATATTCCATGACAAAACCAAATTTACACAATATCTTTCCACAAATCCAGCCCTACAAAGGATAATAGATAAAAAACCTCAACACAATGAGGGAAACAACAACCTAGAAAATGCAATAAAGTAATCTTCTTTCAACAAACTCAAAAGAAGATAGCTAAACAAACGTAATTCCACTTATAATAACAAAATAACAGGAAGCAACAATCATTTTTCCTTAATATCTCTTAACATCAATGGACTCAATTCCCCAATAAAAAGACATAGACTAACAGACTGGATACATAAACAGGGACCCAGAATTTTGCTGCATACAGGAAAATGTCAAAGACTACTCATAGTAAAAGTCTGGAAAATAATTTTCCAATCAAATGGTTCCAAGAAGGAAGCTGGAGTAGCCATTCTAATATTGAATAAAATCAACTTTCAACCAAAAGTAATCAAAAAAGATAAGGAAGGACACTTCATACTCATCAAAGGAAAAATCTACCAAAATGAACTCTCAATTCTGAACATCTATCCTCCAAATGCAATGGCAGCCACATTCACAAAAGAAATCTTACTAAAGCTCAAAGCACACATTGCACCTCACACAATAATAGTGGGGGACTTCAACACCCCACTTTCAGAAAAGTGGACAGATCATAAAAAAAATAGAAACTAAACAGAGACACAGTGAAACTAACAGAAGTTATGAACCAAATGTATTTAACAGATATCTACAGAACATTTCATCTTAAAACAGAAGAATATATCTTTTTCTCAGCAACTTGTGGTACCTTCTCTAAAATAGACAATATTATATGTCACCAATTATTGGTCACAAAACAAGCTTCAACAGATACAAAAAGATTGAAATAATTCCTTGCATCATATGAGTTCACCACAGACTACGGCTGGTCTTCAATAATATCAAAAACAATGGAAAGCTCACATACACATGGAAAGTGAACAACACTCTACTTAATGATAACTTGGTCAAGGAAGAAATAAAGAATTTAAAGACTTTTTAGAATTTAATGAAGATGAGGACACATCATACCAAAACTTATGGGACATAATGAAAGCAGTGCTAAGAGGAAAACTCATGGCTCTAAGTGCCTACAAAAAGAAACTGGAGAGAGCATATACTAGCAGCTTGGCAGCATACCTGAAAGCTTTAGAACAAAAAGAAGTACATACACCTAAGAGTAGTAGACTGCAGGAAATAATCAAACTCAGGGCTGAAATCAACCAAGTAGAAACAAAAAGAACTATACAAAGTATCAACAAAACCAGGAGATGGTTCTTTGAAAAAAATCAACAAGATAGATAAACCCTTAGCCAGACTAAGCAGAGGGCACAGAGACAGTATCCAAATTAATACAATCAGAACAGAAAAGGGAGACATAACAACAGAAACTGAGGAAATTCAAAAATCACCAGATCCTACTACAAAAGCCTATACTCAAAAAAATAAAAAAATTCTGGAAAATCTGGTAGTAATGGACGATTTTCTCGACAGATACCAGGTACCAAAGTTAAATCAGGAGCAGATAAACCATCTAAACAGTACCATGACCCCTACAGAAATAGCAGCAGTAATTAAAAGTCTCCCCACCCAAAAAAACAAAAAATAAAACAAAACAAATAAAAAACCTAGGACCAGATGGTCCTTCAAGGAAGACCTAATACCTATTCTTTATAAACTATTCCACAAAATAGAAACAGAAGGAACACTACCTAATTCGTTTTATGAAGCCACAGTTACTCTCAAACCTAAACCACCCAAAGACACATCAAAGAAGGAGAACTTAAGACAAATCTTCTTTATGAATATTAACGCAAAAACACTCAATAAAATTCTTGTAAACTGAATCCAAGAACACACCAAAACAACCATCCATCATGATCAAGTAGGCTTTATCCCAGGAATGCAGAGACGGTTCAATATATGGAAATTCATCAACGTAATGCATTATATAAACAAACTTACAGAAAAAAATCTACGTGATCATCTCACTAGATGCTGAGAAAGCATTTGACAAAATTCAACATCTCTTCATGCAAAAGTCCGGGAATGATCAGGAGTTCAAGGCCCATACCTAAACATAGTAAAAGTAATATACAGCAAGCCAGTAGTTAACATCAAACTAAATGGAGAGAAAATTGAAGCAATCCTACTGAAACCAGGGACGAGACAAGGCTGCCCACTCTCTCCCTACCTGTTCAATATAGTACTGGAAGTCCTAGCCAAGGCAATTAGACAACAAAAGAAAGTCAAAGGGATTCAAATTTGAAAGGAAAATGTCAAAATACCTCTATTTGCAGATGATATGATAGTATACTTAAGTGACCACAAAACTTCTACCAGTGAACATGGTAAACAACTTCAGCAAAGTGCCTGGATATTAAATTAATTCAAACAAATCAGTAGCTTGACTCTACTCAAAGGCTGATAAACAGGCTGAGAAAGAAATTAGGGAAATGACACCTTTCACAATAGTTGCAAATAATATAAAATACTTTGCTGTGAATCAAACCAATCAAGTGAAAGGTGTGTATGACAAGAACTTCAAGTCTCTGAAGAAAGAAATTCAAGGTCTCAGAAGACTGAATGATCTCCTATGCTCATAGATTTGCAGGATTAATATAATAAAAATTACCATCTTGCCGAAAGCAATCTATGGATTCAATAAAATTCCCATCAAAATCCCAACCTAATTCTTCACAGAGTTAAAAAGAGCAATTCTCAAATTCACTTGGAATAACAAGAAACCCAGCATAGTGAAAACTATTCTCAACAATAAAAGAAATTCTGGTAAATAACCATCCCTGAACTCAGGCTTTCCTACAGAGCAATAGTGATAAAAACTGCATGGTATTGGTACAGAGACAGGCAAGAAGATCAATGGAATAGAACTGAAGATCCAGAAATCAACCCATACTCCTATGATCACTTGATCTTTGACAAAGGAGCTAAAACCATCCAGTGGAAAAAGGACAGTATTTTCAACAAATTGTGCTGGTTCAACTAGAGGTCAGTATGTAGAAGACTGCAAATCAATCAATTTGTATCTACTTGTACAAAGCTCAAGTCCAAGGGTATCAAGGACCTTCATATAAATCCAGATACACAAACCAACAGAAGATAATGTCAGGAAGATCTCAAATACTTGGTCATAGGCAAAAAGTTCCTGAACAGAACACCAATGACTTATGCTCTAAGATCAAGAATTGACAAATAGGACCCCATAAAATTTCAAAGCTTCAATAAAGCAAAAGATACTGTCAATAGGACAAAATGGCAACCGACAGATTGGGAAAAGATATTTACCAATCCTTCATCTGATAGAGGGCTAATATCTAATATATACAAAAAACTCAAGAAATTAGACTCCAGATAATCAAATAACCCTTTTAAAATATTGGGTACAGATCTAAACAAAGAATTCTCAACTGAGGAACCTCGAGTGGCTGAGACGCTCCTAAAGAAATGTTCAATATTCTTATTCATCAGGGAAATGCAAATCAAGACAACCCTGGGATTCCACCTCACACCAGTCAGAATAGCTAAGATCAAAAACTCAGGTAATAGCAGATGCTGGTGAGGATGCAGAGAAAGAGGAACACTCCTCCATTGTTGGTGGAATTGCTAGCTGATACAACCACTCTGGAAATCAGTCTTGCGGTTCCTCAGAAAATTGGACATAGTGTTAGCTGAGGAACCAGATATACTACTCCTGGGCATATACTCAAATGATCCTTCAACATATATAAAAAAGGACACATGCTCCACTATGTTCACAGCAGCCTTATTTATAACAGCCAGAACCTGGAACGAACCCAGATGTCCTTCAACAGATAAATAGATACAGAAAGTGTGGAACATTTACACTTTACAATGGAGTAGTACTCAGCTATTAAAAATAATGAATTTATGAAATTCTTAGGCAAATGGATAGAACTTGAAAATATCATCCTGAGTGAGGTAACCCAATCACAAAAGAACACACATAGTATGCACTTACTCATAAGTGGATATTAGCCCAAAAGCTCACAATACTCAACATACAACTCACAAACCACATGAAGCTCATGAAGAAGGAAGACCAAAGTGTGGGAGCTTCAGTCCTTCTTAGAAAGAGTAACAAAATACTCATGGGAGCAAGTATGGAGACAAAGTGTGGAACAGAAACTGAAAGATGAGCTGTCTGGAGACAAGTCACCAAAAGCAGACACTGTTGTGGATGCTAGGAAATGCATGCTGACAGGAGCCTGATATAGCCGTTTCCTTAGAGGCTCTGCAAGAGCCTGACATATACAAAGGCAGATGCTTGAAGCTAACCATTGGACTGATCATGGAGTTGACAATGGAGGAGTTAGAAAGAAGACTGAAGGAGCTGAAAGGTTTTGAGGCTCTATGGGAGAGCAACAATACCAACCAACCAGAGCTTCCAGTGTCTAAACCATTAGCTTGGGATCACACAAGGAGGGATCTGTGGCTTCAGTATATGTAAGGGAGGATAGTCTTGTTGGGTACAGGTGAGAGAGGAGGTCCTTGGTCCTGTGAAGGTCCAGTGTGGGGGAATTCGAGGGTGGGGAGGTGGGAGTGTGTGAGTGGATGGGGGCACACTCTCACAGAAGCAGGAGGGGTGATGGGATGGGGGAAATGGGGAAGAGGATAACACATAAGTAAATAAAATATCCAATATGGGATAATATATAAGTAAATAAAATATCCGATATAAAAAAATTAAAAAAACAATAAGAGGATTTATTTTATAGTATAATTACTTTTTAATCTCGAGGAATGACACTGGCTATATGTATTTAACTTTGCTAATTTTGCTATTTGGCTCACTCAAACACCCACTTCCCTAGTCACCAGAGTTAGAAATGACCTTACATCATGTTCCATGAGTGCTTTGTTCTTAGTGCTATAATATTTATCTTTTAAAGTTATTGGTAAATAGTCTTCTGTTTTGTACGTATCTGAAAATTTACAAACAAAAGCCTCAGTAGTGATAAGCTAGTTGGTAGGTAATGATAAAGTAATTGTGGTGATAAAATAAAGTTTTCCTCCCTCCATCTCTTGAGTTATTAGAATGTAAATAGACGGCTGGGCGGTAGGGGTGCACGCCTTTAATCCCAGCACTTGGGAGGCAGAGGCAGGGGGATTTCTGAGGCCAGCCTGGTCTACAGAGTGAGTTCCAGGACAGCCAGGGCTACACAGAGAAACTCTGTCTCAAAAAACCAAACCAAACCAAAAAAAATAAAGACTTTTAGAATGTAAATAGAAAAGGGAAATGATGAAAGAATGAAACCTTTAAAAGTCTGTCCTCATGGTTTAACTCAGGGTTACAAGGTCAATTTAAGCAAGTGGATGTAAGAAAAAGAATATCATTGTAACTACATAAATCCGATGTCATCAACAAGTATGCTTGGCAGGTGTTATTGAAATGAATTTTGAATGTTGCTCAAAACAGAGTCTACAAATATAGAGTACAAAAAATATGAACAAAATGCTGCAAAATAATTAAAAACACCCAGTGAAAAGCTGAAACTCAGATAGTAATGAAGATTTAAGAGAATAAATCAATCTATATCTGTTGGTAAAAAAGAATGACATGACTAGTGAAGGCTAGTCTATTGTACTTTGAGCAAGAAAATGAATAGGATGTATGGGAATTATTATTTCCTGTAATGAGCTGAACTATTCTTATGAAAGGAATGTTGAAGTTTTAGCTAGAGCATGACAGCTACATTTGGAGATAGGGCTTTTACATGAGGTAGTTAAATTAAAAGGAAATAATTATTTGTACTTGATACATGGGATTTCAATAGGAGGAGAGGTGAGGGCACAGGTAGCAACAGAGGAAAGAAAGTGTGAAGATGCACTAAAAAGATAGCCATCTATAACTCAAGAAGAGAGGTCCCAGAAGGGACTAAATATGCCTATACTTTGATTTCATATTTCTGTCGTCCAGAACTATGAAAAACTATATTTATGCTATTAGAGTCTCCTGCCCTCCAGTCTATGTCAGCCTTAGCGAATGAATACTCTGTCAAAAGAAGAGGAGCAGTGTTTGTGTCAACAGGGAAGAATGGTAGTGCATATCAGCAGAAGAGAAACAGGGGTCTCTACGATGATTAATGCTTGAGCATGGGTCCTATTGTCATCAAAATAGTCAAAACCATGAAGCCAAGTAAGATTATTATAGACAAGAAATGAAAACACCTAAATCTGCAGAGCTTACTCTCTCCATTCACAAGATTTCATTATTTCACTGTCTCTAGCACATAACTTACTGTTCCCAGCAAAGTCCTGCTCAGGATATAAAAACTGAAAGCAACTATCATTCATTTCAGGCATGCTGGAAAGTTTACCAACTCCTAGACAGGAACCATTGAAGATAAGGATAATGTTTATATTCAAGACTCTTTGGATATTTTGCCTTTACAGAATCTTCTCATTGCTGTGTCCACCAATTCTGAAATATTGTATCATAATCTGCATTCAGTTGATGAGAAACCATAACCATAAATTTATCTCCAAAATCAGACAAATACCTCAGATTTCCGCTAATATGGTACCTAAATAGTTACTCTTCTCAACTGATGCCATAGGCAGGACTTCCTCTTTTTTTGTCATGTGATTTTGGTGGGTTTTAAAGGAGAGCTAACATTTAGTAAAGTTGTAATTATCACAGTTATCAGAGGGATGGTCTTGCTGTCTGTGGAGGTCATGTATGAGACATTGAAGCATATCTATTGAAAATCTCAATTGCAAATCTGTTGATGGTTTTTGCCAGTTAATTAGAGTAGTTTATCAGCCAAGAAGATGTGACAGATCAGTTGTACGCCAGCTGAAAAAGGATTCATTCATTGGAGAAGCTTGCTGATATCATTGTAGAAGGAGGGATGACTAAAAAGATTGGAATTCAGAAATTTGATATACAGTCCAAGATGACAAAAATAGATATTATTTGGCTATAAAAATTTTGGACATGTACATGGACCACCATCAGAAACGCATCTTGATTCTTGCAAAATGAACATTGTTTAGCACAATATTCTACATTTTAACATCATTCATTTAACCATGAATCAATTCAAATCAGAGTTATCAATAATATTTTATTACTGGTATGTCTGTGCATTGATTCCCTAGATGTTCCATGACAAACTACCACAATTTGGCTTATCACAAGATATTTATTTTTCACAACTAAAATGTTTGAAGTTGAGTTGTTTGTAGAGTTGGCTTTTTCCAATGATGCTGATGAAACACTTTCCTTCCTTCTCTAGTTTTTGTTAACATCTTGAAATATTCAGATTTCTTCCCCTGTAGTTAGACCACTCTTTATATGTCCTTTTGTCCTATTTGTTTGCCTCTATGTATTCCAATTTCTTTTATACATATATTAATCATAACACATTAGATCACACCATAATCTACTATTTTTTTTACCTACAAATTATCTTTTTTACAAGGAAAAATCACACTCACACGTCTTAAGTTGAAATAAACTATCGGAGAGTAGGTGTACTATTGTATTAAATATAGTTTGCATTTTCCTTAGAAACATCTCTATACACAGAAGTAATAAATCATAACGCTATATATACCACTACTCTGTACATTTAACTTTGACTTCTGAAAATAACATTTAGTAGCGTATCTAAAATTTCAAACCAGTTATGAAAGGGATATGGTTTCACTAATATTAATTAAGTGCAAGGGAATTCTTTTTCTATTGTGAAGTAATGTTAGTCTCCACGTTTTTTCTATATGTGGCAGAAATGCTGTAAATTTTAGCAATCATTACCCCATTATCTTTGCCTTCAATAGTCTACCACATGTAACCGGTAGATTAGAAATGAAAAAGGTTAAGTTAATTACATAGGGACTACATCTAGGTCATGTAACTAAGAGATTAAAAATTCTCAAAACAAAGATAAGATAATGAAAAAGAGAGTCACACAGATGGAAGACTTTATCAGGGTGACTTATTCTTGTCCTTCTCATAGTCAATAAGTTATACTAGATTTTTTAAATGAAGTCTCAAATGGCATGATTAGCTATATTTAAACCACTAATAAGCAACTGAGTTCATCAATTACACAGTTTATATTACAAAATAAAATTAAGGTGAGTCTACTATTGTTGATAAACAATAAATACTTGTTTAAATATTTAGAAGATAGTTCTTGCAAGTAAAGAAAAGTAAAAATTAAGAAAGTATATATTTAAAAATGTATTTAAGGTTTCAAAAATAGGGTTTAGTATTATCCTTGTGAATATCTACATAACACATTAGCAATGGTTAGGAATTTAATGTTGAAGAAATCACAAAACAAAATTGAAGTCTGTGATAATATAGTATGAACTACATGACTCTAGGTTAGCTTATCATACAGATTTAGATGTGAAATATTATAGTTCTCAAAAGAGTTCAGTTTAATGCAAAGGAATTCTTAATCATTTATCATGGAGTGAATAAAAGCATTGAAACGTATTGTGGATTTGGGTTGAGAAACTGGCAATTTGGAAATATGCACATTTAGGCAAATAGTGTCACTTATCTGATATAGTGACCAGGAAACCAGGAAACTAGTAAGTAGTACCTAGAGATGAAGGCACTGAGAAACCATGTCTAGATTTTTTTTTTTTGAAGGAGAAATAACAGCACCATTTTATTCCCAGAACATAGGCAAAATGTGATTTAAAATGTGAAAAAATAAGCATTATTAAGTTATTAAATAATTAGTTCTCGCAGTAAAATTGGCAAAATGTAAGTAAAATAAACAACAGAGCATTGGTTTAACTTCCTTATGAGCAATATATAAATAACTTCTGCTAGCCTTTCTGTGGCTGTGTATAAAATTCTACATGGCTAGTACATACCTTGTTTAACATTAATAACAAACTTTTGACCTGCAAAAGAAAAAGTTGTAGATGGGAGGTTTGAAATAGTCAGATGAATACATAGGTTATTTTAGAAAGAACTGAACAAAAATAAAACTAGTAATAACAACAATGTTTATTTTGTATATTTTAAAATAAGAATATGGCTAAATGTATATGTAAACAGACACCACTCAAACACACACACATGCACACAAAAGATATGGATACCTCAGAAGTATGATCCAGTTAAGTCACATAATTTTTTAAAGCAAATATGCACATTAAATTAGAATAATATAATCAAAACATTAATTTTAATCGATATAAAAATAATATACCGCTGTTACAGTAAATATTGAGTCTGAAAACAACTCTCCATAAGAAATTTGAAGTTTCTTTGTGCAGTGGATGGAAGTTAATGCAGGACTTCACAACTGGACCAAGTGCAGATTGAAGACGTCTGTAGATTGTTTATCCACAAATAGGACATTTATAGAACCGTTATATTTTGGTAGAATTACAATTTCTCAATGCAGTTTCTTTCTTCTTACATTCTTTACTCCTTGCAAATAACTCAGGTTTGATTTCTAGCCCTCTGTACATGGCTTAAGGATCATTATACAAATTGGGGAGGATGGATTGCAAAAGCCAGAGGTTGGGGAAGAACAGAGCAAACCCACAATCTTCTGAATATGAAAGAACCATTGATTGCCCTCATGAACTCACAACATCTGTAATCACCCTTTGCAAGAACTACACAAGATCAAGCCAGTCAGCATTCTAGCATAGAACTGGGAGGTGTTCCTAAGCCACAGCCTTCAGCTGAGAAGTTATTGAAAACCGATGACTTTGGGGAGAGAGACATTTGATCCACCAGGGGTCATATCATTAAAAAGTACTACCTCTCTCTCTTGCAAAAGTCAGTCCTAGTAGGCCAATAAGGCCCAGTGAACTGGCATGTACTTGTGAGTATATTGCATCATGAATTGTAATCAGCTGGCTGTAAAAAAGAGGAAGAGGGTCAAGAAGTTAGAAGTTAGTAGAGGGAGATAGTCAGGGAGATAATCTGGGAGAAGTCAGGAGAAGAAGTAGCAGGTTAATACAAAAATTACTATTATGCATGCATGAAATTCTCAAAATCAATAAGATATTAAACAACATAGTATAAATATGAATGCTGACTGTACAGAGAGATTCCATGAGTAGTACTTTTACATGACAAGAAAGTAAGAATATATGATACATCTTATAATGGACAAATCTATGTGGAGTCAGAACTGTAAATTTAATTCTCTCTGATGTGAGTGTGTTCTCCAGCCATGCTCAACTAGATGGCACAGGAGCTGGAAATTATTGAAGAATTCCCCCACATCCTTGGCTCAGGGAACCCCATAGAAAGCCAGGGTGAAATGCACCACCTGGAAGGAATAGGACTGGAAGAAAGGCATCAGTAGCTGCAGATGGAGAAGAGCGAACTTGGCAGATTGAATCCATGTGAGTTATCTGGCTTCCATTCTGCAGAACATAGAAGAGACAAGTGCCACTGTGTAGAAATGTGAATTGTGTGCATGTAAGCAAAGAAAGGTGACTCATTATCACCCAAAGTACAATAAGAAACTACTGAAGTGATCGGTGTAAAAGGTGATGGTGTGTGTGTGTGTGTGTGTGTGTGTGTGTGTGTGTGATAAACATGTTTACAAAATAAAAAAAAGATGGTAGACATAGATTATAGACTGGGGATCTAAATTGAGAAACTTTAATTATACTAATATATGCTTCTTTAAGACGTTACAATACAACAATAATCGTAACTAACATTTGGTATGCAAATTAAAATAAGAATAACAAAATGATGATGCTAGTGGGATCAACATAAGATTGGAGAAACTAGAGGAAGGGATATGGTAACTTCAAAATGCATTAGGAAAATGGCCTACGGGATGGCACTTGCTAAGCTTGCAGAATACAAAGTTTGATTCCCAGCAACTGCATGGCATATTCCAATAATTGTAACTTGAATTTCAGGAGATCTAGCACTCTTTTTGGCCTCTGCTGACACACGGTGCTTATATATACATATAAATATTGAATAAATTTTAACAAAAACATAATAAGAGAAATTAGTGAACCCAACCAAGAAGACACTAAGCAAAAGAATAGACCCCTTCCCCCCATTACTTGTAAGTATATAGTCATCTTAATCTCAGAATCGAAGTAAATATACAGGAAACTGTGGAGACAACATATGCAAAGAAGTAATGGCTAGAAATGCTCAGATATTCACCTGCAGATATGAACCATTTTGCATATATGTACTAAGAATCAAAGAAGCATCTGTTTTTAAGCTTATCATAGAAATCTTGTAAAAGTCAAGAGTGCAAAAGTGTTTGAAAACAAAATAATAGATCACCTGCTAAGAAAAAGACTATAGGACTAACCTCTAAGACTTCTGGAATTATGAATGCATGTCTACAGTTTGAAAGTGTTGCAGAATTTAAAAAATAATAGAATAGCAGCCTTGAGTTCTCTGTCTAAAATTAATAGAGACTGATTTAAATTGAAAATTTTTAGATAGATGCTGAGAACAATTTATGGAAAGATAGAGGAAGTTCTTTTATCTAAAAGAAAATCAATTAATATGCAAACAAGTAAAACAAAACAGAGACCGTTAGGAAGATAAAGATGTGCATTTGAGAAATACCCTGTAGAGCTTGGGCAACAGCTTGGGAAGTAAGTAAGAGCAGTGGGTACAAAATATGATGACCTGATTTAAATATGCAGTGCTCAAGAAGAACAAAAGGTGAGCCTTGCTCATCAACCTGTAACACCAGCATGTGGGTGGGACCAGGCACATGAGGATCCCTGAGATTTGAAGGGCAGCCAGTGTAGGTGTAAGTGTCAATTCCAGGCTCAGTTTGGTACTTTGTCTCAAGAGAATAAGGAAGAGAATAACAGAGAAAGATACTTGATATCCTCTGCTTTCTGAAGTCTCTTTCTGTCTCTCTTTCACACACACACATACACACACACAATAAATACTCTATATAGACATATTATTTGTAGTTAAGATCTCCAAAGGAAGGTTCATTATACAAGCAAAAGTTATGCCATGTAATTTATGGTTTTATTTTAAACAGATATAACATGTGACAAAATATTATGAGTTATGAAAGTGGATAATTATTCTGAAGCAATTTTTTTTTACAGGGTGTCAGAAAGCATTTAGAATTAATTGTAAGTATACTGAAGTGCCCTTTTGGAAACATATTTAAATCCTTTGAGAATAATATCATTATTCAAAAAGTATAGCTAAGAGAAGAATTAAAATGATATACAGATGTAGCCCACAAGCACCTAAAGATTTACTTTCAAGGCAGAAAATAAAAGAACAGAGAACATAACACTTAGAATAAAATTAAAATGTCTCAGATCTAAATATATATATATATAAAAAAATTATATTTAAATAGTGTAAACATTCAAATAAAATGGCAACTAGAGTGTTGAAACAGATAATTTGCCTACAAGTGGCCAACTTTAAGTATAAAACTAGAAATCTAAAAGTGGTAAAATTTGAAGGAAAGTTATACAATACTCAAGAAGCTTAAGAAAACTGAAATTTCTATTTTCATATTTAGAGAGATTAGCCTCCTAGACAAGGAATCACACTAGAACCAGAGTTCTGCCTCAAAATGATGACTCAATATGCACAAGAAGAAACTATGATAAAGCATTCATTGTTGACATTCACCTACTTAGGTAGATCTGTCTGCAAGAGCTGAAATCTTAGCCCCTTAAAGAAGAGGGTGTACTACAGTTTAATGCTGAAGATCGATTCTCTAGTTCCAGTGTATTGTTACCCATGAATGATACAAAGAAGGTTGTCATCCAAGGGAGGTTGTTTGAGTTCAGAAAAACATGATCAGTAAGACATGAAAATAAACAACTCTACATACATAATAAATATTGACAGAGCAGACTTCCCAGAAACTTGTCAGGACAGACCAGTTTAAACACAATTTCCTTCCATGTACTATAAGTTGTGTCTCGGAAAGTGTGAAAGCAAAGCATAAAGGCCAGATCTAGATTCAAGGTCCTCCAAGGACGACATTCAGATCTTTTCACCAAATTGCTACATTCTACCATCCAGGAATAAATATGTCTTATAAATTGAGTGTAAATGTTTGTCGCAGGAGACACAAAATCATGTCCAAGAACATTTCAAGGAATAAAATGCACCCGAGGTCAAAGGCCCTCTGTCTTTTCCTGGAGTCTTTCTCACAGTTCTCCAAGACGTTGTTTACCATATGTCATTCCTTTGGCCATGTTCTGACAACTCATGACACAGATGAAGCAGATAATAAAGTTTTAATATCCTCTCTCTCTCCTCTCCTCTCCTCTCCTCTCCTCTCCTCTCCTCTCCTCTCC
>NW_021604658.1:8630035-8656972 GCF_004785775.1 Grammomys surdaster | reverse complement strand
TGAGAAAGTAAACCACCTAGGTAATTTTACTCAATGGAAAAAAATAAATTTTTAGTAAATGCTAATCTTTTTGTTTTTTTGTGTGTGGAAATTCCATTGTAGTAGAATATAATGTACTATATATTACTAAGCAAAATTAGCTTGGGTAATGGATCTATATGTAAAGACCAGGCACGATGGTGGTGTCCATCTTTAATCACAGAACTTTCGTGGCTGAAGCACGTAGATATCTGTGAATTTGAGGCCATCCTGGACTGTATAGCAATTTCCAGGCCAGCTAAGGCTACGTAGTGAGATTCTGCTTCAAAACAAACAAATAAACATCATAAAACCAGAAAATTTCTAGAAAAAATATTCAGTACTTAGGAGGCTCAGGCAGGATATTCATAGATTTGAGAGATGCCTTGTTACAAAAGAACTAGAGGCCAGTATGGAATGTTTAGTCTGATTGGCTTCTAAAAATAAAAACATTTAGAATCCAATATAGTGCTGACATAACCTGCAAAACAACTTTACTTAATCTTTAGCAGAAAGAAAACAGAGGAGGGGTAGAGGGAGGGGGAACAAGGAGAGGCAGAGGGATAGAGGAAGGAGGAGAGGAAGAAGGGAGGAAAGGGAAGAGGGAGAGGAAGAAATACAGAGAGGGAGAGAGGAAAGTGGGAGAGGGAGAGGAAGGATGGATGGTAGGGAGGAATGTAGGCAAACAAGCAAACAAGGAAAAGAAAACACACTCTTTAGTCTAAGAATAGATGGAATTCAAAATCTGTAAGTAGAATTAAAACTTCTGTACATGCTAAGAATAAATTAATAAAATATAATGTGATTTCACAGGCATTATAAAAATATTCAAAGTATGTATGTGAAACCTAAGTGAAGCATCGTATAGTCTAGCTTAATGCAAAAATATGAATGTGTTTTTTCTATAATGATTAGAAGTAACACAATTAAAAGGAAAAACAAATGTTTGAATAGATGCTTCACCAAATAAAATGTACAAAATGACAAATAAACTCACCAGTATCTGTATTAGTTGTCAGGAGTTTTAAAAATGAGATTTCTTTCCCTTACATACAGACACATACAAAAATTTACATGCAAACATTCACACAGAGAGAGGAGAGGGGGAAGGGGAGAGGGGGAGGGGAGGGGGAGGAGGATGGGGAGAAGGAGAGGGAGGAAGAGAGAGAAAGGGAGGGAGGGAGTCGAGGGAAGGGACAAAGACAGAGACAGACAGATAGATGACAGACAGGTAGATACTAGAGGCTAGAAGAGAATTTTATGATGCTGGAGATGCCTAACGTTGATGAGGAGTGAGCAAGTGGAGCTACTTCTGTAGGGAGTATAAGATAATAAAACAGCTTTGCTAAAATAGTGTAACAGTTTCTTAAGTCATTAAATTGTTAAATATACCTCTATGTGAGCAAGAAGACTCAGTTCTAGATGCTGACCCAGAGGAATTTCAAATATATGTCCATAAAATAATCAGAAACTTCAATTCTATCTGGAACAGGGTCAGCTCCACAATAAAATAGAAAATGCCCAGTCATTGTTAACCCATTGTGGTATCATACACAGGGGCACTAAGATGAATTTGTCAAGTGAGACATGAATGGATGAATTTCAAACACCGATTGATGGTAAAACCCCATATATAGAAAATATGTGCTATGTTACTCCATTTCCATGAAACTGGAGGATAATCAAGAGATTAATTTCTAGTCTTAACAGTAAAAGGCACAGTTTTTTATAGACAGAGCAGAAGGTAATTAGCAATATTTTATATTTCAATCCAGGTGATAATTGCATGATATAAACAGGAAGTTCCATGACTTATTTGACTGTATGAAAGTGTTATGCCAATAAAACTAGTGTTTGTTCAATGTCTGCACAAACCATCCCTATGTAATCAGTTACAGATGTGAAGTGCCATAAACCACATCTCGACATCTACTCTTGCTTGAAATTATAACATCCAAGAGAATGTAGGATCAAACCTTACCTCTCTGCTTTTGATTTTTGTTTCTTTTATCCTTTATATGATTATTAATTTTTGATGGATTTCTCCGGTCCAAACTGTGATTGTTTTCTCCTTTTTAATGCATTCATTTTGAATTTTAATATTCTGTTGCATATTTAGATAATATTATATATGTGTTACCTTGGATACACTTGAACTTTTTACTTGCCTATACCCCACTGCCCCCTCACCCCCGGGAGCTCCATATTTCCATTCAATCTCCTGGCACTCTGGGCTTCTCTCCTCTGTCTCTTCCCACATTTGCTCCTGACTGTCTATTTTCTGCCACCTCTCCTCTCCTACACAAGTCCCTCCCACCCTTTGTCTCTCATGACTATTTTGTCCCCCACCCCGTCTATGTGGGATTCAAGCATTTGTGCATTCCTTCTTATTTAATTATTTGACTCTGTGGGTGTATCATAGGTATTTTGTATTTTACAACTAATATCTGTGAGTATATACTATGCGTGTATTTTCGGGTTTTGGTTACCTCACTCAGTATGATATTTTCTAGTTCCATCCATTTGACTTCAAAATTCATGAAGTCCTCATTTTTAATAGCTGAAAGCTATTCCATTGTGTAAATAAACCACATTTATTCTATCAATTCATTGCTTAAGGGACATCAAGGTTGTTTCCAGTTTCTAGCTCTTATGAATAAAGCTGCTATAAACATAGTTGAGCACATGTTCTTGTGGTATGGTGGAGCCACATTTGGGTATATGCCCAGGAGTAGTGTATCTGGGTCTTCAGGTAGATATGTATCTAATTTTCTGAGAAAACGCCAGATAGGTTTCCAGAGTGGTTCTACAACTTTGCCGTTCTACCATTTTGATTGATGTGTACCGGAATCTCAGTCATTTTGATTTGCATTTCCCTGATGAGTAAGGATGTTGTACATTTCTTTAAATGCTTCTCAGCTATTCAAGATTCCTCTGGTGAGAATTCTCTGTTTAGCTCTGAACTCCATTTTTAATTGGGTTATTCGGTTTGTTGGAGTATAATTTCTTGAGTTCTGTATATATTTGGATGTAGGGTTGCTGGCCCACTTCTGTTCTGCCACTGGGCATGGCCTCTTAGGGAGGCAGAAGGCATGGAGTTTGACTGCACCTATCCCATGCTGCCACCTTAGAGAAGTACTGAGGCACTGCTCCAGGGTGGGAAAACACAGTCTGAGATGTGGGGAAGCTGGAGCTGATTCTGGGGTCCCCTGGACTGTAAGAATGCCAAGAGCCACAGGGTTCTCAGACTCTTGGACATCGAGGTGCCACCAGGAGTTGCAGACGAGCCGAGAAGAGAGTCAGGACCCGTGGACAGCAGACAGCCTCCAAGGGGTATGGGAGAAGATGGTGGCTGCATCTGACAGCACAAAGAGGCCTTCTACAGGAGACTAGGCTGTGCCTCAATAGGCAAAGGCCTTCTCCATGGCTTCCCACTGTGGATCTCTATGAAAAGAGATAGTGCATGGTTTTAAATATTTTATTGCTATGGAGGAAAATGGATGTGTAAAACCATATCCCACTTGTCAGGATGGGCCTGAGATTAAATACCTTTTGCAGGGAGGAATGTCTGGGAAGGGAAACATTTTGGCAATGCCCTCCAGGCCTCTAGGTACCTCATTAGCATAGAGAAGTCTGTTTTGAGCTTACTTGACTGTGGTCACATTTCATTCTATTGTCTTGGTCTGAGGGATGCCTCATCTACATGAGGAAGGGCTTGGGGTATTTCCCTTACAGGACTGATGGCCAGAAATCTATGGGGTGCTGTGTGCATGACAGGGGCCTTGTGCTGGGAGCAGGCAAAGCTCCTACCATTCCTTCAGGTTTTCTGTGGCTGCAAGACTTTAGCTCGACCTTACCAGGCTTCCTCTCATGGGCCACCACCCCACATTTGGATACTAGCCCTCTGTTGGATATAGGGTTAGTGTAGATCTTTTCCCAATCTGTATGTTGTGGTTTATCCCATTGACCTTGTCCATTATCTTATAGAAGCCTTCTAGTTTTATGATGTTCCATTTATCATCTTAGAGCCCGAGCCATTGGTGTTCTGTCCAGGAAATTGTCTCCTGTACCAGTGCACTCAAGGCTATTTCCCAGTTTCTCTTCTATGTATCTGGTTTTACATACAGGTCCTTGATCCTCTTGGACTGGAGTTTTTTTGAAGGGTGCTACATATAGATCTATTTGCATTCTTCTACATGAAGACAACCAGTTAGACAGGCACCATTGGTTAAAGATGCTTTCCTGTTTTATTGTATGATTCTTTGTAAAAAATTCAAGTGTCGAGAGGAGTATGGGTTTATTTCTGGGTCTTAAATTCTGTTCCATTGATAAACCTGCCTATTTCTTTACCTATGCTGTTTTTATCACTATCACTCTTAGGTACAGCTTGAGGTCATTGATGGTGCTTTATCCAAATCAAGATTGTTTCCAAAAGCAGCCTCTGTCTAGACTAACCTCCACTGGTAAAGCATTAGGTGTTCAAATAACTATATGAAGAGGTTAATGATGTCAGTTACTCTGCATCATAAAGTTCTTATGGTTTGTTCAGCAAATAATATTTTTAATGAGCTCAGTTGTCTCAAAGATAAAAGTATGCTAAGGAATCCAGAAAGATAAAGTATGCATTGTATAACACTAATCATAATGACTTAATTAGGTGTTAATGTGGATTTTACTCTCATTAGGCTTTAATGATAACTGGATATTTAAGTGTTCAGTTAGCACTTCCATAATCACAGTCTACTATTTCCTTCTAACACAGAACTTAGAGAAACATAGATTTTGTTAAAAATTAGTCCTAAGGAAAAAAAAAGTCCAATTTTCAACTCTATCTTATGCTTGACCATAATAGGTGGTAAAGTTGAATGAGGTACTATTAGTACACTACTTTTTGCTTTAAAATTTGTGTGTGTGTGTGCGTGTATGTGTGTGTACATGCACGAGCGTTCGTGTGTGTGTACATGTGCCCATTGAGGCCAGAAGAGAATATTAGAGCCACTGGAGCTAACGTTCTAGAGTTCCAGCCAGTTATGAGTTGCCCACCATGGGAATTAGGAACCAAATGCCATCAGGGTGCAGCAAGCACCCTGAACTAACCAACTATTTCCCTATTCTCTCCTAATGCAACTTCCATTTAGGACTAGTTGTATAAATAGAAGGAAGAAGTTGCTGTCTAACATAACCCTCAAAGGGGTTAAAAGGTCACTATGCCTGTGTCGTTGAATTAATAGTCTTCTGTGAGTTGGCATCAAAGAAAATTCATTGAACTATAATTATGTGTTATCAGGTGCTGTCCCAGGAGTGTTCACAAATCATATCTTTAAAAAGCCCTGTTACAATTTCATTTTTACCTGTACTTATTTCATTATCAATGTAAAGACAGGGAAGCAAGTATTTGCTAAAAGTAATGTATACAATACATGAGTGAACTGAAGATTCAAAAAAAATCTCTATTTCAAAGATTATTATGAGAGTTTCACTCACATACCTTACTTACAAGTGCCCTAAAACTGGGGAAGCCATCATTACTTTTCCCTCATTGTTACCTTGAAAACAGAATGTATTAGAAAGTTAGGATTTCCACCATAAATACATATTTTAAGCTCATCTGTAGTACTGGGCAGACTCCTGATTATAAGTCTTACATTCATTGTATGTAAAGGACAAATGATAATCTTTCATTTGGTGCTGTAAGAAACTTCAGTTGGATGCAGGATATTTGTCTACTAATTTATCTATTAAATACCTAGAAACAGAGAACCAGGAAAGATACAATATGGAACCACATGAATTATTGAAATTCAGATCAGTTGCTTAACCCACAGCATCAAATATTTTTATAGAATCTATGTAGCACAGTATCCAGAAACATATTTATTTAATGTACTAAATATATATAATCTAGTTATAGCAATAGAATGACACCATCTTAAACAGTTCCTCATTTTCTAAGTTTGACTTAACACCACATCTCAATGGATGAATATGTGTGCATAGTTTTGGAAATTATTTATTTGAGCCAATGATTAAAAACAATCCAGTCACAAATCATTGCTCTGGCCCACTTTTGAAACTCTCATATGTCTTATCTTTCTAGATTTGCAAAAATAACTAATAACATCCCAAAACAACACACGAATACAATAGCAAATGAAAGTAACAATGAGATAACAAATGAAAACTGTACAGGGAGAACAACTCGAGGGAAGAAAATAAACATTTGTTTGTAATTACTGGAGCACTAATGAAGACACTGAATCAAAAAAAAAATGGTTTGACTCTAAGTGTTATCAAGCAAAGGACAATAACCATGAAAGTTACCCCAAATAACACTTCCTAGCAAGTGGAGGAAAGTGGCCTGCTTAGCCCTTGAAAGAATGCATACATTAGTGTTCGGCTTCACTGTTCCTTATTACAGGCTCCAATCTAATCTCCATAGAAATGGAATTCCTATTGTGCCTCAGAGATGCCTGACAAGTATATCAGAATCCCTGTTTGGGAAAGAAGTTCAAATTAAATGAAATTCTGGTTAGGATCATGGGAGTGGATGCTGTCAGCCACTAGGAGAGACCAAATTTGTCTTTTAAAAGGTACCCAGAATCGATCTGAAAACAAACTAAAACAACTAATCTTACCACCCATCATGGAGAATGAAGGAAACGATCTCTGTGTTGTTCTATTTTCTCATTCAGCACTTGTGTCCTTAGCATCATTTCTATAATCTTTCCCTTTTCCTTCTCTTTCCTTTTACACACATTGAAAGAATACTAGGAAACAAACAATAACTGAGCTGGGTGTGAGAGTTCATAACTGTAATCCCATTACTGTGGAGGCTGAAGCAGGGGGATTGTTATGAGTTTGAGACAAGCCTGGGTCTACAGAGTAAGAGCCTGTGTCAGAAGAAAGAAAACAACAAAATAAAATAAACAAACAAACAAAAAGCAAGCAAGCATACACACAGACACAAAACAAAAACAAAAAACAAAAAATAAAAAACCAGAAAACACATGTGCCCAAATCGTGAAAACATAAGCTAGTTTGGAATTGGTAAAATGGATATGACAGTTAAGTATAATTCTAACACAGTTTCTCATCCTTCAGTTATGCATTCATCTAGTTTTTATTTTTATTTCACCAATAAAAAGGCACTATGATAGTCAGAAATAAATCACTTAGTTTTGATGATTAATATATTGAATATTTTAATGGATGTGTAACAGTATTTTTGTGTGAATATGAATATTGATGTGTATGCAAGCACATGTATGTGTGAAGGTGCATGTGTGTGCAGGTATTTGTATATGCATCTACATGTATGTCTGTGTGGGTGATTATATACTTGTATGTCTCTGAGGGACAGAAGATCACCTAGGGGATGGTTCCCCACTAATTGTCTATGTCTTGAATTGAGGTCTTTCACTGTGCTTCTGAAACTCATGACATACAATATTATGTCTGCTCTGCAAGCCCATTCAGCACCTCCCTAATGCTATGATTTTAAGCAGAGACAACCATAAAAAATGCTTTTTTCCATAGATCCTCGAGGATCAAACTCTGGTCCCCATGCTTACAGGGAAAACACATTGTCAGATGAGTTATCTCCCCAGCCCTACCACTGAATGTATAACATAAGTTTAATTCGGAGTTGACCATGATTAAATGTTTAACTTGATCCTTCCTCTATCCTATACTTAACAATCTCTATTTTTATCTCCCAAAATATCTAGCAGTAGGCCTATTCTAAAATCAATTTTAATGCTGTTGGACTGGAATAAAATAAGCTTTGAAGCATAATCTGGGCAAGAAGTTGGATGTCTTATAGACTAGCTTCCTCAGCAATGAAATCGTGAAGTAGTAAAGATTAAGTGTATGTGAAACTCTCAGAAACCTACTCAGCCCCTAAAGATTCACTTTGAATAGTCAACTCCTATAGCCATTTTTGTTTTGGCAAGAGCAGCTTTGAAGAGGGGGAACAGCCCTTCTCAGGGAATATGTTATACCATGTGACTTGCTGTATATTTAGCAAGCCGATTCTCAGTCTGAAAGGTTGGATTAGAGAAAACTGAAGGCATAGCTTTTGGGGGCTGTTCCCTCTGATAACTTGGCCCAGATTCATAGGGATAGCAAAGTGCCTAACTGTTGAGGGTCCTGGGGCTACCATAGTATTTCAAGTCATGGTTATTTTTTGTTAGTTTTTGTGATTTTGTTTTGTTGTTGTTGTTTATGACAACAAACAACAATTTATTCTACCTCGTAGACATGCATACAACTCATCCTTATTGTTTTGTTATACTACAAAAACATCTGAGTACTTTAAAAGAATATAAGTCTAATGTATATGTAAGTCTAAAGTTGTTGTCACTGGTCTATGATTCATATATCAGCATAAGTAAGATAACATTTTGCTTTTGCCAGATTAACTTTCTTATGTTTTAGATCTATTCCTCCAGCTTCAAAACAACCATGACCCCTGTCTTCAAAACATCAGTCAATCTTCTTGCTTTATCATTCTCTGTATCTTTATGATGAGACATTATGACAATATTAGACATTCACAGATAATCCAAAATGATAATATAATCTCAAGGTCCTTATATTCAAGATGGTACATGCCTTATGCCCTAGTACTTCAGAGGCAGATGTAGGAGGATCTTTGAATTTGAGGGTGTGCTGGTCTATATAGCAAGTTCTAGGATAGCCAGAACACAGAAAAAAACTCTACTTCAAATAACAACAAATATATATATATAACAACAAATATATACATACATACATACATACATACATACATACACACATACGCATACACACACACACACACACACACAGACATATGGTTCTTTTTGCTGAGTATGGTAATAGTATTCTCTTTCTTGGAGGTAATTAAAACCTATGTATGTATATCTAAAGAACAGAGAAGTAGGGGCATTATTCTATCTGTTATACACTTTGTTTAAATATTTCCACATATTTTCAGGCTCAATCCTTCGTCAGTTATAGTGCTTAGTACAGATACTGCAAATATACTTATCTCTTTTTATACCCATAGTTTTAAGTCTGTTTACTACAATGTTTGTAATGTCATCGAAAATGTCTATATCCATCTTCGACTTTTCCTGCCTTCTCACATTCAGTCCAGTATCTGTGCTTCCTATTTTTCTATTTCTCTAGGCAACATCTATCCATCATATAATTCATATTGTTCCATGCCTATTTTTCATTCAAACACAGGCGTTTTGTGTTTTACAAAGTGTTTTGAGACTCTCCTGCATAAAGTCAGTTCTTTCTCCTGCAGATTCACAGTAGTTGGAAGAGACTTTTACTTTACAAATGTTCATATTATGCTACGAGAGTCATCGTAAGTATTTCTCTGTTTTCCATTCTGAATTTTAGAAAGAAAGATATCATTTCATTCATCCTTTTACAGTTAGGTAGGATTTAAAATTTTCACTTTAGCAGTGCAGAGAAATGGGCAAATTATAAACTTAATAGTGTGGATTCTCTCAGACAGGAGATTAATTCAATCAAATTATACTCCTCTTGATCTCACAAGAGTCATAACTGAAGACAGTTTTCCATACTATTTCATATTTCTTTCCTATGCAATAGGCATTTTCCCATAATCTTGAACTTGTTAAGGCCATTAACATCAGCTGGCAGGTATTAAACATTCTTATATTTGGGACAGTTATTAGTTTATTGGTGTCATGGCTAATCTCAGTTGTCAATCTTATAGACATGGGAAAGAGGAATCCTAATTGAAGAATTGCTTTTACCAGATTTGCTTTTGGCCGTGTCTATGGATACATTTCCGTTTCTTAATTGTAATTGATCTAACCCACTGTGGACATTTCTTTCTCTAGGCAGGTGGGTCTGAGCTAAATGTAAGCCCAGAGATAAGCCAATAAAATGTGTTCCTTCTTAGTTTCTACTTCATGGACTTTCTTAAATTTCTGCCTTGGCTTTCTTGATGATGGACTCTAGATTATAACCAGAAAAAAAAAGTTTTCCCACCTTATGTTGATATTAATCAATAGAAAGCAAACTAGGACAATTGGTATTATTGTTGCTGTTTCACTTTGTGGAGAACGTGTTGCTTAGGATCAACCATATTTAATTCAGTTTCATTTGTTTATTGACAGTGTATATGGTATTTTGAGATGTATGTACTGTCACTTTCTCTTTTTAAATTTTGGTTAGTTCTTTTTATCTTTTAATTTGTAAGATTACTTATTTTATAATATTTGGATACAAATATATTGCTTATCACATATTCTCAAGTCCAGCTGTAAGTCTATGTATTGTCTTTTCAATATATACTCAAAATATGTGTACACACATATAGGATACGATGGAATTATGATAATTATGATCATTGTGCAAAAGGAGAAATAGTGGTATATGAAGGGGCATGAGATAGTTTTAAAAGTAACTGGGTTTCTGTCTAGGTGTGACTAAAGCTGTTGAGATTGAGCAGAGCTGTCATAATCAGATATATATCATCATGTGATCACTGTGGTTTTCCGGTGTTTCCTTGGTAATCATTTATATTTCAGAGTCTGCCTTGCAGTCATTGACATCTGAAACAAAGAGTGATGATTGCTAGCACTCACTTTGTAGAGTAGGATGCAGAATAAAGATATTATGCTTTGCAGAAAGCATGACATGATGTTACTATATTTCACAAAAGAAAAATGGAGACATTCTTAAACCAACTACCAACTCTAATTAACTGTCCTGTGTCTTGTGATGAATGATCCCCACATGAAACCTCATAACCACCATATTAGATCCAGTGAGAACTTGGGAATCTCACCTATCTGGAAATATTTCCCTCTGAATGTGCTTAAGTTAAGGGGAAAAAGGCCAGATAACATATTTGGAACATGATGGGTATTTCTGTCCTCATCATATTTCAAAGTCAAGACTGATTGGAGCATTCAGGACAGACTCAACCAAATCTGTTTCTTCCCACAAATAATTTTAATGTTGTGCTTTATAGTTTTCTTGTCAACATGACAGAATCTAGAGTCACATGGATTAATGGAATATCAACTGAGTAATTATCTCTATCAGACTGAACTCTAGACAACTTTACAGGGCATTCTCTAGATGAATGATTGGTTTGGGAAGGCTCGTACTACTGAGTGATGTTATATCCGTGGGCAAGAGATCCTAAAAGAAACGAGCTAAGGAAGCAAGGCTAAACAAGCCTTCATGGTTTCCGCTTTATTTTCTGCCTTTCATTCTTTCTAAATTTTATTTTATTTATATTCCATCCATTGGCCTCACCTCCTGGTCCCACCTCCATAGTTCCTCATCCCATTTCTCCTCTCCCTTGCCTTCAACAGGATGCTTCCCACCCCCTACCCCTGCACCAGACCGCCCCCTTCTCTGGGGCCTCATGTTTCTGGACATTAGGCGCATCTTCTCCCACTGAGGCTAGACCAGGCAGTTCTCTGCTATGTATGTACGAGGGGCCTTGTACCAGTCCATATATACCGACTGGTTAGTGGTTCAGTCTCTCAGAGCTCCCTGGGGTCTGGGTTAGTTGAGACTGTTGGACTTCCTATGGGGTCATATTCCCCTTCAGTTTCTTCAATCCTTCCCCTAATTTAACCAGAGGGGTCCCTGACTTCAGTCCAATGGTTGGGTGTAAGTATCTTTGTCTGTCTCAGTCAGCTGCTGGTAGAGTCTCTC
Source organism: Grammomys surdaster (assembly GCF_004785775.1). Lineage (NCBI taxonomy): Eukaryota > Metazoa > Chordata > Mammalia > Rodentia > Muridae > Grammomys > Grammomys surdaster. Next base: position 8,645,254 of record NW_021604658.1, on the reverse strand, counting down.
GTAGGACATTCATGCTAGGCTCCTGTCTGTAAGCACAGCACAGCATCAGTAATAGTGTCAGGTCTTGATGCCTCCACCATGAGAGGATTCAAAGTTTAGCCCATACTTGCCTTGACTTCTTTTCATGAAGATATAAGCTGAAAATGAGCCCTTTCCTATTCAAGTTGCTTTTGGCCATAGTGTTTTATTACAGTAATATAAAGCAAACTAGAACAAATACTCTTGCATGTCTCAGGCAAGAATGATATAATAGGTCAACAATGATTGGAAGAATAATGCAAGACTCTGTTTCTAAAAGTAAACTCCAGGGTAGAACAGTAAATGTAGTTCTCATATTATGATCAACCTTTTTGATTGAGAACCTCCAAAATCTGTAATAACTAGTTAATTTTTAACCTCTAGCATATTTATGATTTTCCTTGGTAAATTATAGATACAAAGAACTTGATGATTAGTTTACAGTCCACATATTCTCTTCTAATGTCTCTCAAAAAGTGAGACCATGTGTGAGATCAGTTAGGTTCTTCAAGAGCAGTATTAGATAAGGTGCTTCAAGTTGATTTGTGTAGAAGAGAGCAGAGATGCTCTCTCCTCTCTCCCTCTTCCTCTCTCCCTTTCCCTTCCTCCCTCCTTTCTCTGTCCTTCTCCTTCCCCCTCTCTCCGTCTCCCTCCCTCCTTTCTCCCTCCTCCCCATCCCATTTCTTCTCTCTCTCTCCCTCCCTCCCTTCCTCTTTTCTCTCTCTCTCTTCCCCTCCCTCTTTCCTCCTCTCTATCCCCTTCCTTCCTCCCTCCCTCTGTCTTTCTCTCTGTGTCTCTCTCCCTCTCTGTCTCTGTCTCTCTCTCTCCCTCTCTCTCTTTCTCTCTCTTAATTCTTAACATTCAAAGGACCTTTTGTGATAGAGTGATAGAGGCAGTTCAAGAATCAAGCTAAAATGATCAACAACCTAAACTATAAAATGTATGTATTGTTTCAATTTTTTGTAGCTCAAAAGAAAGACTCCTCACCAGGTATTGTGGTTTACACTAGGCAGAGGCAGAGGGATTGCTTCCTTTTCAAAGCCACATTAAACTATATGTTTCATTCCAAGCCAGTATGTAATATAGAATGATATTCTAACCTATCTAAAAAAAAAGGACAAAAATAAATCAAAATGTTTTCCATAAATTATTTTTATTTATGATATTTGGAGTATATATAGATGTTCAAGTTTTTTACAATTACAACCCCACAACAGCTACAAAAATACATTGTATATTATAAGAAAATATTGGCAATGATCATAAAAAATAAAGTAATAAAATAACCCTGAGTAAGAGATGGAGTAGCATTCCAGAAAAAGAGAATCTTTTATGTGATGTTTTTATTTGAATTTTGAAAAAACTCCTAACTGAGAATAAATGGCATGTGATAAACAAGCAAGTTACTTTTTGACCTGTTGTTTAATAGTCAAATAATAAAACTGCTCCATTTCTAGAGACTCTAAGAATTATTATTTTGGAGTGTCTTTATCAAAATTCACACCTGCAGGTTTATGTACCTACTAGTCTAGACTTGGCCTGACATGATTCATTTTTACTGAGATAACACTGATCCTGAAGAATACCTTAAGGACCACCTTTGAAAGTCACCCTGCTGCAACATTGCTCTTCCCTGTTTGAAGTACATATCAGGATTAGTTCTTCCACATTCTGACATTGAATCTTATGTCTCCTAGCACTAACTTTGAAATAGACACTTTAGTTTATGTATATTATTTCACTCAATTATGGAAATAAATTTCTCATTAAAAAGACATTTCAGACATAAATGAATCTTCTGGTTGCTGTCTAAACATCAGCTACCTTATTTGTTAAGAGAGTAGTGATATGATGAAAAACACCTGTCACTCCTAGTCTTCCTGGGGAGTCTCCATAAACTCTTAATCACGGCTGCTTAAAACAGCAATCAGTCCTCATGCGTGCTTTCAGCAGTATGAAGTGTAATGTAGCAACATAGAAAACGGCAGTCTAGAACTTTCTGGGATTTCTTCTCCTAAGTATCACGTTCATTTATAAAATTGTTTGGCAGCCAGATAGTTGACCTTATGTTCCCTCTAATTTTCATCTTCTTGAAGCTCTGCTAGGATTCTACTAGGAAAGAATAGATTAATATTGAATGCATTAGTAACTGACTCAAAGTATCACAAAAAATAAAAGAGGCTAACTAAACACTTCTTTCCTTTCTACACAGATCTATCCAATAGATTATAATTTTTTTGACTTATCATTTTTGGATGGTTTGCTGGCATGGCTGTGAATGTAGGTAGATATATTATACCTCCTCCTCTCTCCCATCTCCAAGAGGACGTCCCCACCCCACTCCGACCCCTACCCCACTAGACTTCCTCATTCCCTGGAGCCTCAAGTCTCTCGAAGGTTAGGTACATCTTCTCTCACTGAGGCCAGACCAGGCAGTCCCCTACTCTATATGTGTCTGGGGGCCTCATATCAGCTGGTGTATGCTGCCTGGTTGGTGACACACCATCTGAGAGATGTGGGGGGGGTGTTCCGGGTTAGTTCAGACTGCTGGTCTTCCTATGAAGTTTCCCTCCTCCTCAGCTTCATCCAGCTTTTCTCCAATTCAAGCACAGAGGCCTCCAGCATCTGTCCATTGGTTGGATGTAAGTATCTGCATCTGCCTCTGCTGCTTGTTGGGCCTCACAAAGGGCAGTCATCCTAAGCTCCTGTTTTTAAGCATACCATAGCATCCAGACCAATGGGAGGCCTCATGTCCTGACAAAATATTTTCTTAAAGATGGGCACTTTCAGAGTCAGGTTATTAAAGCTGATGTGTATAATTTAAACTATAAATAGGTACTAAGTTTTTAGTCTCTCTAAAAAGTATTTTATTCATCTAGGCCACTTTGTTTAGGACCTACCATATAAAATACAGGACTTATTGTTTTATAGCCTTCTTATGTGTGAATTCAGTTGTTCTCTAAGAGTTACTAATTAGATTTAACTCTTAAGTTCAGAGTCAATTGAGGAGTTTCCATGTATATGGAAAGTACCATCAGAAAAGTGTCACACTGTGTCTGTGAAACAGACATACATGAAAGAATGATATTTTGCAAAAGCAAGAAAATGATCACCCAGTGAACATGAATAATGTAATAATAGCTGTGGATTAACATCTTGAGGACTGAATACCAAGAGATAGAGAAAAACCCGCTGATTAAAACTGGCAGACAAAGGCAATCATGCAAATTTCCACATGTAATGAATGTATTTAAAAATTCATGGCCTTTCCAATCACGTTGTTTTTAGTAGATAATAATTATTCTGTAGATTTTTGGCATCCAGGTCACAACACTGTAAAGAATAAAAATTAAGTAAAGCAAGAATAATATTAAGATGGGACTGATATGAAGTGGTATACATTCCTATCCAAGGATTTTAAATTTTCCCAACACTATCTCCACTGATGACTGGGAAGTAGAAAAATCAATTAACAAGCACTTGATTCCCATGAAAACTTTGTTCCATTTCTACTCGGGTTCAATTGCTTTCAATATCACTCCAACGACTTCATTTTCCATCCATAAAACATGTTTTCACATTGGGTTTTAAGAAGTGGAGCTTGCTAAAGCAGAGCAAATAACGAAAGTAATGAAAAATCTTTTTCTTTTTCTAAAAGTTAATATAACACAACTGACTTACATGTTGATATTGTAAGCCACACACACCATAAATAAATAAATAAATAAATAAATAAATACATATATGAGAGAGAGATTGGGTATTTATTAACAGTATACAATCAGTAACAATCACTAAACAATCTCTTTATTTTCTAGATGTACATAAAAAATTGTAGCCCAGAGTTTTATTTTACAACCCTCTAAATATTGATTTCTACCAATCAATAAGTATTGAATTAAAACAAATATATAATGTGTTGAATTTACAAAAACATATTATCTTCAATCCATGAGCTTTTGATTTCAGACGTAGATTAAGATAAAATTTACACATATGCAAGCTTAAGCCATTAAATATTTACTTTTAAAAATTATAGCTATATCCCTTTACAAACCAGAAATAAATAAAGGAAAATATATATGCAAAATTATTGAGTAATTTATTACCTAGAGAAGAATCCTCATTTGTTTTTCATGTCTTATTGATGTGGCCAGAGAGAATTCTTCAAGAAACTGGTTAACATTCTATGCAATGTTACTATGAAGTGAATATATATATATATATATATATATATATATATATATATATATAAACATTTGAAGCTGTGACAATAATATTCCCTACACATTATCACTTAATGTTGAATTTTATTATGAAATGTGCTCTGGTTATTAACCATACATTCCTGTTAAAATGTGTCAATTTAAACTATTAAAGATGAAATATTGCTTCAAGTTTTTGGAAACATTTCTTTCCATACATGTTATTAAAAATAAATTTTCCTGATTCTATAGATACCATGATAAACAAATATTGAATTCTGAAGCTAGAACATCAGCACTTGCAATTTGTAGCCACCTATGTGCATAAAAAATGTGATTTCTTAGTTTGGATCTCACCATCTGTAAATTGTGCTTCATGTAACTTTCTTGAAAACTATTTTCAGTGATAAATATAAATCACCTGTAATGTCACTAATTATGAGTAAATAACCTGAATAAATAATTTTACTTGGTTATGTTCACTTTTATTAGTTCTTCTGAAATGTATTTTAAAGAATCCACTCCACTAACCCAACTATGCTCAGATCCGTCTCCTTTTACTCTAGTTTAGTTGACCTACCAGGGACCACAGACATTCTAGAATAACTGACTCTATTTCAAAAAGATATTAATTATCAATAAATCCTCCAGTTGTATGATTCTTTCTTTCCTCTGAAATGTCCAGATCTAGCCGTCCAAATGAAGACAGTTATTTCCAATACTGGACTGATTTCTAGAGCAGTGCATGATTGAGTCTGAATAACTGGTCACTTTTAAGAAAAATACAATTGTAATTATAAATTCTCTTTTTGATTCTGTCCCACAAGGTCTAAAAACTTGAGACAATTTAGCTTCTCCCATCTGGGATACAGGAAAGCAAAGGTTGGTTGGGAACATATGTCCAATACAGCTTTCCAGTATGATTCATTTTTATCTCCCTTCTCTATGCTGGGATTTTGTCTGATACGAGTTTGTATACATTGTCACGACAGTTGTTCCTTTATATGTGCAACTGCTCTGTTTTAGGCAGAAAGCACTGTTTCCAAGTTGTCATACACATCCTCTGGCTTTCAGAATATTTCTAGCCCATCTTTTGAAATGCTCCCTGAGCTTTGAGGGAAGTGGTTTTGATATAGACGCTCCATTTTGGGATAAGCATTCCACAGTTTCTTGCTCTCTACACTCTGTCCAACTGCAGATCTCTGTTATCTACTGCAATATGAAACTTCTTTAGTAAGACTGAAAAAAAGAGTCTCTCTACTGTAATAAGGAACTTCTCTAGTAAAGATTAAAAAATTACTAATCTATGGATATAAGTGATAAGTCATTAGGAGTTAGCATCCTTTCCTCTGCTCTGTGCTTCCATTCCCCAAACCATTTAACCCTTCCTCTTTCCTTATTCCCTATTAAACCTTATCACTTCTGCTTTCTGTCTCTATTCCCTAGAATACTCCCTCTTATGGGCCCTTACTAATTTCCTGATCTCTACGGGTATTCCAAATCGAAGTCAAATCTCTTAAAATTGAAAGCTAACGTACACAAGTGAAAAAAAACATACATTTAAACTTCTGGGTCTAGATTTTCACCATTCATAATATTTGTTTCTAGCTTCTGTGTACCTCGAAATTTCATAATTTTAGTTTTTCATAGCAGAAAAGTAATATTTCCTTACAAAAATGTTTACATTTTTATTATCCATTTATCAGTTGATGGACAAATAAGCTGTTTTATTTTCTATAATTTTAAAATCATTCGATGTATCACTTTGAAAGAGATTTTAAAACAAAATATTAAGTATTGCTAGTGTATAGGTAACTCAGATTTAAAATATTTGTCTTTATAAATGTAGGAGAAGGTATGTATTACTCAGAGTTTTCTGGAAGGATAGAAATGAATTTTATTAATTAATATACATTATTTTATTACATATTTATTAATGTGCATACAAATATTGTTTATATATGTATGTACTATATAGTTATATGTGACTATATATAGTAGAAACAGAAAAGGAGAAGAAATTACTTAACACTATCATCTCACTTTTGTGACTGAGAAGGCTAAGAAACTCGAGGTCTGTTGCTGGCAGGCAGAAGACAAAGCTAATACAATATTGTAGATCAAGGAAATTCACTTGGGCCAAAATACCAGGAAAACCAAATTCCAGCTCCTTCCTGAATGCTGGAATTTTCAGACACGAAGGTTAGTCAATGTCTGTTTTATCTTAAACCTGGAAATACATTGACTAAAACTTCAGTATTGACTGGCAGTCAGGGGAATGTCTCTTTACTCAGATGAGACTCAGCATTTTGTCCCCCTCGGACCATGAACTCACTAGCCAAGCACCACCACACTTGAAAGGAAGTCTCCTCTACTGATTCTAAATTAGTACACTTAATAATACCCATAAGCATCCTTGGGGTAATGTTTATCTAAATACCTTTCCAGTCATAACACAGTCAAATTGATCCAAATAAATGTCAGTGAGTGATAATGAGTGTTTTCTTTCTGACAATGAACACTCTGGTATGGTTTTACTTTGTAATCATTTCCCACCATGGGAATGACCTTTGAAGCATCGAATATTTCCTTGGGAATTAATTGCTATGCTAGGGTTAATGGCCCACAGCAATGGACTTTCTGAGACAGCCATTAATCTTCCCTGATCATTACTGCTAATTACTAACTGAAGTCTCCTCATTGGTGTATAAGTTTAGTATCTCATCTCTACCTTTACCAGTTGAAAATTTTTTGAATTTTTCTGATCACAAATAAATATGGTTGAAAAGGGAAGTGCATTAACATCACAATATGCACAAATACTGATAATATTTTAAATCAATATTGCATTACTTACAAAGCCTCTTTTCTTCTGATTATAAAACTAAGACAGTTATAAAAGTAATGCATATATGCATAAACATAAAATGGAACAAACACTTTATACTTTTTATCACCAAAATAAAGAACTAATGCATTATGAATATTGCCTTCATCTTATTTCAAGAGTTTTCTGTCTCTGTGTACTTATATTTTAGCTTGAAGCCATTATTATAGAAAAAGGTTGTTTTAATTTTTTCACATTTATTTCCTATGGAGTACTGACTTTTATGAGATACTTCATTCAGAGAAGTGAAGTGTAAACTTTTATATAATTATTTCACTTAGAGTTTAGTCACACCCTATTCCGAATTTAAAGTAAGCTTGTAAGTTCTTCCAAAATAAAAACATATTTAAAGGTGTCATGCAACTTTCGTTGTACCTTTGGCATATAGAAATACTACTTTTCTTTTTCTAACCAAAAATAGAAGAGGGAAACTCAACTAGAATAATAGAAATCATAAGCCCACATAAATTGTTGTTTCTATTTTAAGCAACTGACCCTTTTAGATGCATATATATATATATATACATACTGTATTGAAATCTTAAATTATTTCACAATTGAAGGTGTGGTTTAGAAGGTGAAAATATCATAACAGAAGCCACAAAAATTCTAGATTATACCAGCTAATTATAAAGTGTGGTGCATGTATATTGTCAAAGTCACAGTATCTCTAATGACAATTTAAACTCTGGTGGGATTTTTTCCTGCTAAGAATTTTAAAAGATATGCACTGGTACTTTTGTGTAGTCATTGCTGACAAGGTATTTATAAGGAACACGTAAGCAACAAAAGAACTGGTAAGGTGAAAAGATTTCTCAGGAAACTAAAAATTCACTCTTGTGTCCAGTCTATCCACACTGTGAACTTTTTCTAGTTGAGATAAAGCCTGGACATACAGAATGGGTTTAGAACATACCAGAAATTATGATTTAACTATAAATTTAAAATTCAAGATACATGTGTATAAAGACACACACACTGTGAGAGAGAGAGACAGAGAGACAGAGAAAGACAGAGATAGAGACAGAGACAGACTTAGAGACATGGAGAACCAGAGAGAGACACAGAGAAATACAGAGATAAATCAAACTTTATTAATATGAAATTTAATATAATTTATATTTAATAAAGAAATAAAACAATATGGGCTGGAGAGAAGGCTCCACTTTTGACAGTACTTATGGCTCTTACAGAGAAGTTGGGTTCATTTGTCAGAGCTCTAATGGAGGCTAACAACCATCTATAATTCTAGTTCAAAGGGGTTCATCACCCTCTGCATAAACATTGTGCAGAGACATGTTTATGAAACACACATGAACATAAAAATAATCACATAGAAATGATTCTTTTTGTAGAAAGAGCATTCCAACAAAAGTTAAGCAAGTAATAACTAAGAAATATAAATAAAATAGGAAGAATGGACTAGAGGGAATAGATACAATGCTACGAAATTACAGATGTTTGATTTTTCACAAAAATTCCAAACTTACACAGAGAGGAAAAATATTTTATCTTCAACAAATGATGTTGGCAAAACTGGATATCTATATTTAGAAGAGTAGATGTCCAAATGTATAAGAATAAAATTAGATCCTATTTCTTTTTTACAAGAGGATAAGTTCCAAATGGAGTTAATAGCTCAATACAAAATCAAAAACTGACATTCCTAGAAGGCAAGGTAAGAAGCACACTACCGCATATAGGTTTAGGTAAAATATTTCTGAGTAGGATTCCATACAGTCAGAATTGATAGTGGTTTGAATAAGAATGGTCTCCATCGTCTCATGGTATTTGAATATTTTGTCCTCAGTTGATGGAACTACTTGGGAAGGATTAGGATGTATCTTTTTGGAGACAGTGTGCAGTACTCATAGAGGAAAGGAAGTAGTGCAGAAGCATCAGTGGTGGGAAAATGCTTAAGGGAGGAGTTTAATACAGAGAGAAGAATAACATGGGGAAGTTTAAAATGAACTAAGGCAAAGCCAAGTATTGGAGAGATAACACAATGGATATTTGAAAAATCCACAGGAAAGCAGTGTGTGTGTGTGTGTGTGTGTGTGTGTGTGTGTGTGTGTGTGTGAGAGAGAGAGAGAGAGAGAGAGAGAGAGAGAGAGAGAGAGGACAGAGACAGAGTCAGAGACAGAGACATAGGTTTTTTCAACTTAGTGAATTTCCACTTTTTCAACCATGAAGCAAATTTATAGTTCTTCAAAAATGTGTTCTGACATTGGCTCAGAGAAAAATGGGCATATGGAGTTTTCCTTTTACCTAGCGGGAAGAACAAAGTAAATCACACACACACACACACACACACACACACACACACACTCACAGGCATGTATGTATAAAGGCTAAGACACACTAGAAGAGTTAGAGCCATCATGATGTTCAGGTGACCAAGAAAAGAATCAGAATTTCTTTCTCTTAGGTGTCACCAATGACATGTTAACATAGGAATGCTCTGCTACTTTGAAACAAAGTAACACTGTCACCTTTCACTTGAGTAATGAAAGAAAATCTAGCTGAAATAGATGACAAATAAAAACACACTCCTATTACAGTTAGAAAAACACCTAGCTTTGAAATTTCTTGTCATGTAAAGGAACAGAAGAAGCTCATGTTCCAAGAAAAATATAGGGGGTAGAAGATGTCAACACTAAGAAAAAGATGCTCATGTTGTCAAAGACATGAAAGCATCCAAGCTGAGTATGCTCTGCAGAGACCCTGAACACACTTGAAACAAAAAAGACAGAGAAATTATTCATCAATGAAATGGAAATGGATACCTCTGCTCTCTTCTAAGGAGTGTTAAAAAGGTCAGTGGCAGGTCTAAACATAGAGCAAATAGAAGAAATTCTCAAAACACTGAGCAGAAATTCAACAAAAAGATACTTTAAACTCAAAATATAATTTAAAGTATATATAAATGAAGAATAGAATGTTTCCAGTATCCTATTTCTTTTTCATTTTTTCCACTTAGATACATAGTTGTATAGTTTAATAAAGAGCAGAAAAGAATTTTCATGGTTTATTTTACTGTATTAGCACCATTCTAACATTTTCACACATTGTCATATAAGCTGTTATAAATATCCTTGTAGTTCCCATTTCCAGATTCTGGGAAGTAATCAATAACAGTTGCTCACTATTAAAAAAATATATAAATTTCAATGGCTTTGGGTTGAATAAATTCCATATTCCTAGTATTAAATATGTCATGGGTACAATCTCCTTATTTTGCTGATATATAAGAATAATTACGGTAATTCACTTTGTTAACATAAATTTCCTCATTATTTTTTCAGGAAAGTCAAGGAGTTTGAAGAATCTTTCAGTTGGACAATGGTACTGCTCTGCACAATGCAGTTACAAACAGAGAGGACAGCATGGGATGTGGAGAAGATGAGACATTTATTTACTTTCTATAATATGTCAGTGATGCATAATATAGCAGTATCAAGCCCTTGATCCTGTGACTGATTTTCTGTAATGACAAGCTAAGAGTGAACTTAAGAATCATCTCACTTAACCACCCCCGTTTGCTTATAGGAAACTGTGTTTTAAAGATCATCTTGTCCCAGCATGAACTAAGCAGTTCAGTGAAAGCCTCCGAATAGAATGAAGATGCCATTTATAGTAAAAAGAAAAATGAAATAAAAATTCAAATATGCCTCATGTGGTGTCTGTTTTTCACTCTCATGTGAATTATACTCAGTGACCATCATGAAGTAATTTAAGAATTTAGGTTCAGCTGCTTTGACCTCATTGATTTTTGAACTGCAGGTTGCACATTTGAATCATGTGACCCCTCGCATCCTGGGTCTTGAACTGCCACTGAGTCAGCATCTTCATCAATGATCTCTCCTGTCTTCTCACAGTGCCAAGCCTCAACTGATCTCCATAATACTCTCATGCCTTTAAAACCAGTAACACCTGGATGACTCTTAAACCACCAAGTTCAGCTGCCAGCTTTCTTATAGAATCCAGGACCATAAGACTAGGGAGGGCACCACACAGAAAAAGCTGGGCCCTCCCTCATCAATCACTACTTTAAAAATATATATGCCTTATAGGCTTGCCTACAGCATAATCTTATGCAGGGATTTTCTCTTTCTCTTCTCTCTCTCTCTCTCTCTCTCTCTCTCTATCTCTATCTCTATCTCTATCTCTATCTCTATCTCTATCTCTATCTCTATCTCTATCTCCTGCCCTCCCTTCCTTTCCTTTCTTTCCTCTCTTCCTTTTTTTCTCTCTTCCATTTTAAATAAAAGTAGAGCCTTCTATCATGCAATATATCTAACCATAGTTTCTCCTCTCTCCATTCCACCTAGCCCACCTCTCTCCCAAACCCAGTCCGTCCTCCATTTCACTGCAGAAAAGAGCAGGTCTTCAGTTTTCTTAATTGAGATTCTCTCCTTTCAGATGACTTTAGCTTGTGACAAGTAGACATAAAAATATCCAGCACAGTATGTTAAGATTCTAAAATTCTTTTTGCAGCTGCCATTTTTATGTTTTTTATTTAGCCACACAGACAAAGCTTTCTGGTTGGGCTCTATTATTCCAAAAATTTTCTTTTCTCAAAATTATTATTTTACTTTTAGAGGAACTTTACTGTGTTATAAACATACACTAGGGTTCTCTTCTAGTTGTAGCTTATGTGGCATGAAATTAAAATGAAAATCAGTTTTCATAGCCCTTAACCTCAGAGTTTCATGTATTTTCACTGGTTTGAAATAATATTTTATAAACTATATAATATATTCATTTGCATAGGTATATTTGTTTTTTTCAGATAATTCACTGTACCTATGAAATAATTATATTTTTTATATTAAGTACATACATCCATATATATATATGGATACACACACACACATATACACACACTTTAAATTAGGGTTTTTTTTTTGTTTTTCCTACTATTTATTTTGTTAGATCATTTGTACTATATTTCCTTATTGTAAGAGTTTTCTTAGGGTGGATTTATACAACATTGTACAATGAAATAAATGCTTCACCTTTCCAACCCTCAAGCTTAGAATATAAATTTTGCCAAACACTATGACAATCTGGAACTTTTCTTTCATCCTCCCAAAATATCTATCACACAAAATTTTCTGACTGAAACCCTAAGATTGCATTATAATTATTACTCATTTATGATAAAAATTTTATTGTTCTTTGTAAATAATATTAATGGAAGTGATTTTCTGTTCACTGTCAAAACTCTCAAGCTAATTTCTTCACTCTTTCGCTATATTATAGTTTGTTTCTATTTAAGATGGCTCAATTTTACACTTAAATAATTACATGCCTAATATTTTATTCTGAATCTTTACATACGTGTAACTTTTAATTTTTTCAAAGGCTACTTTTAAAGATGATTCTTAAATGCTTTAACCTCCCTTTTAGTCCACCATCCACCAGAGGTAATGGAAAAGAAAGGATATGGGGAAAGTGGACTTGTTTATAAATGGTTCTTTGGAGCAACTCCTATTCGTGTTGTTAGGAAATCGGCAGTTCAGTTCACAGGTCAGCAGCAGCAGCTAGATCCACTCTCAAACAGTTCACAGATATACCAGCAGTCCAGTTTGGTAGAGTCAGATAGCAAACAGTGGTGACACTACCTATCAGAGACAGCCAGGCCTCAGCCTTAACAAGTCAGCAGCAGGAGGGACCAACCAGAACAGCCAGAAGTTCAGCTGTGACTCTCTCAGGGAAGCAAATCTCAGCAAAGATGCAAGACCAACAAACATGAACAGCTAGCTCAATAAGCAAGCCTAGTTCAGCCTCCTTCACTGGCCACAGAGTTCTATATAAACCCTCCGATCATCACACGACCTCCACAGGCCTTGCCTCAGCGTGTGAGTCTGTCTGAGCTGACGTCACTCCACCAATCAGCCCGAGTCCTCGACGCAGCAATAAATCTCAGCACACAACCAGAAGTTTCTTGGTGGGTTTCTCTCTATGGAATCCTGACAAATGGAGCTCAACTACTCAGTATAAGGCAGACCAAAACACCTGTGTAGTTGGCGAAGAATCCTTCACCACGTGTCTGTACACATGCTTGCTTTAGCAGACCATCCTTTCACCTGTCTGCTTCAATGAAAACATTCCTTCATGGGTCTGCCTTAGCTTTTCGCTATCAAACACAACTGACTTTCCAAAGAACCCTTAAGATTTCACTTCCCATATGAGTGGGTTTCAGCTGTATTTATGTATCTTTGTGTATATTCTTGATGTTAAATGTAGAACTCAAAGTTTTGGCTCAGAGAAATCTATGGGTAGGCTCAGTGTGTAAGTCTGTTCAAAGTTTCTTTGGAAAAAGCCATGATTCCTATTTAACCCCATCTTCCACTGTCTTCTACGTCTCCTCATCTGAAAGCTCTTCCTCCCATTGCCCTTTAGTAATTTTCTGACATATATGAATATTCATTTAGGACACATACGTAAGGATTTAAGGCTGAAACTCACAGATGAGGGAAAGTGTGCAGCATTTGTCTTCCTGGGTCCAGGTTATCTTGCACAAAGTTACTAATTCCAACACCATATATCTATTTGTGCATCGCACAATTTCATGTTTTTAATAGTGGAGTCATATCCCATGTGTAAATGTGCCATCTTTTTATTATCCAGTCATCAGTTGATGAACATCGAATCTGTTTCCATTTCCCAGCTGTTGTGAATACAGCAGTAATGAACGTGGCTGAGCAAGTATTTCTGTAGTCATGTCTCGAATGTTTGGTGCCATTTAGTTTCCTCTTTGGAGAATTCTCGGTTAAGCTCCATGCTTCATTATTTAAATTAGTTTCTCGATATTTGTTTTGTTGTTGTTATCTTTTTATCCTTTGTTTATTCTAGGCACGAAACCCTTGACAGGTGTATCCTGACAAGGATTCTGTCTCTTTTGCCATCTAGTAAGTAACAAGGAGTGAGTTTTTTCAAGTTTATATATTCTTATTAAAATCTCTTTAGTTTTATACACCTTTTTATTTCTTCAGCTTTCTTTGTCCACATATTAAAATTAATCAGTGTACAAGGAAGTGTTAGAATCAAGAGAATAAGTCCCCTTAAATATAGGAATGTTTTACATATATTTTAAAACTGTTTTCTCTTATTGTTCCTCCATTTTTTCTGTTTTCTTTAGGGACTAAAATATTACAAAGTTTCCTTTGTTACATGATCTTCTAAATGACCTGTTTAAAATAACTTGACTCTCGGGCCATGTTATATTGTCTTACATTTAATACTTAATACTACATTGTGATGGTGACCTCTTCCTAATGATTATTTCTGTTCCTTACATATCAACTCTCCCTGGAATTAACATGAGCAAGGGGTTCTTTCTGAACATGGTACTATCGTCACCATTATTATTTAGCATTTTATTGTTAAATTTAACTCCATGCATATTAATTTTTCTAAGTTGCTTAGTAAATTACTTTTATAGTTTTTTAAGGAAATGTAATCATATTAATTTTTAATTATTTTAATTATTTTATTTATTTACATCCCAAATATTGTTCCCTCTTCCTGTCCCCCCTCCCAGAGTTCTTCACTCCATCCCCTCTCCCCTTTATCTGTAAGAGGATTCCCCTACCCTGCATCCCCAATCTCTGTAGCATCAAGTCTCTACAGGATTAGGTGTAATCTCTCCCACTGGGGTCAGACAAAACAGACAGTCTTCAGGTACATATGTGCCTGGGGCCTCAGACCAGCCAGTGTATGCTCTTTGATTGATGGTTTACTCTCTGGGAGCTCCCTTGGGTCCAGGTTAGTTGACACTGTTAGTCTTCCTATGGGGTTGCCATCCTCTTTAGTTCCTTCAATCATCCCTTAACTCTTCCATGGGGATCCCCCACCTGAGTCCAATGGTTGGCTGTGGGTATCTGAATCTGTCGCAGTCAGCTGCTGTTAGAGCATCTCAGAGGACACCCATGCTAGGCTGCTGTCTGCAAGCACATTTATCTTCCTGTTATTGTTTTCTAGAAGTAACGATCTTTTCCCTCTCTCTTTTCTTTTTATTTCAACATTGCATGTTCTTTCCTTGGTACTTTTTACTCCAGTAGGGTTTTTTTTTTGTTGTTGTTGTTTTTTTTTTTTTTTTTT
>NW_021604658.1:8551959-8585035 GCF_004785775.1 Grammomys surdaster | reverse complement strand
TTTTTTTTTTTTTTCAGAAAAAGAAAATAGCCGGGTAGTGGTGGCACACACCTTTAATCCCAGCACTGGGGAGGCAGAGACAGGCAGATTTCTGAGTTCGAGAGCAGCCTGGTCTACAGAGTGAGTTCCAGGACAGCCAGGGCTACACAGAGAAACCCTGTCTTGAAAAACCAAAAATTAACAGAAAAAGAAAATAAAGTCACATTCATTTAACCTCAAAATAAAAATCAATTTGTAATTACATAACCTATACTAGAATGTATAATGCCATATCCTGCAATGAATCTAATACAATGAACATAAACTGCCTCAGGATATATCCTAGAAAAATTAACAAAAAATTGAACATATGTGAATACTCTTTTCCCGGTTTCTCCATTTAATTTATTCTTTATTTATTTATTTATTTATTTATTTATTATTCTTTAATCTTTTATTTTTTTACAGTCCAGTTGTTATCTCCATCCTGGTCTACCATCTGTCCTCATCCCTTACCTCCTCCCCCATCTCCAAGGTGATGACCCTCCCCCACACACTCAACCCTTGTTTTCCCTGTTTTGTAAAGGAAAATGAAATGATCATAAAGCACAGTGGAAAATATTCTAATCAGAGAGCATGAAACATTCATTTTCTTCCCATGGCAATAAAAGCATAGCTATAATGATGAATTGGATTCAATTTATTTTCATATGTCATCTTTTATCCCAGTGTCTTCAAATGTGAGCTAGAATTAATTCCATATTTTGAAGGGAAATACCTACCTCTCCAGTGTCCCGATGAATAGATTGGCTATTTGTCTACAGGACAAGATGATGTTTTCTGTCTTCTTCCTATTTACTTGGTCATTTACTACTTATTACAACAGGCACAGAACCTGTTACAAAGGAATAGAAGTACTGCAGACAGGGAGAGGGTGATGGTAAAGGGAAATATTTTAGCTACAGGAAGGTATTGAAACCAAGGTTCTGGGCTTCACACTCAATTCACAGAAGGCTGACAGGGGCATCTACATGGAAGCCAGTGCTTTGTGAACAACTAGATAGATCTTAGTGAAAAAATAGTAACACTATTTTCTAGTCTTTAAATGGGGTAATACAAGTACTCTGGGCTCGTTGTAATGCCCAAACTCTGAACACAACAGCATTATGCTATCCTTCAAAGTGTGGTGAAGAATTTCTTATAATACTCCACTGAGGTCAGTGGAGTTATTGATAGCCCATTGTAGAGATTTTGCATTTACTTAGAGTGTACTGATAAATGAAATTTTTTTTCAGTGCATCCAAAGAAAGAATGAAGGTCTCTTTCTAACTATTTAACTGGTAACTGAATGACAAAATTTTAAAAATTGTCCCTTCGAACGCCACCACTGCCCAGGCTTTTAAAGCTAAAAAGAAAAAAAAATCACAAGTTCTGTAGATCTCCAAAGTCACATTAAAATAGAACTATCACACGATTTATACCAGCTTTGACTTACTGCAGTAAATAGCACCATCTTTAAAAGCACTGTAAATGATCCTTTATCAACACTTTTTTTGTCTTTTTTTTTTTTTTTTGCTTGTGACTAACATACAGTATTGGTCATTTTAGCATTTATGTCCCTTATAAATAGTGTCTTCACCTTGGGCCTAATTCTGTTGTAAAGCACTTCTCCTTGAAATCGAGTAGCTCAAAACTATACAGGTACTGCCAGTAGAATCGAGGGAAATTGAAATCATCAAATGACCATATTTTATTCTTCTAACTAAGTGTATAAGCACAGTGCTTTTCCCTGAGACTGTTTCAAAGATTGTTCAAAATCAAGTCAGGTTGTTAAATGTTTGGCTTTACTTCATGTACTCTAAAAATAATCTTGTTCAAGTCCTGAATCTAGAATTTTTTCTCTTAATGAATACTTCAGCACTAAGTATTGAAAAGCAATTTATTTTTATGAAACTCTAAGTATCAAGGCTCAGAAGCCATTATTTAATATGATGAACCTGTGACTTGCCAAATTGCCTTGATTCATTGTACTGAAATACTCCTTTTACTTGTATTTTCTTTACTGCTGCAGTACACGTTGCTATTTCCTATGGAAAACTAATCTCAAAGCAAGAAAAGTGGTGTTTGTCCACGTGTCTGTGTATGTGTGTATGTGTGTGTGTTGTTGTTATTGAATATCTTTCTATACACTTGCAATACATTCAAATAATTATAGAAAAATAGCTTAAGTGAATATATTAGTGAAATCAAATAACATAAAGGTAATTTAACTTAAAGTATGAGCAAAACTAATTTAAAGACATTATGAGCCTTTAATTTTTTCATTACCAGTTACAGATAAAAAATTCTAAAGGTATGTTCATCTTGTAGGTATTATATGTGAATACACTTTTGAAGCAAGGTTATGCAATGCCCTGTGTTCATGGGAAATAAACCAGAGAAAAGAAAACATACTTTGTTTTCAGGATAGAGATATCTATCATTCTAGGACTGGCATGGAAATTTCTTCCCTATTGTCTAGCTCCCTGAGTACCAGAAGGGACTATGTAGGCTAATGGGCAGATAAATTCTTCAACAATTATACCCAACTGTGACTTCCTGGAGCTTCATTTAAGCCATGTCTAGAAATATCTGATAAACAGTACAATAATGGCAGGACTACTTATTGGAGTAACTAACATTTTCTGATTCAATTCAGTCCAGGTACCATAAACCTAGTCAACATCTCAATTAATTTATAAATTTATTTAGTTTATAAATTGTTGTACTTACCTAACAGCCTTACTTAACTCTCATAAAACTTTAAAACAACTCAGAGGGATATTCAAGTTGACATTTTCATCAATTTCAACAATAGCAAATATATATATATATATTTCTAGTGTTATGTTAGTGCTAGTATGAATATCTAATGATAATGGCCTAGAAGAACAAGCTTAATTAGTTTGTTTGAAGCAGCAATTAATATTGAATTATTTATTTTTGTCACATGATATATTCATTTGCGTGCAATTTTAATTAAATTTAAGCTATCCATATACATTGAAATTTTAAAAATATTATTATAGATCTCAAACATCTCTAGGTAGTCCACTGACACATAAATACACTCATATATAAATATGTGTATATATCTATCAATTAGCATATTAATTTGGAGATAAGTTTAAATGTTTGTAGTTGAACACCTCAGTCTTGGTTAATTATGTCCAAAATTTGATACAATATTTTACTTACCTGTTGAAAAACACAAATAGACAGACACATATGTTCAGACACACATTATTATTCTGATGATGAAAATTCAGAAGCTCCCTTAAGTATTATCAATTTCTTTTAAGGAAGAGGAGTCTAAGTTAAAATCATCTAAACTTAAGTATCAAATATGCTTCTGAACTCAGTTCATGTCCTCTCTCTTCTCTTGATCTTAGGTTTGTCACCTGAACTTGAAGCATATGTAACAACATCTGTTCTCTAAAGATAGCTGATAATGTTTAAAATCAAGCTATGAAGACTTCAACAATGTTACCCTCAAGTCAAACTGCACATCTTCCTATAGTTGCACACATACAAACACATTCAAATGCACACATTTAAATGCTATACATGCTCATGAGTAAAGGCAGTAAAGTTAAACTAGCTACACTAATCTTTTATGAGACTTGAGTATCATAATGATATTTTATAAACAAAGATATATATTTGCTCCCACCAGCTTATCACCTGAGTATTGAAGAAAATTGGTATGCTGAATTAAATTTTGCTCAAATAAGATTATACCTAAGAGTTTGGTTGGAAAACTCACTGACAACCCATTGACAAGGACTTACTTTTCCTCTCCCAGAAGCTATAATTTAAAATGGCTTCTTGGCTAAGGATGGGGCATTGTGCTCACCTCAACTTCATATGCAAATATTTCTGTCTGATTTCATGTGTAAAACTTTTGTGCATGTTTAAAGTCTCTACTAGACCACATGTACATCACTGTTGCCTGGAAAATGTTTTATCACTGAAGTCATCCACCTCCTTTGACCCTGACAACCTTTCTGTTTTCTCCTCTGCATAGATGCTTAGTCTTTGT
Organism: Grammomys surdaster; assembly: GCF_004785775.1. Lineage (NCBI taxonomy): Eukaryota > Metazoa > Chordata > Mammalia > Rodentia > Muridae > Grammomys > Grammomys surdaster. The sequence goes on along the minus strand of NW_021604658.1, from coordinate 8,580,975 downwards.
AGGAGAGGTATAATAAAGACATTCCCTTTGGGGCTGAATTCTTTGAAATCTCTCATTCTCTTCCTGTTGTTCAACTGTGAGTCTCTGTTTTTAATTATCATCTACTGCAAGCTTACATAACGAAGGTTGAGTAATGGATGAACCTTTGTGTATAGCAATATGTCATTAGGAGTCATTGTATTGCTACCTTTATTTTGCATAATAAAAGCAGTAGGTGTTTCTATAGGGCCAGTGTCCTCTGTATTCTAAGGTTCTCGGCCTCCCTAATAGTATCAGAGATGGATTCTATCTAATGGAGTCAGTCCAAGCAAAAGGTGGCTCTTCACTGCAATGCTTATTCTTTTGCTGTGGCATACTGTCTCCAAACTTTACCTTTGCATTTCATAACTGATGTTGTAATTTTAGAGGCAAGCATATATCTCCTACTGTATTTCTTTCTGTCTTTCTTAATTTACATGCCTACTTGCACAGCCTGTTTTGAAAGTGTTTGACTTTCTGTTCATTTGAGTTATTGTATTTTTAGAAGCTGGTGTCCAGATATTTAATTTATGAAGCCATAGCACCCAGCCTGAGGCTATTATGGCTCCCATGCTAAGACACTGAAAATTATCTGCTCTTTTCCAGGTACAATCTGCTTCTACGAAACTTCATCAGACTGTCTCTTGTTTAGTTATTAAACTCACGATAATATACAACTTCCACATAGGATTTTGGAATATAGAATTCAAAATCTGTCTGAGTCTTCAAGGTATAGCTGAATTTTGTTTCTCATAAAAAGCTTTAAAATTAATTACTAGTATTTCATATCACATTACATATATTCTTCAGAATTTCTTCAAATTTTTTTTGCTAGTCTGTTATTTTTTCCAAAGGAAAGACCATCTCTTTTTATACTGTATCCTTATATAAGAGGCAGAACTCACTTCTTTCAGAACTGTGCAATTCTCTTTTCTAGAGAGTGGAGTTAGGAGTAAGATGTAGACAGTAATTAATGCCTAAGGGGGTTTTCTATTTGCTTATATATGAATCTCTGTATCCATTCACATATTCACCAAGTTTGCAATGTATTCATCTGTCTATCTATCTATCTATCTATCTATCTATCTATCTATCTATCTATCTCTTTTTATCTTCATTTATCTGAATGAAGCATTTACCATTCTTTCCTACTGTTGAGAATTATATTGCTAGGAAAAGCTTAACATCTTTGCGTTGTGGGATGTGTACTGTGCTGCATGTTGCTGAGTACAATTTAGAGCTTTATAAAGCATAACTGGTAGTAGAGTTCTGAGAGAGGGAGAATGGGGAGGTGAATGTGGGGGAGACCTAATTGACATAATATGATCAGGGGATATCTCTTGTGAATAACTACTTTGCTCCCTGTTTTAGTCAGGGTTTCTATTCCTGCACAAAAATCATAACCAGCATCAATAGACCCAGTAATGCTGGGCGGTGGTGGTACATGCCTTTAATCCCAGCACTTGGGAGGCAGAGGCAGGCAGATTTCTGAGTTCGAGGCCAGCCTGATCTACAGAGTGAGTTCCAGGACAGCCAAGGCTGCACAGAGAAACCCTGTCTCGAAAAACCAAAATAAATAAATAAATAAATAATCCCAGTAATGCAAAAGTTTTGCTTTAGTAGTTTTGGTATCTTGTTAATCACAGCTGATTCTTCAGCCTCAGCTAACCAAAACCACAGAATCTTCACAATCAAAACAGTATGGCCCTGATAAAAGCCTTTAATCTTACCTCTGAAAATTTCACAAGCCAGGCCTCCAACATTTGAACTTTCCTCAATATTATCTTCCAAGCTCCTACAGAACATCCCATAGACCTCTTAACATTCAATGGCCCATCTAGCTCAAAGTTCCAAAGTCCTTCCACAGTCCTCCCCAAAACATGGTTGTCACAGGAATACCCCACTATGGTACCAATTTGTCTTAGTCATGGTTTCTATTCCTGCACAAACGTCATGATCAAGAAGCAAGTTTTGGAGGAAAGGGTTAATTCAATTTACACTTCCAAGTTGCTGTTCATCACCAAAGAAAGTCAGGACTGGAACTCAAGCAGGTCAGGAAGCAGGAGCTGATACAGAGGCCACGGAGGGATGTTACTTGGTTGCTGCCCCTGGCTTGCTCAGTTTGCTTTCTTATAGAACACAAGACTACCAGCCCAGGGATGGTACCACCCAAAAGGGGTCCTCCCACCTTGATCACTAATTGAGAAAATGCCTTATAGCTGGATCTCATGGGGGCATTTTCTCAACTTAATCTCCTTTCTCTGTTATAACTCCAGCTTGTATCAAGTTGTCACAAAACCAGCTAGTACATTCCCCAATCTATGCAAGATGTAAGCCCTACTTCTTCCACTTAGCCCCATGCTCCCTAATATAGCTAGGCTCTGCTCTAGCTATATATAACTTAAAATACCACAGTTATTCTAGCATACATTCTGCCACATGACTTGTTTCCTGTCCTCCAGTACTATGTGCCTACGTCATCACATCTTGCTGGAGAACCCCCAAAGAGAATCCTTTCTCTTCCCATGTGTCAAACTTTCCATTTTCTGCCTAAGCCATAGGCCATAGGCTTTTATTTGATAGGCAGTGCCTCCAAACAATACACAAGATATTTAGTCTACAGTTGAAACATGAGCATTTTCTTTGCACAGTAGCCAGCTTGCCACAATTGAAGCAGCTTTATATAGAGGTTATTGATGCTCATCATCTTCTTTGCCGTATAATGGGCGTACTGTCAAGAGCAGACCTGTCTCATAGTCAAAAATATCTTAACAATAATTAAGTAATTTTAAGTACAATATTCTTTGGATCTCAGATGCAAAGAATATTGAAGACAATCTCTTTATAGCATGTCTGAAAAACAAACATTGCTTGTCTCCAGCTACCTATTATATTTTCAGCCAAGGATGAATATATTATTGATGAGCTAGAATAATATCTAATATGATCATGACTTTGACTGTCTGACTACTAACTTGCATTACTTAGTAATCTTAAACAGTTTGTAATAGCAGCCATTAAAAGGACTGGGGCTAAACCTTATATTCTGAAGTGAATTGCATAGACATAATACCTATACAAGAGTTAAAACATACATATGATATGTTGTAACAGAATTAATCTTAAATTTTGTATCAATATACAATGATTTATATCAAGGAAAACTGTAAACTCATATCAACATGCAAAATTCTGTACCAATGTAACAGAATATAGCTTCACTTTTGTATCAAAATATAAAGATATCTGTCAATGTAAGATTATGGCTATAAAATGCTTTTATTTTAAGAGTAGATTCAGTAATCCATCCTTATTTGTCTAATTTTTTACAATGTTAACAAGACATCAAATACAACATCTAGTGTTTCCATTAAGGCCACACATTAACCCTGTTTACAACTGAATATTTGTGTTTTACACTGTGTTGTTTCTGAGGCTTCTTGAGATCAGATTTAAGACATTTCTCATGCTTGGTAAGTATTCTACAACTGAGCTATCGTCTTAGTCCTTCAATCTTTCTTTGGATACTTTTTTCCTCACCTATAAATCCTTTGTTACTGCTGTGTATTTATTTATAAGGATTTGGATATCTTTCATGGTTGGTATTAATTTGCTTTATGTTCTGATATTTTATAGAACTTCTGGAATAATTATCATCTGCTTTTTATAGTTGATCTGTCTGGCCTTTAATGGATCAGACTAATATATACAGACCAACCATTGTTCACTATATTATTGAACAGCTTATTGATTTAAAAGTAATGATTCTGTGGGTGTAGGCATACACATTGTATTTTGTTTTCACACCGTATGCAAGAGAAATGTCAACAGCATTTTTATAAGATGTTCTACCATTTGTTTAAAGTTTAAGAGTGTCCACAGACAGAATGAGCACATCTGTGCACAGTTCAGGGGCAGATTTCCCTTTTAAAGTTCTCAGAGTTTGGACATTAACTAGAACACAGATAAAAGAGAGGTATTTGATAGTAAGAAGATATAAAATCTGCTTGAAATGGCAAAGACATGAAGGGAGATTGGATGATTTCTCAAATGTTATTGCCATTTATGAAGCTTACTTCATAGCTTGTACAACTTTCTTGTTTATTGATTGTCAGCATACCCTTTTGTGGCTGAGCAGTCTCTCATGCCTGTGTGTACAACTATTTTAATGACAGAAATTAGAAGAAAATAAATTGGAGATCAAACTATTGACAAGATAAGACTGTTGTAGATGTTAATCCTTGGCTAAGATTAGAGAAGCCAATCTTTAAGTTACATTCATATAAAGCATGTCACTAAGTAATTCAATACACATATGATTTATAAATTGACTCTTGATTTTCTCTATGGCGTTAGTCCATTTTCCATTAAACATGGAATTGACATAATGTTAATGAAGGTTTTCACACGCAGCTTGGATGGATCACAGCAGACTAGAAGGTTCCACGAGGGGAGGTTTATTAAGAGAGTGGGAGAGCGGGAGGAGAGAGAAAGAAGAGTAGAGAGGGTAGAGGCCAGCCATGACCACGTGGAGAGAGGGGGAAGGGAAGGGGGAAGGGGAGAGGACAACCTGCAGGCTCGGGGTCTCAGGACCAAGAGAGAGAGGAGGGGCCAAGAAGCCCCTTTTATAGTGGGCAGGGTTACCTGCCTGTTTCCAGGTAACTGTGGGGAAGAGCATACCTGGCAGCTTCCAAGTAATTGTGGAGGTGGAGTTTAACAGATTACTAACGTTCCCACGTTTTGGTTTAATTAAAAAGAAAAATTAGAAAGAGGTGACAGTAAAGCAGGAATAGGGTCGTCGTGAAAGCTGGCAACTTCCTGCTGGCATTGGGGGTGACGTGTCTTTAGGGGGAACCTAGAAGAATGGATATGGGGGTTGTTTGTCCAGTCTTAGGAGAGCTGGCTGTTTTCTGCTGTCCAAGGTCTATGAAGCGAGCCATCTGAGGATAGGCCAGAAGGAACAGGTCCAGTAGAAGCAGCTGGGTGTGTGGCAGGAGATGGAGCATCTGAAGGTTGTTTCTCTGGAGCTGTTTTGGATGCACCTGGACTTGACAAGATGTAGGAAATAAGATTAAGAACACTTGGAGAAAGATTTTTTTTCTAAGATGTACATTTGAAACCCAGAAGGATCCCACCCTTTGTTATAGGGAGTAAGTGGGAATTTTAGGCAGATTTACCTCTCATGGCATTCATGAGAGGTAAATCTGAGTGGGTTTCCTGTAGCTTATAAGTTTTTAAAACAGATAACAGCATGAGTTAACACAAGCAGTCTTTCAACTGAGTTTAGGTAATGAGGTAACAGATAATATCTGTAAAAACTTAGCTGTCAATGTAATCAGAAGTCTGATAAAGAGTAAACAATCTACCAGTTATATATTATTTTTAAAACATGACAGAGTCCACTAGCCAACAGTTCCCGTGGTTTCCATAGTCTCTTGGGCGAAGTAAGTCTGGCTTCCAAGCGCAGAAGCCGCAGGGCTTTTTTTCTGTGGAATGGATATGTGTGACATGAGAAATGACTTACCTTGTTTTAGCCAAGTCATTTGACTCAGGGTATCCAGTTGTGTTTGTCCCCATACAATCAAGGCTGTGTGTTCTGGGAGTCCGGCTTTGGGAATTCTATCGGCCATAAACTTAAGATATACGATTAGCAGATTTCTGACAAGACTGAGAGCCATAAAGATTGGTTGTAACTGAATAGAATTTAATAGCAGTAGTAAAAATCTATCAAGACAGAGCCTTTCTTACCCTGTCTTAAGTAAGTTTGGCGGGTTGTGTAGGTAGAGAAAAGCACATTTTTGTATTAGCATAGAAACAATTTGGCTAAGCTGGATCAAAGGGCTGGCAGGTTGGACTATGAGCCAGTTGTAACAGGCGGATCAGGTCTGCAGGTAGCAGCACGGCTGCAGGGCGGGACTTCCTGTTAGCTGCTGGAAGTTGTTACCCAGTGACTCTGGTGGCTGCATTTAGGAAAAGTAAGCATGTCCCGTATCACCACAACGTTAGTTGTTTTTGTAGCAGAAGGCACCACTAGCACTCACTTTACAGGTCCCAGGTGGCAGGATGTAAGGGGAAGACCCAGAGCAGAGCCAAGAACCACAGAGGGAAGGGACCAAGAGGAGGCGAGGGGAGCTAGCTGGGCCCTAGACCCACTAGCTTTCCAGGCAAGGCGCTGGAACTGAGGTTCCAGTCGACCAGCAAATGAAAAGGAAGTGAAAGGGAAAAGGGCAGGAAAGACTGGCCCTTGGAAGAGACACCTGGGGACTATGATCGGAGCTGGTGCTCCTGAGGCAGAGAAAACAGTCTGTCCAGGCCTGGCCTGGGGTACTCAGTGGCGAGAAACTGTCTCGAGAGGAAGAGGGGAAGTGTCTCATCTAAGGGGAGCCGTCCTAGAGAGGTTCAGGGAAGGACAGGGTTTGCTCTAGCTCAAGAAATCTTCCCTGGGACCATGTGGACTCTGGCCATTGGGGGATGGGGAAGCTTACCAGTTCTAGGCTAGTGCTCGTGGAACCTGCAGACATCTGCTAGGGTCACAGCAATTCCCCATTTTGGTTTAATTAATTAAAAAGAGAAAGATTAGAAAGAGGGTAGAATCTTGGGGTGGGGAGCAGGTAGAACACATGGAAAGGCATATAGGGAATTTTTCCAGTTATCAGACTGCTGGCAGTATGTGTCTGTGGGTACGGACGAAGACAATGTATTGCCCATTGGGTGACGGTATTACCAATTTTTCATTTAGCGTCCCGGATGAAAAACTGGTAACAAAGAACAGGCTCAAGCCAGATAATCAGGCCATCACTTGAATATCTGGGGGCCTCACGGGGCTCCTGGAGCCCGCCAGAACGTAGCTCTCACCTGGTTCCAGGATTTTTGGTGGAGCTGCGAGAGCTGGGCAGGGACTGGGAGCTACTTTAGAGGGGACAAACCAGCCAAGGGGCCAATGTCTTAAGTCAAAGATCAGCTAGAGGCCATATGGACTGGGGCCATGAAAAGCCAAACCCTTAGTCCAGGAAGCACTAGCCAGGCGCTAACCTGGTGTGGTGTTCAGGGTCCCTCAAGCTGAATGGAAACTCCTTACCAATTAATCGATGTCTGTTTGTGAGTTTGTGCAGTCTGATATCAGGAAATGTGGAACCAGGGGTCTACATGCCTGTCCTGCTACCTGGCCCACGTGGCAGAGTACCATACGGGGAGCCGCAGCGGCTCAGCTCAAATGGTGGAAGTTTGGCGAGCCTCGCAGCAGCAGCAGCAGCATGGGACGGGGTTGTAGCAGCGGATATTAATTCACCCGCTTGGTGGTGGCGGGTAGCAGCAGATGAAGTCCGAGTGGTAGGTGTGTCCATCTTGTACAGTTGTAGCAGCTGAGGTCCCTGAAGTCTTCGTTTCCGAATCATGGCATCAAAATGAAGATTTTCACGTGCAACTTGGATGGATCACAGCAGACTAGACAGTTCCAGGAGGGGAGGTTTATTAAGAGAGTGGGAGAGCAGCGGGAGGAGAGAGGAGTAGAGAGAGTAGAGGCTGGCCATGACCACGTGGAGAGAGGGGGAAGGGAAGGGGGGAGGGGAGAGGACAACCAGGGGGGTGGTCTCAGGACCAAGAGAGAGAGGAGGGGGCAAGCAGCCCCTTTTATAGTGGGCAGGGTTACCTGCCTGTTGCCAGGTAATTGTGGGGAAGAGCATACCTGGTGGCTTCCAAGTAACTGTGGAGGTGGAGTTTAACAGATTACTAACAGTTAGGAAACAGAAAAGAGAGTATAAAACAGTTTGTGATATACTTTGTGCATCATTCTCCAATCCAAACAACTGGGCATGGATATATTGTTAAGTTAGAAAGATAGAGTTAGGTTCCACTTGGTTTTATATTCTTGATTTCTTTTATGTTTATCAAATGAGCACATATTTCCAAGTGTGAAATAATGTGTTAATCAAATATTTTATATTTGATAAAGAAACTATTATTACACATTAATTATTGATATAAAGGAATCTTTGGATGGCTTATTTTTTCATATGTTCATGCATTTACTACCTCAAACAAATTCCTGTGCCCTATCTGCCTATCTGCCTGTCTATCTATCTATCTATCTATATCTATTTATCAATCTACCTATCTATCACTTGTCAATGTATCATCTATCTGGACTGGGTAGATGACTAAAATGATTATTTACTAAATTTTATCACAAAAAATACATATTTAAGAAAATCAGGTTGTTGTAGGTCATTACTGCAATGCTAGTACTTGGGTGCCAGTGACTGGAATAGTTAACATTCCAGAGATTCAAACTTTCCAGAACAAGCTAGAAAAAATGATTCACCCACAAAAGACATGGCCACAGGTTTCAGTAATTGATATAATTATACCAGTCTTAGCTAAGCATTGTATTTTATTCCTGTAAAATTTGTATGTTACCAAATTATAAATAATTTCAAACCAAACTCCCTATGTATGACACAGGAATTCTAGCCAACGTCTACAATTGGAAATCTAATGCCTCTTCTCTAATAGATTAAAAAAAAAGAAGAGCCTTTTGATCCTTCTCACTGAGGTCTACATTCATTATTGTCCTGGAAATAATTATAGAATATGATTGATTATTATACTTGTGAACCCCAAGAAGATTTTTAGGACCACAGCTCTTAGGAGATGGATTGAAGAAAAAAAACACCAAAAGAGGAAGTTCCAGAGATTAACATAGGAGAAGAATCAACATAGAAAAGACTAGCCACCCTTAGTTTATCTATGCTTTGGCCTTGGCGCCTCCTTGGCTGTCTGTAGCCTGGTACACAAGCTGAGAAGAATAGACTGCCTGCTGAGCTTGCCTTGAGACATCCCAGGCCTGCAATTAAGTATGGATTCCTCTCACCTCCAGCAGGATGGTTTCCCCTCACCCCCAGCCGGCTGAAGGAACTCTGGGGTTGGGGGTGGGTTTTCTCCTTTAAATTGAAAGCTGAACATTAAAGCATTGAGCCTTGATCAGAAACCTTTGTCCTGGCTTCATCTCTTCCCGCCCTCCTCCCATTCCCAGCCTCTCTTTCAGGTGAGTCCAGTTGACTGTGGCCACTGGTCAGCAACACATCTACACTTTATTCATCCAAGAAGTCATGTTTGGAAACCTTATGTTATTTCAGAAGAGGCTGGTATTGTTAGTAACTCATAAACACTCACCAAGAATATTGCTTTAATCCTGCTTTCCCTCCTTGTGCTCTTGGACCTGGGCCATATATGATCTACAGGAACCTTGCAGGCCTGAAAATTAAACAACAAAAACCAAGGTGTGTAGTGATTAAGAAATTGCATCTAATGTTTTCTTTTCTGAACACATGTATAGTGACATAAAAAATACTCAAAACTACACACACATACACACACATGCACACACACACACAAACATCAACACCACCAACACCAGCAGTATCACCGGCACCCCCCAGGACCACCAGTACCACCAGAACTATCACCAACAGCACCAGTACTACTATCAAAACAAACAAACATAATACAATATTCCTTTAAATATCTACCCTTTCATCTATGCTTTTTCTCTCCGGGCTTTACTAATCTTAATTTCCACATTAAGTAAATTGTTATAAAATTAGACAAACTTGGTAAGGCTTATTTTGATTTCTAATTAAAAAATAATTGTGAAAATGAAGGCAAATCCAGATGGGGTATTTAAAAATGGGGCAGATTGTAAAAAGTTAAAAAAAATCTCCGTATGATTCAGATATTGGTCATCAGGAATTGAGAAATATAGTTACAGAAAAATTTCTACATTCATCACTGTAATATTTGCAGATATAATATTTCAAATTTTATATACTAATTTCCAAGATTATTGCCCAATAAAGAAAGCTAGCCAGAGCAAATTCCTAGTGGATTTTTCCACAGATACAAAATTACAAGCATACATTCCTTATTTACTAACAATAACTATCATAATGTTTTCATTTCAGAGGCACATTTTCTATTGATTTTAGTTATTAAAGAAAACTAATTAAAGAATAATGGATTTTTAAAGTTTTTTTAAATTTTTAAGTGTGTGTGTGCGTGTGTGTGTGTGCATAGACCAAATTAGTACATTGAATCTCTTGGAAGTAGAGATACAGGCTATTGTAAGCAGCCCAGAATTGATGCAGGAACTGAATTCTACTTCTCTACAAGAGGAGCACGTGATGCTTTTAATTTCTGAGGCATTTCTCCAATTCTAGAATGAAAGATTGGATAGCATATTATTCTGTGGTCAATCCGTTGAAACTTAGCAATTTTCAAAAGAATAATCTTCAAACAGTAATCTGCATTTGCGTTAGTATTCTGGGTTATGTGTTTTTATTCTGTAGTAAATGTGTCCTATTCCTTTAGGAAGAAAATGAGTGAGGCATTGACGAAAAAATACAATATTGATTATCCATTGCATAGTTTACCTGGGGTAATAACACATATTGGATTTACTTATTTCTGGGAAAAACAATAACAACAAAAACAACAAATACATAAACAAACAAAAATGGGAACTCTGTACTTTCCAACTGTTTGTACTTTTCAACAATGATATATAGATAACCAATGACATGTACATTGACATTGTAATAGTAAACAAATGAAATGATCCTGATGGCATTACCAATGTGGAAAACAGTGGAGATATGAAACCAGTAATTATTGGCCTCTAAGAAAATACCCCAGGATACCTAGAGTCTCCATAACCAGTTAAGGGAGGAACATAATCAGTCTAAAGCATCAGAAGACTCAGTGTTAAATACTCAGATTTAATTTCTTCACATTAATGCAAATACATATTTCAACACAGCCTTTGTGTTAGAAGTTAGAAGATAAAGATACACAAAATCCAGCACTATCCTGAAGGAGCTCACTGTGCAGTGGTGAAACCTAGCAAAGAGAGCACACTGTTATCAAGTGTTGGGATAGAGGTCCATACATAAAACAAATGTTGGTCTTGTCAAAACCCTTAAGCACTCTGCAGTGGCTCAGTAGGAAACATAACACAGTCTATTCTTCTGTGAATACTACATCAACAAAGACATTTGACCTTGTGTCTGAGACTGGAATACCAATGGTGGTTGGCTTTCTAAGTTGGTGTGGGTACTCCTTCTCTGCAAAGTGCTTCAGTTAAGGATGGTGCTGTCCTCTGAAGTATGTAGCACTCTCCAGTAAACTTTCTGGGACACTTTTCTCTGCTGACATGGAAGAAGTGCCCATTCTCCACCCTGCTCTGTTTCCATGCTACAGAGGCCAATCTTACATAGATTGGTATGCTAATGACATTTTTTCCTTTTCAGGAAAAAAAAAAGCAGCACAAAGTACTATTTGAATTTGATCTCTCTTGAACACAGAATGTATGAAAAGGCAGAAGACAGTCTGGATAGCAATCCCAAATTACATGGTGTTTCCAATAAACAACATAATACTCTTAAGTTCAAATATCACTCTAAAATGATGTTTCTTTCTAACTGGACATAGCTTCAGCTTTCAAACAGACTAGAATCAGACCCACCACACTAGCTCTTCTGACATTCTGATACATTTCAGCCTTCAGGTAAATGGATGGAGGCTTTGGCTCAAGTTCCATCAACAGTCATTCATCTTTCCAAAAAAATGGATGAACTATCCAATGCAAATTGGTTTTGTTTTTGCTTTACACACACACACACGCACACACTCAGAGAGAGAGAGAGAGAGAGAGAGAGAGAGAGATTTATATATATATACACATTTATTATATTTTCATATATGAGGTCTGTATTTACCTAATACATCCCATGCTCTTTCTTCTTTACCTCCTCTTGTATCATTTCATTACCTATTATTTTATAATTATTACTGTTATACATGTATGTGAATATATCTATGTGTGTGCCTTCTATATAAATATAATTCAACTAGTCCATTTAGTGTTTTCCATACACATAAGTGTTTATGGCTGACTGCTTAGGATTAGATTACTTATGAGGGGCTTGTCTCTGGAGAAGATTGAGTCTCTTTCACATAGTAGACATCAAACCTGTAGCTCTTCACCTGAAAGAAAGGGTTCTCATGGTATTTTCTTTCTCTCTTTCTTCCTTCCTTTCTTTCTTTCTTTCTTTCTTTCTTTCTTTCTTTCTTTCTTTCTTTCTTTCTTTCCTTCTCCTTTTTATTTTTTTGTCATTGTAAAAAAATATTTTATTTATTAACATCCCAAATGTTGCCCCCCCAGACTCCTCATCCCAGAGTTCTTCAGCACATAACCCCTGCCCTTTACCTATCAGAGGGTGCTTCCAAAGTCCCCAAGTGTCCCCCTTCCCTAGAGTATCAAGTCTCTACAGGATCAGTGCATCCTCTCCTACTGAGGCCAGACAGGGTAGTCCTCTGCTACACATGTGCCAGTTGCCTCAGACCAGCCCATATATGCTTTGGTTGGTGGTTTTCCTTGTACACATTGAGATAGCAACTGGCACGTTCACTATAATGACGTTGGCTTAAAATCATTGCTATTCACTTCCATCTTTCCAACGAAAAGTACTATCACCAATATTGTTCTCTTTCTTCCTGGCATATTTTCTAGCAGATGATCTTTTTGTGTTGACAAACAAAGAAAGAATCATGACTCTACTCATGGAGCATCTTAGTAAGCATCACACATTCAAAATGTGCCAGCGCTGGTACAATTAGTTCCTTTGATCAGGGCAACAGAGTAGAGACTTCTTATAGCATCGCCCTAACCTGTGGCCTTCAATATTTCTTGACTCAGTTTCTCAACTTTGCATTACTGTAGCAGAATGTTATAAGTTGCCATTTTCTGGCTACATTTCTTTAGTAGAACAGCAGTACTTGGTATTCTCCTTGGTCTATCCCTGGTCTATCCAGTTTCAGGTTCTTCACCATCCAACAAATACTGGGTATGGGTTCCTTATCATGGAATGGGCCTCAAATAAAACCAGATGTTGATTGATTAATTCCACAAATTTTGTGCCACTATTGTATTGGTGAATTTTGCATGCAGGATCACTCATAGCTGGAAGGATTTGTAGCTGGATTGGTCTCCTTTGGTAGTGTGCAGAATGCCATTTAGTATCATGAATAGTAGTCCATAGGAGTAAAGTCTCTATTTAGACACTATTTTGACTTCTCCATGTTCAGTGAGTTATGTAGGTAGTGACTTCAGCCATAGATCCTTACTGTCAGTTTGTAGAGTGCTACCAATAGCATTGGCAATATCCTGGGTTATGCTGAGTTTCCCATAAGATCCCTTTGGCTGAAAACCTGATTAGAAGCAACCAATTCTGGTTGTGAAAGTTTTACTTTGTGGTGAGAGATACCTAGATGGAGTTCTGTCTCTCCCCTCTCCCCTGTAATGTTTCAATTTCATTTAGATCATCTCCATATATGTATATATTATAGGAAGCTTCTATTTTATTAGGTTTCCATATGATTCCTCAAATGTCCATTTACTTTAACTTTTAGCTGTCCTCCCCATATTCCCTCTTTTATACACTTCTCCTTTCCACCTCCCAGTTTTACTCTTCAATTCCAATTTCCTTCACATTCCATTTATATCATCTGTCTACCTGCCTTTCTGTTTTTCTATCTATCTATCTATCTATCTATCTATCTATCTATCTATCTATCCTATTCTATTTCTCTGTCATAAGGAGATCTACCTTCTTCCTTGGTTCCATACTCTCTCTATCTAACCTCTGCAGTTATATAACTGTAGCTTGATTGCCAATGACTAAACACCTACCACCCACATATAAGTGAATATATATCATATATGTCTCTTTGGGTATGAGATACAATGTACTGGATGAGGTTTTTTTTGTTTGTTTGTTTCATAATTTTACTGTGAATTTCACTTTTTTGAAATGGCTGAGTGATATTCTATAAGATAAGCATAACATTTACTTTATCTATTCATGTTTTGATTGATGTCTGGGTTGTTCCCAATTTCTGACTATTATGAATAGAATAGTTAACATAGTTAAGCAAGTGTCTTTGTAGTAATATGGGTATAATTCTATATACTAAGATATAAACATTATATCATTTCAGCTGAAAGAAAATGGAAGGACAGACAGTTTATCCCTGGTACCACTGGGAGTTTCAATCTAAGGTTTCTTTAATAATACACTGTAATGAAACAGATATACATTTCAGCAACTGTGCACTAAATGAATTTTTAATGTGGTAAAATTAATTTGAGTAAATTTGTACAAGTAAATAACAGCCAACCAGAAAAAATTAGTTTGGTTTTAATAATTAATCTAGGACAGAAGTCAACCAATTAACTAGCTTTTTGAATTCCAACTGATGCTTCATTTCCTACAAACTCAGAACTGCCTTCATATTTATGACAGAACAAAATGACAATTAACTGAGAAAATGAAGTTATTTCATATGTATGATTTAGCCTTATGAATTCATCTATTCTATAAATATGTAAGGAGGACAAGATGATAGCATTTTTAGCATAGCAATTAATAACTTTTAAATCTTTCAAACATATACAGTATTATAATTAATAAGATTTTATTTAATTATCACACAACTCTTGGAGGTAAATATAACTTAAATAAAAACAAACATTATGGAGATCTTAATTTTGCACCTATTACAAATACATATCTGAAATTTTAAAAGTTATTTGCTTATGTAACTCCCATAAAAGTAAACAACTATAAAAATAAAGTTTTAATTCTATTCTCTGACTCTCTATTTGTTAGTCTGTAACTAAATGAGGCTACTTCTTATTTTATTACATTTCTTACAGGTTGCATTTAGAAGAAAATGCATATCAAAAATACATATGTGACTAAATATTTCCCCTTCAAAGCAAAATATAGTGGCATTTAACATTATTACAGCTGGTCTTCTTATGCAAATGAAACCTATAATATTAAGCCTGAACAAGCATTACAATTTTCCAGGTGCTTGATTATAATCTGATATATCTTCAAAAGCCCACTGTTGTCATTTCTATTGTTGATAAATCTAAGACTCTAGCAATAAACATTAAGAAGTATATTCTTTACAAATTAGTTAGAAGTGCCACCCTCAAGAGAGATGGTTTTGTATCCCCTCTGTACAAAATTCACAAACAGTTTTACAAAGGAAAGACTCTCCCTATTCCTTAAACCTTTCTCCTTGGAATTGAGTTCCCACTCAGAAGCACTACATGGTAAATTGAAGTAAAAAAGTAGCACTGTGTCAGGAAGCAGGGGTATTTGGCTTCTGTCCTTGGTTCTGCTTGTAACTGGTTTTGAAACATCTTCTTTCTCAGCCAATGCTCAGGCAGGCAGTCACATGTTGTCCTACATCACATTCATTCAATGCAACATTTTAGTTGGGAACTTGTTTGTTAAGACAATTAGAGGGACATATGGAAACTTGAAGTAATTGTATAGGAACAATGGAATCAATCAACTTTGTATCCTAAACAAAAATTGATCCTAAGAGTCAATTTTAACTTGATATAAGAGAACTAGGTCTTTGTCCTCTTTTCACAGCCTAAGATAGCTTTATCCACTGCACCTTTCCCCATATACACCTTGGAAAGTGACTGGGGTCGAATTCTCAAGACATTTCAGAAAAGTGCCCTCAACTTTTTGTGAGTGTGAAAGTCATTTACCAAAGCATTAGAAATGCTGAGATGTAGACATGCCAACAGAATTCCTAAGAATGGATGCTCGAAGAACTAGGTAGGACTCAAATGATGCTATTATACCTGTGCTGTTATGTTGTCAGCAAAATGTATTCTCAACTTTTCAAAAGAGAAACTAAGGCTCCCGGAGAACCAGAGCCATGACTCATTTGCAGTGAACAGATTTAAGTGAGGCTATTTGGGCAGGAGGGTATACTGTCTGACACACTGTGACAAACTATAGCTTCTATGATGATATAGTTTTGTCTTGTTTTTATTTCTATTTTTATTTGTTTTCTTTTTTTCTTTTGGGGGGAAGTTGTAGGGGAAGAGGGAGAATATGCAATTACTGGGAGATAAGTGGGATTGTGGTGTATAATGTGAAACTCACAAATAATCTATAAAGAGCAAGAGGAGGAAATATTCTGAATTGTCTAAGTAAGTCAGTGAAAATGCCTAGGTGAGTATGCCTGCTGTGTCTTCTACAAATATAGCTGCAAATGATTGGCTAAGTATACATCTCTTCCAAAGATAAAAACAAACATCAGATGTAACCAACACTAATGCTAGAGTTAGCATTATAGAAATACCTTTCCCTATTTGAATTTACCCTATTCCTAACCAGGGACACCTCTTGAACAAAGTTATAAAGCGTTTTTGCAAATATCAAACAACTTTATCAAGAACTTTGTCTACCTGAATCTATGTTACCTTCTTCTTGCTTTAGCCCATTTGCTGTAGAACCAGAGTAAGGGTCTATGATTTGCTGACAAATGATTCACCAGACTCAAATAGTGTGTAAACACAAACTGTTTTATTCTGTAGAAGTCTAGCATATTGGGGTCTACAATCTACAAAGATGAAGAGACTCCAAAGCTTATAGATCTGATGCATTGGACAGAATGTGTTGGCCTGACCGCCTTGAATATATACTCCAGATAGGTGACTTCAAGTTGACAAAACTGGGCTTTTTTTTACCAGACACTCGGTAGCCAAGTTGGCACAGTCCTTGTAGCAGATTTCATGTGGCTTCCTGACATGTCTCCAAGTCAGGGGTAACAATCAGGATGTCATTTATATACTAGGGCATAGTTATATATAATCCAGGAGGATAAGGTCATAGTAGAATCTGTCCTCTGGACAGTATGGGCCCAAGTTTGAGGTGAACTCCAAGTAGCATCAGAAGAATGAGGGGAGTCAGGGGAGTCAGAGGCTGGCTCCTTCTTGTGCTTATACTGGCTGAGCAAGGGCAGCAGCAGCAGGAGCAGGAACATAAAGAGGAATCAAAGAAAAAATTGTATGAGAGGACAAATCAGAATGTACACAGACAAACACAGAAGGACATTCCTGGGAAAACAAAAATAAAATGAAAAAGCTGACTCCAACAGTGGTCTTCCACCCTGAACATGGGTGGCCTATAGACCCACAGCTGGTTCAGAATTCCAATGAGAACTTATAACTTATCCTGTTTCTGGTAGGGGTCAGGAACATCCTACATTTCCCCTGACCAGGTGACAAAATGTGCTTCTGCTTTGTCCTAGGCCTCCCTCCAGATTAACTGGAAACAGAAACACAGAAATGGACAAGACAAAAGACAAGCTGATCCCTAGACTTACCCATCAGAAAAGAACACTCCACTATTGGGTCAAGGGGACAAACCTCCAATGAAAGGGTATATGTTTCACCAAATAATGATACCCCAGACTCAAGTAGTACATAATGAAAGGGTCTATGATTCACCAAAGAATCATACCCCAGACACAAGTAGTACATAAACACAAAGAATGTTTTTTCTGTAGAAGTATAGCATTCTGGGGTCTAGCATCTCCAAAGATGGAGAGACCCCAGAAGTGAGCTTGTAGGTCTGATTTAAAGCATATGGAGGAATCTGGGGAGGGGTAGGAATAGGTGACCTCTATTTTTATCTTTTGGCTCTATGTCTGGGGACATTCTAGAACCATTGATGGTGCCTGGAGGGCTGGAAACTGTTGCTAGAGAAATCTGAAAATTGTTGCTGAGGAAGTCTGGAAACAGTTGCTGACCCATTGTCCTTGCCTCAGGCTAAGTGTGAGGGCAGCCTCTGAGGCCTGGACTTGCCTGGACTTGCACAGTTCTTGGAAACAGAGATTTAGGCCTAGCCTCCTAAACTGGCTATTCAAAGCCTGTCATGGAGTCAGCCTAGCCTCTCTCACCCTCTAAAGCAGCTACTTATTTATTTATTTTCTCTGGTTATGATTTCCTCTAGTTTTTTTTGTTGTTGTTGTTGTTGTTGTTTTTGGTTGCTCTTGTTCAAATTATGTCAGACTTCTGAGACAAAGACTGAGTTTGCGCAGAGTCTTCTACCTCTCTAAGTCGACTCTTCACATATAAAGCATTTTCTGTTTGTCATTGAGAACACAAAGAACACAAAATGCACACTTTAGTGCTATACATGTCATATGAAGAGTGGCTTGTAGACTCTAGAATTCAAACGTTGAATCATGTGGGGAAAATTTAAAAAGGCCGCCACAGTGGCGGTGGCCCCGGAGGGGCTTCCACCGCTGTGGCAGGTCCCACATTCGGGAGGAAACCCTATAGTTCCAGCGGCCTGGGGGCCTTGGTGGCGACAGGCCCCAGTAACACAAGGAAGTCCTTGGTTCCAAAAAGGTTTATTGTCATGGCGGATGATAGATGGATCTAGGCGTACCCCCCAAAACTCAGGGCAGTCCCAAGTTATATAGGGAGGGAGAAAGGGGGAGTATTGGGGGAGGATCTGGGGAGGCATGTTTAATTTGCTCTGCCCTCTGGCCTTCATTAGTATGTAAATCCCTAGGGCCTGAGGCCTATAGCCTGGCCTATGTAATTCTATGGAGACCTTGACTGCTTTCTCAGGATTCTGTATTCTGGGGGGCGTTGAACTCCTGCCGGTTCTCATGTAGAATCTCACCTAGAATCTACAGAGTCTCGGGGTTCTAGACACCTGCTCCACCATGATCCAGGATACCCTTATGCAGTCCCACAGAATCACACTCGATGCCCATTCACATTGGTCTTTTTATTGACATTTGAAATTGAAACCATAGAAAATTGTCACAAAGGCCTAAAGGATGACTAGGGAAGGCATTGCAAATCACCAAAGCTAATGATATGGGAAGTGATAGGGGTATTTATTGACACCTTAATTTATTTTACTTTGTAAGGATGCAAAGAAAGCTGTTCATTACTCAACATGTTCTTGCTGTGTTGAGTAGGCAGTTTCTGTTACTAAACTCTGTTACCCTCTACAGCCTTTTGCCTATGCATCAGTCTTTCAATTCTTCAATAAAGTTGATTCAATGTGAATACTACTATAATTGGAATCAGGCACTCTGAGGATCTAGACTATATTAAATAAGATGCAACATGTACCACAATTCAGTATGCTAACTGAAAATGTGATCTGTGAAATCATCCTAAGTTCTCCCATGAGCTTAGTTGATCTTAAATGCATTGTAAGATATTACATGGCTGTCTAACATCATGGAGAGTTTGAGTGATTTTCTCTATTATAAGATAAATCCCAATGTGTTGGTTATAAAAATAGTGATGCACCTGGGTAGGAAGTCTTCAGAACATGACCTGGAAATGGCTACATACTCTATAAATATTACTCATTGTTATCGTCATTGCAAATAGAGAAAATTTCTAAGTAATGAACAAAATATTGTATAGGAGTGACAGAAGTTCATTTGTGACCAGATGATTTATGAATACATGTTGTGTAACCCTGAGTTTTGAGGTATTATTTCTGTGTCCACGAGCCACCACAACAGAAGTGTCAATCTCAGGGACTAGTGTATACTGAAATTATATCCTATATGCAAGAAGAATAAACCTGTTAAGAAAATTCCTTTAAAGGATGTTAATTTGGAGAATTATAACAAAAGTAAGGACAGTAATAAACAAACATTAAACCTCTCAAACATCATGCTTTACTCAGCCTCCAAAATAACAATGTGAATTTAATTTCATCCAGTGTTTGCTTCAAAAACATCATTGGGAGTGGGGAGGGGAATTCAGAAGTAGGCAAATTAGAAAGTGGTTACTACCTTTAATTAGTTTTTTGTTCTAGCCTAAGATCTAGATTTCTGCCTGAAATTTCTTCTTTGTTCTAGCCTAATGTCAGATTCCTGCATTCAGTGCATTTCCTTGTCCTTGTCCTAGGGCAGATTCCTTCCAAGTAGACCATTTCCTTGCCCTTGACCAATGTCAAATTCCTGCCAGGCAGCCCCTAAAGCTCTCCACATCTCCTCCTTTTCATTGCATAAACCAGACTGAGTCTGTCTTAGGTCATTCTGACAAGAAAGCCTTTCTTACCCATTGTGGAATATGCATTATCAAAAGCAATGCATTTCTGTCTTAGGTTGGCAAGGCTCTGTGCAGAATCTTACCCATCCTTGGCTTGCCAGCCTGTTAAATTAATAACTTTGTCTGGGGGTCCATTTTCAGTTTCAAATCATGTACTTTGGCTGCCAACCTGTTGATGTAGTTAGAGACAAGCTTTCACATGATGGGCAGGAATAAAAGTATTCCCAGGAAAAGAACAGCTAGCATGATCAAGCTATATATGCCATTCTTGAGGTTTGACCAAAATGGAAATAGTGACCTCAGGCCATGGATAATTTTATTGACATTATCTGCAGCATCAAAGCTCAACAGAGCAGCATTCTTTAACTTCATAATCTCACTATGCAAAGTTAAAACACCAAGAGAGGTGTTAGGATTATGCCAAGTACCCTACAGGTGTCTTTAAACTTTTTTCTAATTATAATGGCAATCATTGAAAATTTTAGAAGTAACACTACTCCAATGATATTTCTCATGACAATTGAGTTGAGTCCTAACTCTTGAACCCTGAACCTCCTTCAGATAGTTTGAATAGGTTGTAGCACATCAATCCATCTTTCCAGACACCTATATAAAACGTTTTGTATACTCAATACATTAGTAACATTTTTTTGCTAGATATTTAACAAAAATAGGTGTCTTATCTCCTTGTGTCAATGCTATTGCAGAAGCTGTGGTGCTAGCAATTAATGAAATTAAAGCTGTTACACCAGCAATAATCAAGCCTGCTACCCTCTTGCTTCTGCTTAAAGCCCAATTCACTTCTTCCAGCACTTTCAAGCTTTTTTCAGAGAATCAATGTTTGCTATACTCACAGCAGTAAGAATAAAAAACTGGTTGATAGACTCCCATAACAGACATGCCAGGTTTCAACACACTAACACAATTAGAAATTATACAGTCAATGCAACGTACAATAAATACTGTATAAAAGACAAAAACAAATTTAGCTTGACAATTATAAGAGACTTCAAACATGCACTAACCCTCGTTTGAAATCCAGATCCTGTCCCAGCTTTATCTCTTGCTATCACATCATAGAGATCTACAGCTAACTTCCAAAATGAAGTAATTATAGGCAGAAATCTAAATCTTGAGCTAGAATGAAGAAGTAGGCTTCAGACATGAAAATGACTTTGGGCTAAGACAGGGAAGTAGGCTCAGATATTTTGGTCATCCTGATAAGCCCTTAGAAATAGTGATCACAGGAGTGATCACAGGACTCTGTTTATTGTCATGTGTGTTCTTTGACTATCTGGGTTTATTGTCTTGTTTGTTCTCGACTATTTGCATCTATTGTATTGCTAGTTCCTCAACTTAGAACTGACCTTAATACTTGCATGTAATTTAAACAGTATAAAGGCAAAAAAGGAGGCGGAGGGATGGGATAGGGGATTAATGTGGGGGGGATGGGAAAGGGGGATAGCATCTGAAATGTAAATAAATAAAATATCAAATAAAAAATAAAACAATAACAACAAAAAAACCAACAACAACAAAAGAAAGCGGTTACTAATAAGAGAATTCTAACTCTCATGAAATACTGAATCATACTGTTCCTTGTTTACCAATGTCTTCGAAGTTTATGTCATTTGCAAATAGACTAAAACAGGGCACAACTAAATTAAAAAGGCTATGTTATATAGCTATATGTTGTCAATAAAACACAAACAAAAGGTTAAAGTTTGAAAGACTTAAGATAAAATTAGTAAGTTCATTTAAATAAGCTTTGAGTATAAAATTTACAATTTTGAACAGGGTAATAATAAGATGTGATCATGATGTATTTAGCCTCTATTTCTCAGATTTCAGAACTAGGGACAAAGAATTAGAAAAAGTAAATTTATGGGGGACAAAATGATAGATTTAAAATAAAATCAAAAGAAATCAATTAAAGGTTCGGTTAAGCAATACAGTATAAAGTTTATTGGCATTTGATATTCTAAGATTTATAGTAGCTCCTTATGAAATATATTTTTATTTATTTAATAAAGGGACAGAGCAATCTATAAAGTTAATTCTCACCCCTCAGTGATCAAAGTGCCTCAGCAGTGATATTCCTCCAACACTTGTGGATTGCAAATGTTTTTGTACTAAGTAGGTTTCCACTGGAGAGCAGTGTCAGGACAATAAGAAAGCCTGGGGTGAGAAGGAAGAAACATGCAGTACAGGATCAAAGAGGGGCTGTCAGCTCTGCCTGAAAGATGAGACTATTGATGATCTCTGGCTGTTAAGAGTCTGACAGAGAGAGTCTGAGAGGATGAAAAGGAAAGCATTCAAATGGTAATCCTTTTATATCTTACAACCCAGGACAGAGAGAATACAACCCTATATTTATGTATCTATATCTAAAAGGTAGATTGATGATAGATGATAGATAGAAAGATGATAGATGATGGATAGATAGATAGATAGATAGATGGAAAGATATGCAAATGACATGGTGATGGTGACCAAAACAGATATGCTTTTACAAAAATTACAGCCAGATGAGAAAGCCATTGAAACTGATGAGACTGACTATAAATTAAAAAAAAAATTATTGAAGAAATAAACTGATGAAGACACTTGAATTTAGAAATAATTATGAAATAAAAAAAAAACGGGTATTATCAAAAGGGGAAAAAAGGCTTGCTGAGGCATGTTGGCCCTATTTGGGATGGATATAGACAAGATTGACTTTTGGAGGGTAGAGTCTATGTTGGTGATGTCACAAAAATTGCAGTTTGATGGAGATGGAAAAATAGACAAGGGAAGACTGATCTGATCTTTGAAGCAAGTTCAGTTCTGGGCGTTACCACAGATGGCACTTTGCTTATCCATTTTAGTGTCTCTTAACAGGCACCATTCTCCCATTTGATTAAGTGCTGATAGTTTGTAGGTTGGCACTTCCTCTGTAACAGTGTATGTTGCAAAGTAAAACTCTTGTTTGTTTGTGCTAGGGATTATAACAGGATCCTCAGACATGCTAGGAGAGCACATCCTCCGAACTACATCCCAGCTCAATGAATCACAATTTGAGGATTGTATTTTAGAAGCTTATTACAAACTAGAAGTTAACATCAATTTTCTTTTCTATTACCCTGAAGATGTTTTATAAGTTTACATGTTATTTTTGTTAAATATTGATTAAATTGTCCTAGCTGTTGTATTTTTCCTGGCCTGCTTTTAAAAACAGTTTCCACTGCCTCATTACATTCTATTTGTCCCTTTAATAAACACCAGTTGACCATATTTGTAAGGGGCATTCTGACTCAATGTTCTGGTAAAATGGTCTCTGTCTTCTTTAACAACTGTCAGATTGTCTTCATTGATGTAGTTGCAAAGAAATACTAACTTTAGTGTGGTCAGTTTTTCTATCATCTTAAGTTTCTTTTATCCCTCTTTTGTACTCTTTTTAATGTTAAACCACAAATCAGTGTGAATTTTTCATGTTTGGGTAGTAGTAAATCATAAAATAAAGCTTCTGTAATTCTATCTCATTTAAGTCTACCTTTCCTTTACCTCCCCATTTTGTCCTCTTCCTCTTTCTTTCTCTTCCTCTTCCTTTCTTCTCCCCTTTTCACTTCCTCATACTTAATCAGTTAATGAAAATAACTGAATTCTATTTCTACTTTCTAGTAGATATTTCCTCATGTCTCAGGCCTAGAATTGAACTAAATTTAAGGAGTCACACAACAATGACTGGATTTAACCAGTCAAAATTGGACTCACAAGGATGCACACAGGCTTAAACAATAGTGAATCAGAGAAAAATGAAATAATAATAATAATATTTATGTCTGACAAAAATGTAACAATAAGTGGCAAGTTAATGGTCTATTACATAACTCTAAGTCATAATGAAATGCTGTGAATGCATTTTTAGAACATCTCTCTTTAATATGACACCCTAAAATAATCATTTCATAGCCTTAGTCAGAGACTCATTATGTATTGTCCAGAGTATAAAGCACTTCCTATATGAAATAAATTTGACATTATCTTTTCAGTGGAAGACTGCAAAATCATGAGTGAATATTCTGGCAAAAAAAAATTTCATGCTATATTTTGATTTAAGAAACTTAGTTTATAATTCTATTTGAAGTCACAATATGTATTTATATTATTGAGTTTAAACAGTATTATAATATAGTTGCCTTAAGAAACATATATATTATATTTTAAATTTAATAGAGAAATTCATATAATAAACACATAAATTTACTATGTAATATATAAATAATATATATGATATAGATAGATAGACAAAGATAGACAGAGAGACAGAGATGAGGCAAAGACAGATGGACAGATAGAGAGACAGAGATTTAGAAATGTAGGTCACTCTATACTATCTCTTAAGAAAAAAACAAACAAACTCATAAGGATATAGGAATTTTGTACGTATAAAATCAGCACAGACAAATCTATGATATTAAAGCAAATTCTATAGTATTGAAGAAATCAAAGACAGTCAAAGAAACTCCAAGCCAACACCAAGCAGTTCATGAATGGCAACCTAAGTGAAATGGAAAAAATTGTTTGACTTCTAATAACTTTACAAATTCAAACCATAAAAAAAGCTATTAGACACGTACTTCCTTGGCTGTAAATAAACTAGAATGTAAAATGAAATGTGTTTCATAGTCTTCCATTTAGGAGAAAATTTGTTCAAATATATAAATGGATTATTTGCCTATCATCTATCTATCTATCTATCTATCTATCTATCTATCTATCTATCTATTGAAACCAGATTTGTTATAGCCAATGGTGGCCTCATACCTGCTCTGTATCTGAGGAAGCCATTGATCTTCTAACACTTATGGATTCATTTCCTAAATTCTGGGATAACAGCGATAAAAAGCCATGCCAGAACAATTGTTTGCTACAGTAACATTATCTAACAAAAATGAATTAAATCACAATTAAGGAGCAGACACCAACAGAAATGCGCACATTTATAGAGCATTAAAAATTAAAATATGTCCATCAGTATTAAAATAAAATATGGATTGTTATGGAATGAGAGTTTGTATTCCTCCAACATTTATGTGTAAAAAGCTTGACACCACAGTGATGTCATATGGAAGTGGCATCTTGGAGAAGTAATGTAGGTTATATAAGCTAATTGCAGATCTTATTTGATGAGATAAAAGTCAGGAAGAAAATACGGAGGAGGAAGAGAAGGAAGAAGACTTAGGAACATTCAGGACTAGACATGTAAACACAGAAAGAAGGCTTCCACATAACCATTGGAAAAACCGCCTTCATTTGGACCATGTCAATCAACAACTGTCTTTTTACTTCCTCCATATCAGCATGATAAGAAATCGAAGTGTATTGGTTAAGATACTAGGATGATAGCCATTATCACAAAGCAAGAAATAAATGCTGCTATAAATGTTCTGTTCTACATTGGGCAATAAAAAGAATGAAGTGTGTCTCATTGAGTAAAATGCTTGCCATGTAAGCATGAAGACTGCTAAGATCTCCAGCACCCACAATAAAAACTGGGCATGACAATTCATGTCTGTAACTCAATGGTACAGGAAGATCACTAGGTTTTTTTTGCCAGACAGCCTATACCAGTCAGTGAACTTCATGTTTAGTGAGAGGCTCTGCCTCTGAAACTAAGATGTAAAATGGAATAAGACACTTGATATTGACCACTGAACTATATAAACACACTCATTTATATGCTCCTACAGTGTGCGTTCACACAGCACACACACACACACAACACACACACAAACATCCAAATACATAAGCATACATATAAACTGAACACTGTGTACACAAACGTACACCTTTAAGAATAACATAGATTCACCTCATAGGCGTAATGTTGAGTAAAAGCATAAATATAAACATTTGTACAACAACATTTGAATTTACTTAATCTATACTTAAGAAAATTATATTAGTTCATTAATACTTCATGCAACATTTTTTTTATTATATTCACCCCTCAATCTTTTCCCAGATACATCTCTTTCCATACCTACCTAACTTTGTAACTTCTTATAACTTTTTTCATTTAAAAACTATCAAGACCAATTATACAAAGAATTACCAATAGAAATTTGATAAAGGGTCTGGAGAGAAGGCTCAGTGGTTAAGGGCACTTGCTACATTTGCCAGACAATCTGAATTTGGTTCTCAATAATCATGTGGTGGTTGAACTTAGGGTTCAGTTTACCTAACTCCTCCATCTGGCCTCATTTGCACACACATGTTATACAAACATATATGCAGGCAAAATGTGCACATATTTTTAAATAATTAAAGGTATGTTATATTTTAAGAAATAATTTCAATATCAAAAATATGCAAAACTGAATAGATTCATCTGATTGCTTGGATGATGACAACCTTCCACAGGAGAAAGAAGATAATGCCTGAAAGGAGTTTCAAAGACATTTCTAGAACACTGGAATACTTCTATCAACCAATTTCTATGACTAGATTATGGTATTATGGTTGTATAGTATTCATTTTGTGATTGTTCTCAATTTTTACATATTTGTAATATGTTAGAAAGGATATTGAGTTCTTCAACAGCAAGGGACATATTGATGATGGTGGTTGTGGTGATGGAAGCTACTATTTTTTGAGCAAACAATTCCTTTGTTTTATTCAATTACATTGTTTGTTGTAGTAAGTCACTTGTTCATACCTTTATGGTAAAAAGAAGTGATAATATCACAGAAAATGATTAACTAAAACAGCCACTAAGCATCAAGACCAATACTTGGAAGCATCTCACATTCTTAGCTAATATGCATCCTTGTATTTTCATGGAAAAAGAGTGTACTTATATACATGCACATCTGTGTATATACATATACATATACATATACATATACATATACATATACATATACATATACATATACATATATATGTCTCAGTTCATCCTAAATGTCTTGCAACAATCGTGCTGTCGTTTGTGATTGCATATTCCTCTTAAGTTACTTGACTCTACTGTTTATTTCACGATTTAAACACTGGAAAGTGCTCTATATTATTATGACTATCAGCAAGAGTATTATAAAGCCTCAAGCAGGTTCTACATACAGGAGTATTTGAAATGTAAACAGGTAAAAATAAACTAGAGTCCTCGATGTAACGACATTTTGCTGTATGTAAATGCAAGGCATGTGCCTATTTGTAAGAGCTACTGATGTAGTGCCCATCAACTGAACTCAGCAGATAGCCTATGATGGTTTCTGTTATTATGATTCCATAAAAGTGGCAAATAAATGACAAAGTTTCTTTGAAAAATACAAATAATCACAGTTAATTATTTCTTTCACTATATTTTTCATTTTGAAGAAATTTTTTTAGCACTTTATAAATACCATCCAATGCTTTTACATCTGCTAGTTTGTGCATTCTAATTAACTTCAGGCTTAGAAATATTTCTCATAAAGGTTGAACTGTAATAGATTATAAGGGAAACTCCATTAGTCCGTGGCAATTTGTTCTAAGGCTATATGAAGGATGTCATTCATTTGCCCAAGCATAGTTGATTTTATTCAATATGGCCCACCTCAGTGCTTTTATAATCCACAGGGAAATTATATTTTAAATTACTTAAGGGAAAAATTAGCATTGCTTGACATCAAGGATTAACAGTTTCTACATAAAAGTTAAACTATTTTCAGAATGTGCAAGATGTTTATGCTGATTTTAGTGTTCAATGGCAGAGCCCAAATGTTATAAGTATATTTTCTGGAATGACTCAGAATTAATAAGCCAAACATATTTATGAAGCACAGCAGAAATATCAGCTAATTTATCTAGTGATCTAGAAGTTTTTGCATATTAAATATAACAATTTGACCCAATCAAACTATGGCCTATAATAACACCTAAATAAATAATAATAATGAATTAATTCTAGTAACAATTTAAATGAATGTAATTTTGTATTCCAAAATCTATGGACTATGTACTGATGAAAGAAAAGAAAAGAAAAGAAAAGAAAAGGAAAGGAAAGGAAAGGAAAGGAAAGGAAAGGAAAGGAAAGGAAAGGAAAGGAAAGGAAAGAAATGAAATGAAATAGAAATGGAAGATAACTCTTCTGTAGTTGTTTACATCCCAGAATGGCATGTATGGATAGATGATTCGAGGTAGGCTATGTCAATGACACAACAGTTAAAACAAACTCCCAGGCAAGAGAGCTGGGTCAGTGAAGAGAAATACCTGTTGCCAAGCCTAAGGACTTGAATTGGATCTCTGCCAACAATTCAAGGAGGAAAGAGAAAACAGACTCTCTCAAGTTTTTCTGACCTCTAGCACTGTACCATGACATAATATGTGCACGTGCACATAAACACACACACACACACACACACACACTAAATGATTAAAAATGTAAGATAAATGTAATATCAAATTATAAGATTATTTAAGACCTTAATCAACCTTGGGGTTATTTACCCTGCCTCTCTCCTTTTCATTCTGTGATGACCTCTTCCCTCCCTAGTTCAAGCCCTTTTTCTCTTGTTTCCATTTTCCTCTTCATAACACACCTATTCTGCTTTTTCCCTTTCAAACCAAAGGAAAATTTCTGTACTTTAAAAAATGTACGTGTATGCATGTATATCTGTGTGAGGGTATGCCAACTGTATTTGTATTGGATCCCCACGGAGTTGGAGTTATAGATATGAGAACCACAGTATGGACGCAGGGAAGCAAACACTGAAGTGTTCTTTCCCACTGAGTCTCTTTTCAGCGCTAGTATATTGTTCAGTTTGGAAAACTAATGAACAAAGACCAGTTTGATAAATGATCAGCAGAAAAAAACTAGATATTAAATGCTAAAGTCAGCATCAATAATTCATTCTTTGGTTTATCTTTAAATTTCTTCAGAATTCTTTGTATGTGTGGGTAGAGGAGGAAAATGAGACACACAGAGAAAAAAGTGCACATGCATACACAGAGAGAGAGAGAGAGAGAGAGAGAGAGAGAGAGAGAGAGAGAGAGAGAGAGACAGAGAGGCA
>NW_021604658.1:8545855-8551859 GCF_004785775.1 Grammomys surdaster | reverse complement strand
AGGAGAGAGAGAGAGAGAGAGAGAGAGAGAGAGAGAGAGAGAGAGAGAGAGAGAGAGCACGCAGTGACCTTGTGAACTTTGAAGGACTGTTTTCAGGAGCATATTCCACATTGTGGAATCAAGGCAGTGAAATCAAGTCAATGCAAAGAAGTCGTTCCTGTGATTCTACCAGTCACTCTATTCCAATTACCCCATGCAACAGCTTCATCAAGTCAGTCTGAAATTAAACTAAACCATGAATTCTCTTCTAGCCAACACTATTTCCACAAGTACACACAAATCTTTCTTGTCGTAAAAATCAACTAACAAGAATCTAACTAGCATCCATTCTTGTCAAGAAATGAAGACACAAATCTGTAAACCCAACCTGAGGAATATGCAGGCATCGATAAAATTTAAGAAAGGGAAGCAAGTGTCAGACAGTCTTCAAGACACAGTGAATTAAAACTCTATTATAATTCTTGCTTGTATTTTTGTATTTGACGTTCTAACCATTATGCTGATTTATCTTTTTAAAAGAAATGAAGACATTCAAATGACCTTTGAAGGAATAAGCATGCTGATTTTAACCAATACTGAAGATGCAAGTAACACTTGCTGTGGAAATCTGTTTTGTTGTCATTGTAGTTGTTGCTTTTTAATGGACCGAGGGGAGGATGAAATGACATTGAAAGCAGAGTAACTATCATGAAATAGTAAGACACCAGTGCAAAATTCTGATTCGTATGTCAGAAAACAGTGGCCTGTGTTGACTGTGAAA
Source organism: Grammomys surdaster (assembly GCF_004785775.1). Classification (NCBI taxonomy): domain Eukaryota; kingdom Metazoa; phylum Chordata; class Mammalia; order Rodentia; family Muridae; genus Grammomys; species Grammomys surdaster. The sequence continues at coordinate 8,551,099 of NW_021604658.1, read as the reverse complement.
TCTACAAGTTGTATGCAATGATACAAAATACATGAAGATTTTGATGCAAATGTTTTAATATACTCAGGAACACTGCTAAGTAGAATGTGAAGAAAAAGAGAGAGTAGCAATTCTAAAGAATCGAATCAAGATGATATGACAAGGAATAGGGAGAAGACTCAACAGAAAGCACACGATGGTCTGGACTAAATGCTAGGTGAATGTGAGGGCCTGATTTCATTCCCAACACATGGGAAATAGAGAGACAGTATTTCTTAGGAGCAAGCTGGCTAGCTAGGTTAGCAAAATAGGTGAGTTATGGGTTCAAGTAAGACATCTTGCTTGAGTATATATGGGGGAAAGAGATCAAGTATTATATCCTCCTCCACATGTGCACACATGTGCATGTGCAGCCACATAGATAGATATACATAATGCAAATATATGCCACTACATATAATGGATGCATGTACAACACACATACACATACAGGGGGAAAAGATGATATCACATACTAAGAATTTTGATAAAAATTGAAACAGAGACTTTTTTATTGGATATTTTATTTATTTACATTTCAGATATTATCCCCTTTCCCCACTTCCCACATCCAGAAACCCCCTATCCCATCTTCCCTCTTCCTGCTTCTATGAGGATGTGCCCCCACTCACCCACCCACTCCCACCTCCCTGCCCTCGAATTCTCCCACACTGGAACATCCATCCTTCACAGGACCAAGGGCTTCCTCTCCCACCTATGCCTGACAAGGCCATCCTCTACTACATATACAGCTGGAGCCATGGGTCCCTCCCTGTGTGCTCCCAGGCTGGTGGTTTAGACCTTGGGATCTCTGGTTGGTTGGTATTGTTGCTCTCCCCATGGGGCTGTAAACCCCTTCAGCTTCTTCAGTCTTCTCTCTAACTTCTCCATTGGGAACCCCATGATCAGTTCAATGATTAGCTGTGAGCATCCCCCTCTTTATATGTCAGGCTCTGGTAGAGCCTTTAAGGAGACAGCTATATCAGGCTCCTGTCAGCATGCACTTTCTGGCATCCACAACAGCAGCGTCTGACTTTGGTGACTGTACATGGGACCCAGGTGGGTCCTAAACTTTTAAATGGAGAAATCCAACAGAAACCACTCTGAATAAGTGGCCTAGTTTAACACATTTAATACCACCCAGTCAACATACTGACTGACATCTATTACACTGCAACATGTGGCCATGGAATGCTCATTGATTTACCTCTGGCTGTTCCTGCTCAAAACACATAGCTCCTTTTAATTGAGAAAATATTCCCAAATCAAGCCTAGGAACATTGTTCAAAAATGGATAACCAATGGCTCCCGTAGTGAGCTGTAGATCCCTTGCCTAACATGAACAAGGAAGGCCTTGGGTTCAACACCAGGTACCATTGGACAATTAAAGAACAAGGACCAGAGAATAAGAACAAAGGACAAACTCAAGGTTATAAGATCACTTGCAACACTGTAGCTAAGTACAGTACTGAGTTAGAACCTAAGGCAGAAGAAAATATTACTGCATAGTTAAGAAAACAAAAACATAGTCCTTAGTTTTAAAAAATTGTGTAAAAAAACTCATAGAGGATTTATTTGAAAATATGGAAGTGACATAGAACAGAAAGCCTGATTTTACAGAAGGACATGATCACAGATCCCTATCTAAGTAGCTCAGATTGCTGTGAATATAAAATATGTTTTGAAAAGAACAAACAAATCTTTACTATAAGGCAATCATTAGTATTGATAGAGATACAGGTGAAAATACAACTCTGTGAAAACAACTCTGCAGCATCCTCAGCTTGCTGCTCTCTCTGTGTTAACTAAAATCTTAACTTAGCACAAGGATGAAGAAGGGCCTTGAGGCTCATGGGATAGTATATCACTGTGTTCTTACCATAGCAGTGCTCAGAACTCTGGATCTTTTTAATACCCATCACATTTAATACCCCGTAACAGTCCTGTAAGAAAACCGTGTTAGACATGTACCCCTGAACTACGAATAGAAGTGGGCCTTAGATTTAGAGCACTGCAGAGACTCAGGACTTCTCTGCCATGCGTTATTAACATTGACTCTCAGCATTTTATTATAATATACTTTATTTTCTCTCTATGTCAATTACCTTGACTGACAGTCTACAATGAGATTCCCAGTAACATCTAAGGGATGCTTAAGTTTCTTACTTTACTATTCTTATAAATATTGAATGCCTGTCACTAAAATCACTTTTTCTCCCTGCTGATGAAGACAGTTTTTCATTTAACTCACCATATAATTTGACAAATAAAGAAAGGCTTTAGATTAGACTATTGCTGACACTATAGATTTTTAGGTTGTTTTGCCCCCTTTCATTTATTAATTAATTTATTTTTTCTTTATAATTCCCTTGGCTACTCTGAAAGTAATTTAGTGCTTAATATTGATTCATTTGTTCAATAAGAGTCATTCATTTGTTCAGTTATGGCTTATGTGCACTTTATAGATGAAGTCAACTAAATATTTGTTTATTTTTTTAAATTATATATGGTGTGCTTCTGTGTGAGAACCTAAGTGCAAGTTCCTTCCTGGGCTAGAAGTGTTAGAGTCCCATGAGCTCTAATATTTGTTAATAAATATGATATCAATCCATCATAATACATGCAGGTACAATCTACTCATATTTGATGCCACATAATGTTTATCAGTATGACCATATTATAATCTATTATTGTGATTTACCTGTTGTACTATTAATGGTACTTTTGTGGATTAGACTATTAAGAATAAGCCTCGTGTGTATGAAGTTGTTTTACATGCTTTTAAAAATATTAAGACTTTTCATTGTCATAACAACACACTTCAGTAAAAGAGATCTCCTCTGCTCATCAATCAGTAGGATTAAAATAGTACAAGTGGCCATCTTACAAAAAGAAATCTACAGATTTGATGGAATCCCCAATAAAATCCCAATTCAATTCATATGGAAATCAAAACCATATGGTGGAAAAAACAAAGCATCTCCAACAAACGGTACTGGCCTAACTGGTGGTCTGTAAGTAGAAGAATGCAAATAGATCCATAATTATCTCCTTGTACAAAGCTCAAGTCCAAGTGTATTTGGATTCCAGACCTCAACATAAAACCAGATACACTGTATTTAATAGAAGAGAAGTGGGGGAATAGCCTGGAATGCATTGGCAAAGGGGAAAATTTTCTGAAGAGATCACCAATGACTCTGGTTCTGAGATCAGTATTGACCAGTGGAACCTCATGAAAATGAAAAGCTTATGTAAGGCAAACAACACTGTCAATAAGACAAAATGGCAACCTATAGATTGGGAAAAGATTTTCATTAATCTTACATCCAATAGAGGTCTAATATCCAAAATATGCAAAAAACTCAAGAAGTTAGATTCCAGAAAAACAAATTAAAAAATGGGCTATGGAGCTAAACAGAAAATTCTCAACTGAGGAATCTCAAACAGCTGAGAAGCTCTTATAGAAATGTTCAACATCCTTAGTCATCAGGGAAATGCAAATCAAAACGAGCCTGAAATTTCACCTTACACCTGTCAGAATGGCTAAGATCATGAACGCAGGCAATAGCAGATGCTGTGCAAGGATGTGGAGAAAGAACACTTCTCCATTGCTGGTGGGATTGCAAGCTGACACAATCACTCTGGAAATCAGTCTGGCAGTTCCTCAGGAAATTGGGCATAGTATTACCTGAGGATCCAGCTATACCAGTCCTGGGTAATACCCAAATGATCCTTCAACATATAACAATGAGACATACTCCACTATGTTCATAGCAGCCTAATATATAATAGGCAGAAGCTGGAAACAACCCAGATGTCCCTCAATGGAAGAATGGACATAGAAAATGTGGTACATTTACACAATAGAGTGCTATTCAGGTAGGCACCAAACCCTGACACTATTGCTGTTGTCTTTTTGTGCTTACAGATGGGAGCCTGGCATGGCTGTCCTCTGAAAGGCTCTACCAGCACCTGACTGAGACTGATGTAGATACAGCCAACCATTGGACTGAGCCCAGAGACCCCTATGGAAGAGTTAGGGGAAGGACTGAAGGAGCACAGGATATTGTAACTGCATAGGAAGAACAACAGTATCAACAAATAATGAATTATTATAAAGTATCAAAATTTACTAAAAGAAAAATATTAAAGGACCACACTGTATCAGTCTTCAGCCACCGTATCAGGGAATTCTTATCAAATCTGAGTCTTCAACACCATAGTGATCAGAAAGCAGCAGAGAACGCACCTGCATTAGTGAGCTTTGTTCATCTGCCAGTGTTATTCAAAGTAGGTCCCCACCCAATAAGACTGGGAATCCACAATCAGATTGGATCTTACTTTGTTAGGTAATCCTTTCTAGAAACACACTCACAGATATATGCACTGATGTGCTTTACTAAATAAGTGAATTCTTCTCCATCTAGCCGACTTCACAACCACATATTTTTAGACTTTAATATTCACTGAGAATGCACAGATAAAAATGTCCAAGTCATAGCACATGTACATATTCAGCCACAGTCAATGATATGAATTATATTAATTAAATTCATTTCACAAAAGTGTATGTGTGCATGTATCAATATTTAATTCTACCCATAGCTATATACACAATAATATCCTAATTAAATAACAAAGGCACTGATTTTTCTGATTATATAACATAATACAGTATAAAAAGCCCAAATTAATGAAAAAAATATGTCCTAAGGTATTGCATATGTCCTAAAACACATTGCTCTTGTTACTTTTTTCTGAATTGAATCTTATTTGCATTTTATGATTCTATTTTTATTTGATCCTTTACTCAAGGCCTAGTCCTACCTACAATGCAGGCACCTTAAGCACATTCCTTGTTTATTATCATATGTCTTGTATGCAGACATTTCTTGTATACACAGGGCACATAGAAAATGATTTTGTATGAAGTTATTGGTAACATAAATAAATGTTTTTGTATAGAAATTTTGTTCAGTTTACATCCATCAACTTCAAAAACAAAAATGGAATTTTAAAAACAATTTATGCAAGTCTACTAATAAAAAAATTATGTATCTATATGTTATATACTATTAACACATATGTATATGTAGATATAAACATAAATCAATATATATGATAAATTAGATACACACATATGTATGTATGTATGTGTGTATGTATGTATGTATGTGTGTGTATGTATGTATATATGTGTGTATGTATGTATGTGTGTATGTATGT
>NW_021604658.1:8523991-8545845 GCF_004785775.1 Grammomys surdaster | reverse complement strand
TGTATGTATGTGTGTATGTATGTATGTGTGTATGCATGTATGTATTTGTGTGTATGTATGTGTGTATGTATGTATGTGTGTGTAATATAGATGAAAATAGATTTAGACATAGATAGATGGAGAGAGAGAAATATAAGAGTTGTACCACTAAGCAGAACTGTCACACCAAAAATACATATTTTTAGAAATCAGCATTTTATCAATGCTTATTCAAGTTTGCTATATTCTGTCATGATAATTTGTGGAACTCAGCCCACCAAAGAATCTACTTCTGTCTTCTACTCTCCAACATAGTCTGAAATCATCTTTTCATAATAAGGAGCATCTTATAGACTTTTACGTTAGTCTCACTTTTGGAGAATTCACTCTCAACTGGACATGTCTCAGACTAATTTCATCTTGAAAAGTAAAGTTACAGCTACTTATACCATGTATAATATTATCCGATACATACTAAATAGACATTCAATACATATATTCTACTTTCAAATGTTTTGTTTTGGATAAAACAAAAAATGTATCATTAAATACTAAAAAATAGATTCCAGTATTTTGTTGAGATTTAAAAAATTACGAATAAAGATTATTATTTGCCTTCTTATGACTTTGCTGAACACAAATCCAAAATAATCCCTATACTCTTTTAAATTAAAATATGAAATTGTATCCCAGATAACTTTTATTTTAAACAACTCATACATTACCTGTTTTTTTTTGTGTGTGTGTGTGTGTGTGTATTTGGGTTTTATTGAGACACAATCTCATGTAGCCCAGGCTATCCTCGAGGTATGTTACTGATGAGGAGTTTGAACTTCTTTCTCTAATAAGAACATATCACCATGCCTGGCATTCATATAACTATATCCCGTATCAGGCTGTCTCTCCACCATCGCCTTTAGGTTTCACATATCTCAGTGACATGAGGCTCAGATTATATCTTTGTTTTTAATGCTATATGTATCATAGGTTTCCACAAACTAATAGCTATTCTAATTAAAATAATTTGCATTTTAGAAAGAGAAAGAGAAAAGTTTGTATTTAGATAAATGAACAGTCAATTGCTTTTAGGGTTTAAGCTTTGATGCTATAACCTCATGCAAGACTACTTCATAAGCATATCTAGGAAGTTTCTCATGTAAAGTTTCTATGACACAGTGAGCAATTACTCATGCAATGTGGGCAGGCTGAGGCTTCCACATAAAGGGCAGGCGACTCATTTTTCTTTCTTTCTTTCTGATGTTAATTCTCCTTTGAGCTCTGGAAATGAAGAATATTCTCTTACAAAAGCATTAGATTTTCTCTATTCCAACAAACTCTACTATTCAACGCAAAAGATGAAATTAAAGAGTGCAAAATAAATGCAAGAAAATAAATGTTATTGTTTACTTTTTCATACTCTTCAAATATATAAAATATAATTTTAAAAAAGTAAAATAAAAAAGGAGCGTATTCTAACTCTAGTTATATGTACTGATTTCAAGAAAACTTTTCCTAAAGAGAATTAGTTAATTTTAGCTTCAAAATAATACATTTTACAGGTTTTCAGACTTACATTTTTAATTTTTTTATTTATTTTCCTATAATTGATCTGTGACTGAGTGTATGTATGTGCACCATATGCATGCATAGTCCTTCAGGGGCCAGAGAGGATATCAGATTCCTAAAGCTATAATTACAGGCAGATCTGGGCAAGCTATTGAGGTGCTAGCAACGGAATCCAGGTCCCCAGAAAAAACAGCAAGCACTCTGAGTTTATGAGCTGTATTTTGAGCCCTCAGATTTATTTTTATTAAAAAATGATTTTTGTTTCATCAGGTCCATGAATTTGCAATTCCTCTTATAGGATATGCCTTCAAATTTAAAATAAGGATTAAGTTTTTTTTTGGAACGTAACTTCTTGAGTTCTTTATATATTTTGAGTATTAGCCCTCTGTCGGATGTAGGGTAGTGAAGATCTTTTTCCCAATGTGTAGGTTGCTGATTTGTCCTATTGACAGTGTTCTTTGCATTATAGAAGCTTCTCAGTTTCATGAGATTTCATTTATCAATTGTTTATCTTACAGCCTGAGCCATTAGTGTTCTGTTCAGGAAGCTTTCCCATGAGTTCAAGGCTCTTTCCCACTTTATCTTCTATTAGATTCAGTGTATCTGGTTTTATGTTGAGGTCCTTGATACACTTGGACTTGAGCTTTGTGCAAAGTGAGAAGTATAGATCTATATTCATTCTTTTACATGTAGAACACCAGTTATACCAGCCCTATTTATTAAAGATGATTTTTTTCTACTGTGTGTTTTTGGCTTCTTTGTCAAAGGTCAAGTATCCATATGTGTGTGAGTTTATTTCTGGGTCTTTGATTCTATTCTATTGATGGACCCATCTATCTCTGTATCAATAACATGTGGTCTTCACCACTATTGCTTTGTAGTATAGCTTGAGATCAGGGAAGGTGATTCTTTCAGAAGATCTTTTATTCTTGAGAATTGTTTTGACTATCCTGAATTTTTTTTCCATGTGAAGTTGAGAATTGATCGTTCGATGTCTGTTAAGACTTGTGTTAGAATTTTGATGGAGATTGCATTGAATTTGTAGATTGCCTTTGATAGGATGACCGTTTTCCCTATGTTAATCCTATCAATCCATGAGCATGGGAGATTTTTCCATCTTTTGAAGTCTTCCTGGATTTCTTTCTTCAGTGATTTATACTTCTTGTCATACATATCTTTCATTTGCTTTGTAAGAGTTATACCAAGATATTTTATATTATTTATGGATATTGTGAAGGGTGTTGTCCAGAATTTTTCCTGTCTAAAAGAACTGCAGGGACAAAAATGGAGAGGAGACTAAAGGAAAGGCTGTCCAGTGACTGCCCCAACTTGGAATCCATCTCATGGGGATGCACCAAGGACAGAAACTATTACTGATGCTATAATGTGTTTACAGACAGGAGCCTAGAATTACTGTTTTTTTAAGAAGACCTACCAGAAGCTCACTAAGAAAGATGCAGATACTTAAAACCAACCATTGGACTGAAGTCGGAGACCCCTATGGAGGAATTAGGGGAAAGATTGAAGGAGCTGAACAGGAGGATGACCCCATAGGAAGACCAGAGTCTCAACTAACTAGGACCTCTGTGAGCTCTCAGAGTCTGAGCCACCAACTAGGCAGCATATAAGAGCAAGTCCAAGGCCCCCATCACACATATAACAGAGGACTGCTATGTCTGGCCTCAGTGGTAGAAGATGCTTCTAATCCCTTAGAGACTTGAGGCCCCAGGGAATGGGATGAGGATATGTGGGAGGGGGACTGGGAGGAGGGAATGGATGGAATATAAGTAAATAAAATAAAATAAGAATTAAAAGGGATTGGGCAAATATACAAGAAAACGTGGTACATATAAATTGTAGAATACTATCAAACACAAAAGTGAATAAAACATTTTCTTTAATGTTGCAGTATATTTGATCACACTGTGAACCCTGAGACTGTGAACTGGAGAAACTTATTTCTTTCTATTCTTTAGCTCAGCCTTAGCATACACCTTTAATATAAGAGTTTTCAGTTTATTTTAAACACGTTGTTGTGGTAAAGCTCAAGATATGCTATGTTAATTGTGACACAAAGCTTGTGGAAGTAACCAATCAATATTTGATTTGACTTAAGGCCCATTCCATGAGGTGGAGTCCATTCCTGACATCCCTTGTGTGACCAATTACTTGAGACTTTTAGTCAATAGACCAAAGGTACAATAAAATAATTCTTAGTTAGAAATGAAAACATATATATAGTAATAAATTGCTCTTAATGCTATTCTGTTATACTCATAGACTAGTACCTTGTAAAGTCATCATCAAAGAAGCTTCCTCTTGCAGCAGATGGGAACCAATATAGAGACTGACAGGCAGACATTATGCAGAGAGTGAGAAACCTTGAAACATTCAATCCTAAATAGTGTGTCTCCATCATACCTCTCCCCTCAACTTCAGGGAACTCCATGGAAGAGAACGCAAAAAGGTTGTAAGAGCCAGAGGAAATGGACAACACCGAGAATACAAGGCTCTTTAAATCAACACTAGCATTCACTAGAACTCACACAGACTGAAGTACACACAGAGGTCCTGTGCAAGTGTGTACCACATCTTCTGTATGCATTATGTCTTCCTGTTTAATGTTTGTAGGGTATTCCTGAATGTGTGAACTAGTGGGTCTCAGATTCTTATTCCTTTTCTTGGGCTCTGTCTTAGTTGGTGTTTTACTGTTGTGAAGAGACACCATGACCAAGGCAACTGATACAATGATAAGCATTTAATTGGCACTGGCTTTAAAGTTCAGTCCATTATCATCACAGTGGGAAACATGACACTGTGTAGGCAGACATGATGCTGGAGGAGCTGGAACTTATACATCTTGATTAAGGCAACCAGGAAGAAGCTTCCTTTCATATTGAGCAGAGCCTGGGCATGGGACGTCAAAGGCCACCTCCACAGTGACACCCTTGCTCCAAGGCCACACCTCTTAATAGTGCCACTGCCTATGGGCTAAACATATTCAAACCACCATAGGCTCTTTCACTTGCTATATCTTGTCCAAATTTAATGTGATAATTTTGTTTTATCTTACTATATTTTATATTTTTAAAGAAATGAATGAGTTAATCAATGAATGAATGAATGAAAACCTAGATGCTATGGTAAAGTTAACATCTTTATTATACCAGCTAGGAGGAAAAAAAAAGTCAGTTTTCTCCAGTGGAGTGACTCTGAGTATGTGACACACTCCAGAGCAGGAGTAGCTGAGAAACAAATAATAGACTCCACATTTTGTATGTATTTTATTTACTTACAATTTGTTGGCTTTTGTTTGTTTTGTTTATTTTTTGTTTTTTGTTTCTTTTTTGTTTTCTTGGTTTTGTTGCTTTTTTGTTTGCTTGTTTTTTTTTTGAGAAAGAATTTAAAGTTGAGTGAGTAGGGATGGGAGAGACTCGGTAGAGGAGAAAAATATAATATATTGAAATTTAATATTTAAATATAAAATATTTATATTTAAAAATGCTTTAAATGATTAAAAATATAATAAAAGAGAAAAACTGGTTCTCAGAAACTGGATGATTGTTAGCCCAGACAAAAACTGTCTGGAGAGCTGGTTCAGCACTTAAGAGCACCATTTGTTCATCCAAGAGTATATGAGTTAGGTTCACAGTAGCTGACACTTATGCCAGGCAGTTCACAACAGTCTGTGATTCAGTTCCAGGGGATCAGATACGCATATGGATTCCAGGGCCAGTGCACTCATGTGTACATAACACACACACACACACAGACACACACTTCAAAAAAATAGAACTAAAACTTAAAAGACTATAAGAAAACACTGTCATGTGTATATAGCAGAGTAGCTAAACATATGATGTCCCAAAAATAGGAACCTCATGCATAAGACCTATGCAAGCACAAGGCAGACCAAATCCCATCATATAAGGGGATTTGCACGTAAAATCTGACCCATCCTTTTAGTGCAGTTGGAGAGTAAGTACATTTTTTTAACGTATTTGGCCTTCTTCAGTGGGAGTCATACATTCTTGAATATTTGGGCAGCGCAAATTAGTCTTAATGGGGAAAGAAAGACACAAAGTTAGGCTGATCAGGAAAATAGGGGGTAGATTTTGAAAGAATTATGGAATGATGACTGTATATGGCCAAAACAGATTCTCAGAGAACTAATTTCTCAATGGACTAATTCTCAAAGAGTTAATAAAAATAGTAAATAAAAATAAAAATACCAAAAAATTCTCTGAAGAGATTGGTTTTGAAGACTAAAATTTTCCACTTTTTATTTCTTCTTTTCAAAGCTATACCAAATATTTGGTTTTTAAGTGGGAGTGAAATACAAAGAAGATTGACTTACTGGTCTAGAATGTTATGGAGGAGAGGAGCAGTGGAGGGTGGTGGTGAGAGGAGGGATTGGAGGGGAGGCTGGGGTTGGGGTGTATTATATGAGAAAATAAAAATAGATAGATAGATAGATAGATAGATAGATAGATAGATAGATAGAGCCATGCCAAATATTAAGCAGGTTGTTGTAGTGTAGAGACAAGAAATATCTGAGTTTAAGGTCAGCCTGGTTCCATCTGGTTCCAGTAGAACCAGGGCTACACCGATACATACTGTAACAAAAACCTAAAAGAAATAAATGAAAAGCAATTATACCAACCGTATCATTGAGGATTTAAGGTCATTGATACTGAGAGATATCAGTGAACAGTATGTCTTAATCCCTGTCATTTTGTTGGTGGTGGTTCTGGTTCTGGTGGTGGTAGTGTCGGTGGTGGTGGTCATGCTGCTGCAGGTGCTGGTGGCATATGTATATTGTATACTTCCCCTCTTTTGGTTTTGTTGATATGAGGTTATTTTTTTCCTGTTTTTCTGTCTCTTCTGCCTGCTCTTTTGACTTTTTTATTCCTATTGAGTTGCCTTGTCCAGCCTCCATATGAGGGCATCTACTTATTTTTCTGTTGCATATTTTTGTCCTGTAATAAAAAAGAAAAAGAAAGAAAAGCTCAACTGTACCACATAATTCTATTTTAGTGTCTAATGTGTAAATTATGTTTCTTTACACAGAATAAGTATGGTTAGAGAGAAAAGATAAGATGAAATCATATAGCAGTTAACTGAAGCTGTCCAAACTGCCACATGCTTTTATTTGATGATTTACAAATACGTTTTTGTATAAAGAACTTTGATATAAATAGTTCTTCAATAAAAACAAAAATTAAGAAAAGGAGGCAAAGGTAACTTAAGTTTACTATACATTGTGACGAAAATAAACCATTATGACATCCTACTATTCACTTTAGAATGTAACGAGATGTTCCAGGAAGAGTAAATTATTACTTTTCTATGTTTTTAACATACAACTCCCTGTAGCTCCTGAAACAGCATAAGGGTGCTGTGTGCTTTTGTACAATAAGCCTCACTATAATCTTTTGGGAAGCTTTTATTCATCATATTGTAGATTCATTCCAAAACTATTTCCACCAGGGAATGTCTCGTGCTTCATTATGCTGAATTTGAAAGCAGTTAGCATGTTATGACAAAGTGCTCCAAAACTGTTTGAGCACAAGTGTCATTAAAATTTGCAAACTGAATGCTGAGCCTTTAGAGATATGCATGAACCATCTCTTCAGATTTTAGGAAGGTTCTGTTCCCTAAATAAAATGGCAAAATGTGCAAATAATAAAAACAGCCTTGTGCATATGTTTGCTGTTCCAAAACACATATTGGCTTTTCACTCAAACAAAATAATGTAGAAGGGAAGTCAAGCCAGAGAGAAGACTGACTTACTGAATTATAAATACTCACAGAATATTCAAGAAGATCCATCTGGAATCCAGAGGAATTTCAATTTGAATTTGGACAAAAAATGTTTAAAGTGAAAGCATGCATATATGTCTACTCAGGTGGGGAAGATAGCTGTAACATTCAGTGTAGAGTCTAGCAATTGTAATAAAGAATTGTCATGGGGTCTCTGGACTTATGATATATGTACAACACAAGTACTACAACTGAGCCTCAGTCAAGAATCATGGAAGCTGGGGGAGGAAGGATTGTAAGGGCCAGAGGACAGGATGGCTCTTGCTATATGGTGACTTCTACATCTGACATGAAAGATATACCCATGAAATCTCAAAAATACACTTATTCAAACAAGACTTGCATAATGACAATGACAGTATATGCCAATGTGGATGGGGGGGATTTCACAAGTCTCTGCCACTAGATGAAGATCCGTAGGTAAATATGACTGCTGAGAGAAGAATACATTTTCTCCAGCATCAAGGACCATAGGTTTTAATCAGTGGCCACACTTAAACACCTGTACATACAAGCAACACTAAATACACACACACACACACAAACTCCCACATATACATATATGTGGGAGTTTGTGTGTGTGTGTGTGTGTATATATATATATATGTTTGTGTGTATATATGTGTTGTGTATATGTGCAAAAATAATAATGATAAACTGTTCATGATTTTAAAAGGGAGTAGGGGAAACGTACTTTGGGGAATCTAAGGATGGGAGAGATGTGGAAATAATGTAAATACTCAAGAAATTCTCAAAAAGTAAAAATATTAATAAGAAACATAAATGCTAGTTTTACTTCGTTTTAAATCACAAAGGTTGTGTATGAAACACGATGTTATATAATTGATGCTTAGAATGCAAATTGGCCAATTCTGAGCAACACACCAATAAACTTTCTTTATGGTGAGTAAACTGCAAGTCCTGAGTTTAACAATAGGAGATGTGTAATAGGGTATCCCTGATTACATTCTCAGTACTACAGAGCACCAGAAAATTTATGCCTGTGAAAAATAGGAGGTACCTAAACCTCTTCCTCCCCAGACCCCTTCATCGTGAACAGAGTCTTTCAATCACTATTCCACACCTGACTTCCATGCAATCAACACTTTTAGATCTTTGTATTGTTGAGACAATTCAGAGGTTTTTGTTCTGGGTTTGACATTTCAATCAATGCCTTCTCTCTCCAGCCATATAGAATCATCTGGCAGAATTCTGAGTTATATTGCAATGCTCTGTATTTGTATAGAAACTACATGCTATGATAGGTATAAAAATTTTATACAGCATAATATCTAAACCATACTTAAATTTGACTTCTTCAAGCCTAAGTTTTCATAAGCAGGAATATTATGTGCAGAATATTGAGTTAGGAAGGAAGTTATTGAAATATAATAAAAAGTCTATGTAAAAAGTAGAAATAACACACATATTTCAAGAACATTTATTTTATATTAAAAAATAATTTAGTTTGATTTACTGCCTAAATATCTAGTATATACTTTGAAATTAGTATAAACAAATAGTTCATAGAAACCTATATTACCCAATTTTTGTGGAAGTTACAGTACTGTGTTAGAACACTTGCCTAGTGTGCATGAGGTTTATGTTCCAGGCATAGCACCATAAAAAATATAAAAAGAATCATGTATTTATTTCAACCATTTATATGCTATGTATTGAAGGAATATAAATCTCAGCACCAAAGAACAGGTATAGATAGCATCTACTTCAAATGTATTTAATTTATATATAACTTCAAACTGCATATTTTAAACAATACACAGACTAAAGATGGAAAGCAGTAAAGCAGCTTATTGGCAGTGAATACAATGGTAAAGGAGATACTCAAGTTTCGTGAAGCAGAATAGTTTTCTGTTTGTAATAATTATTAATCTGGGTTGGCTCCTAACACGTGCTCACACAGATCATGGAGGCACATTCTATAGACAAAAATGCATACCCCATACCTACAAACACATACAGCATACACATACATACATATGCACACGCACATGCAAACACACACACACACACACACACACACACACACACACACACACACACACATTCCAACACTGATTTTTCTTCTTCCAAAAAACAAAGAATGCATACATGAGGAATTAGTTTCCCATCGAAAGAGTCAATATCAAAGAGCTTAATTTATCTAAAGATCCACTGAAATTTTAACAAATACACTAAGAAAAATTGCCATCTCTCACAAATGGGAGATATGTTGGAAATATTTTTATGACAAAACTCATAAAAGGATACATGGTTATTACTCATAATTTCCTTAAATATTAAGAGCAATGTGACATTTCATACCAGTATTTATCTCTTATACAGCAGTGATAAGAGTAATTTAAAATATGTTGAAAACATTAAGCTACCCTTTCAGGAATATGATCAGATGAAAATTATTCTATTTACTAGAAAATCCAGAATGTGTGTGTGTGTGTGTGTGTTTACCTAAAGCTGTTTGGAGGCTCAAAATTCCCAAATGAGAACTTATACTAAACATTTTAACCAAATGAAACTGCCTGGTTAGTGGGGACATGAGTACATTATTTGATTCCCACTGTGCCCCATACAGCAGGGCATTGAACAGGGTCAGTCACTGGGGAGATCACCTGAAAGAGAGGATGGGAGACACAGGCAAACACAAAGAACCATGGTTTTGTCTACAGGCTGATCAAACCGCTATTTTTACTTTTTCACACAGGAGTTATATACACAAAAAGGCAGAATGTGGAGAAGGGGATGATGCAGGAGCGTAGGTGTTCAGGGGGAACAGTGTATCAGCTGGGTGAAGGTTCAGGGGATGGGTCACTATGACTCTGCCTATGATTCACTTGTCCTTATCTAAGTTGGTACTATCCACTAAGGCTACTCAAGACCTATGACTACTTGTTCTTATCCAGGCTGGTAAATTTCCACCAAAGCTGCCTGTTTACAATATCTTATAACTATCTATACATGTTTTTCCACAGAGACTCAAGACTTTGTGTTAGCAGGCTGACTTGGGCCTATTGCTGATTTTAGGTCTTCAGTGAATAAGTAAGGCTGTCCCTGACACCACTGAGTTCATATAGTTGTCCAGTCACTTTAGACTTTAAGCACTCCCATGCAAAGACTAATAGTAATATGCAGAGTGCTTTTGTAGGTTAATAAATGATGCAGAATTTCTTAGTTTCCAAATGTATTGGTGTGTGTGAGAGAGAGAAGGGTGGTAGAGTACATATGATCTATATAGCAATCTGAATATTGCAATACCTCATTCCTCGTACAGAAAACTTTAATTCTTATTTTTTAATGTCTTAACAAGTTTAATGAAATCAGAATATAGCTTGACATAAAAATCTGAAAATAAAATAGCCCGTGTATCTCATCCTTCTAGACAAAATTAATAACTAGTATGATATCTGTAGAAATGAGACATAATTCTATTTGGAGATTATTTCTAGATCATTATGACTTAACTAATAATTAAGACAGGTCATGCCATCAAAACAACAGTAAATTTGCATAGCAAATAAAATCCATGTAACTCAGTAAATGAGGGAATATACACTTTGTATAAAATAACACAATGATCCAGTTTAGCTAGGTTAGAAGGAGAAAATTCGATTCCAAAAAATACTTCCTTTCGTGTCATTTTGGTTTTCAAGTTTCCATCAGAAAATCAATCTTGTGTGCTTAAACATGCGATGTGACTTTCCTCTTTTACTGCTTTCAGTGCATTTTCTTTTCTCAGAATTAGGTAACGTTTTCATATGTTTTATACCCTATACTTGAAAACCATTTATTAACCCTCAAAAAGAATTCTTCATATTACTATTACTCTTTGCATGAGAGTGCTTAAAAGCTGAATTGACTGTGAAACTATCTGGAATCAGTGGGAGTCAAATAATGTACTCATGTCCTCACTGACCAAACAGTTCCCATTGGTTTTGGACACTTTTATCTATGATTTTATTAAAAAATTTGTCTATGTCTTGGCATAGAGTTCCTCTCATTCTTCTGAGTCCATATTCATAAATTGGGTGTTTTTTTAACATTTATTTGTTATAGGTCTTGTGAATTAAAAATAATGTGTCATTGAATGAAGAACCAGATTCCTCTACTGTAGAGAGAATCTCTTATATGCACAACCTGTTAATGAAAAAGTCTGTGGCAAATGCACTGAGGCAGAAAGTAGGAGGTGGCTCATCCAGCAGGGATAGAGAGAATTTTGGGAAATAGTTAGGATGTGGAAGATTTGCCCCAGAAAGCTGAGGAGATGGACATAAACCAGTAGATAGCTGAACTCATGTTAGAAGAAAGAAGAGACTCCCTTGAAAATGCTGAGAAGGACATAAACCAGCACATAGCTGAAGCTCAGTTAGAATAAAAGGGGTACTAAGTTAAGAACAAGTCAGAGAACAAGTCAAAGCTCATGGCCTACACATTTACTATCAAGTAACTAGTCTCAGAGTAGTTATTTCTGGGATTTAAGTGGCTGGGAAGAGAAAACATATATAATGTTCTACCTTATCTACAATCCTATCATCTGATATCCAAATAACTCATGCTATTGGAAAAGCTTTTCAATCAGATATATGCATTTGACTCCCGTTTTTAGTGTTGTTTCAGTTTTTTCTTAGAATTTCTATCTCTTTATTGAATTTTAATTTTATATCCTGAATTGACTTTCTTATTTAACACAGCTGTCTATACTTACTTGTAATTCATTCAGGGGTTTCGTCCTTTGAATCTGTGCACTTAATTATTTGTACTGTCTTAGATCTCTTTGGACATATTTCTGACCATTCTCATGAACTGTTTTTCTGGATTTCATCTAAGTCACTGTCATTGGTGGCTGTTGCTATGGAATTCGTAATTTGGGGTTACACTTTGTATTTGCAGTCCATGTTATGAGTATTTTTTGTTTTGGCCTTTGCACATTTGAAGGTTTTCTTAAATCTGTCTGGCACATTTGAGTTTTATAAGCCCCTAATGTTGGTGCTTTGTGCATCTTGGCTTCCCTCAGTATTGTTTACAGTTTAACTGTGGAGAAACTCAGTGTTAGTTTGTGGATGAGGCAGCTTAATGTTATCTGTGATTGGTTGGGAGGTTACGACCTCTGGCTTTTTAAACTGTCACACTGTGACATTTATTAAGGAGCAACGAATGCTTGAGAACAGCAGGAAATAACAAACCTATCGAGTTACTACTTCCAGACTGTTACTATTTCTCAAGTTCAGACAAAAGTGATGCACACAAGCTCCCCGACTTTCAAAAGAGACAGTGTATCTGAACAAGAGCTAATCTACATGGATGAAATTATATGTAACCTCTTTCTTTAATCAGAATGTTTAACTCTTGGATGTGACACACGGAAGTCTGAAAAACATCAGATAGGTTCTCCTTCAAGTAATATAACTTGAATGAGACCATGGAAAGACTCTATGTTGTCACTGGATTCGTATGTATTCTACATTGTGATGACCACAAATGTAATTAGATTTTCTGCTTAACAATTATCTGGGAAGATTTGCAAAATGCATCTTGACAGTATTCTGACAGGGACTCATCAAAGTTACAAATTATCCATAG
Source organism: Grammomys surdaster (assembly GCF_004785775.1). NCBI lineage: Eukaryota > Metazoa > Chordata > Mammalia > Rodentia > Muridae > Grammomys > Grammomys surdaster. Next base: position 8,532,882 of record NW_021604658.1, on the reverse strand, counting down.
AAAGTTCATTTATACCACAGTATAAGTCCATGCTACATGAAGAATGAATACTGTTTATTCATGTGACAATGGAAATGCTCTAAGGGATTTTTGTCATAGAGATCTGGGCCATTATTTGCTCCAATGAATAGTCATTAGGATGTGTGATGTATACATCTTAACTAAGTAGAAATGCTTTCTTTTTAATTTCATGTCCATAAACTAAAATTACAATTATCTAATGAGTTAAGGTTATTTGTTATCAGTGCAAAGCTAAAAAATTAGATAATCAGATTTTGAGGATCTTCATTAAGAGACACAATATATTATCCTGTAATTTCAAGAAATTCAGGTGTCTAACTTTGAAAGAGTATGTTAGTGCATATGATATTTCAATCAGTCACTAATCTGCATAGTACACTCATGACCATTGTCTTCACTTGCTGTGGAACTGAAAGTGCAGACAGATAATTCACTAAAAAGTAAGTGAATTTGGAATAGTAAGATGGCTCAGTGGATAATAGTACTTCCCAAAAATCCTGATGATTTGAGTTCAATTCCTACCAGGGCTAAAAGTGGCACTAGGATAAAACCTGTAACTTCAGTGACCCTCTGCATGTACACACAAAATACAGTGGTTAAAAAAAAATGGTGCTAAGTAAATGCTAAGTAAGTCTTTTGACAATTCTTCCTGTTATCTTAATTTAGGTTATTTTTATTTATGTGTACAATGTGTCCTTATTTTGTCTTTAAAATATATTTAAGATATAGTTAGTTTCATGGTTTCAGTAAATGGTTAACTGGAATAGATGAAAACAACATTAAATAAATCAAAATTTTGTCTAGGGAGATTACTCAGCTGCCTAGAGCTGTGGTAGAGAAGGGAAATGACGTCAACTGACATGCCAGACAAAAAAAATTGATCAACTCCTAGTCAGTTGAAAATCCCAATATTGAGATAACTACATAAATAATCAAGCAACTATTCTTCAGGAAAAATATTGAAATATAAAGCAATAGAATGATTAAACAAGAGCTAGCAAGATGATTACAAAGCATATTTCATGACAGTCGATTCACATTAACCACAATAAGTATAAATGGACATAGTCCCAATTGGAAAATAAAATTTCTGAATGAATTAATATTATTATCATACCATGTGACAAAAATTGTTACATTTGCCTTAATTGTTTTAAAAAAAGGAAAATACAAGAACAGAAAATATATTCCATCAAAAATTTTAAAATCTGAGGCTATCGTAATGCAATTAAATATATCTAAAAGAAAAAAATTAAGACAAAAACATATAAATAAAACACTTGATATATTGTTTAGTTTTTAATTCATCCAAAATGTTATCTAAAATATTTGAACAAATATTGTCAAAATTAACGAGGAAATATAAGCACGTTTACAGTTACTCAGGAGCATGTTCTCACCTCTATGTTAGTATTTGGTACATGAAATACTCAACATTACAATAGTGACAAATTAAATTTACAATCAAATTAAAAATACTCACTTCACTGATATTTTTAAAAATTGAGAAGTTTATACATGTTTTGTATATCCTTGATGAAAACAAATATTGCTGTTTTACTTGTTTTTTTTTTTTTGAAACTGCAGCATTAAACACTATAGGATCCAATGACTAAACCCTATATGCTTCAAAATTAATGGACAACACCTATCTATATACCTGGAAGGCAGTTTTATAAATGTATATTATTTGAATTAAAGGTTATGTAAAATATGATATAGTCAAAGCAAAATATTGAAGGAAATGCTTCTGAGAAGGGGTAACATAGAGAAACTCATATGTCTATTTTCTGACAAATGAGATAATCATTCACAGGAAGAAACTGTTAACATGTAGAAGAAATATAAGAAGCTCTAAAAAAGTAAACCAAATGCCTATGACTACAAATAAAATATTAGAAAAAAAAAACTATGAAGAGACCAATGTTACTTCTGTCCAGCCGTGACAGTACTTAATTTCAGGGGTGAAAGATGGAACCATAATGATAATAAGAAAAGAAGGATATTCTGAAATACTGGTAATATTTTGATTGATTGATTGATTAGTATTATAAACCAAATGTCAAATTGGTTGAGCTATAATCTGAACCTGATGTGGATGAGTTTATTATTTAAATTAAAAATTCTTGAATTACAAAAAGAGAAGTATTTATATGCATTCACACATGCAAACAATAAGTATCGAAGGTGATGAAACCGGTTAGTTTGAAATGGTCATTATTTCATGTAACAAGTATGATATAGCTACGCACAACATTTTAAAATATTTGTGATTAAAATATTAAACATTAAAATATAAGTTAGCATATCTATTAAAAGACATAATTTAACAATGAGGACATAAAGAAACTAAATTAATAAATATGATTATAAATTTAGAGTTTTACACTGGCAGCATGGGAAACTGTTAGAAGTAAATTAAGATATTTTTCTTTGAATAAAGACTTTTAGTGACTGTAAAAAAGGAAGAATGTTAAATGATCACACTTACATTTATGGAATTACAATACTATTAACAGTATTAAATGACATGAGTTTTTTAATATCTAAAGTTATAAGGGCATGGCTGAGGCATACTAAAAGAATAGTTTCAAAATTTTATAATTAAAATGCTCTGATAACAATAAATAAATTCAGACACTCAACATTGATACTTTGGTGACTGAGGCAGAATTTTAGCCTTACATTAATGTATAACATCACTGTAACCAACAGTCATGTATGTGGGAGTGTATTGAAAAAAGGATTCCAGCTTAAAGTGGAGGCATAAGACATAGTAAATTAACTATTTAAGCAGTACAGTCATATTATGAGAAGGAATTGAGAAAAATGAGAGTAGAGATTGCTTCAACTCCCATCCTCATGAGTTTTGAACAAGATAAAGTATTTTTTTATAGCACATAGTAAAAAAAAATCACCAGAAGAAAATTATACATTTAATCTTTTGTAGATGAACACACACACATACATACACCATGTACACTGAAATGTAGATGACTTGTATTGAAGACAGAAAGGGTAGCAGAAATCAACAAAACTGTCAAGAACTTTTCTCTCCAGGTTCTTAACACTTCCTAATTTTCAAGATTTTCCTTTTATACAATTGACAGTTATTTAGTTATCTTAGAAGTAAAGAAATCGCAAAAGAACACACATGGTATGCACTTACTGATAAGTGGGTATTACCTGAAACGCTTGGAATATCCAAGATATAATTTGCAGACCACATGAAACTCAAGAAGAAGGAAGACCTAAGTGTGGGTGCTTCTTAGAAAGGGGAACAAAATACTCATCGGAGCAAATACAGAGACAAAGAGTGGAGCAGAGACTCAAGGAAAGGCCATCCAAAGATGGCCCCACTTGGGGATCCATCCCATATACAGTCACCAAACCCAGACACTATTGTGGATGCCAAGAAGTGCATACTGACAGGAGCCTGATATAGCTGTCTCCTGAGAGGTTGTGCCAGAGCATGACAAATACAGAGGCTGATGCTCGCAGCCAACCAGTGACTGAGCGTGGGTTCCCCAATGGAGGAGTTAGAGAAAGGACTGAAAGAGCTGGAGGGGTTTCCAACCCCATAAGAAGAACAACAGTATCAGCCAAAGAGACCCCTAGAGCTTCCCGGGATGAATCCATCAGCCACAGAGTACACACAGAGGGACCCATGGCTCCTGCTGCATATGTAGCACAGGATGGCCTTGCCAGGCATCAGTGGGAGGAGAGGCCCTTGGTTCTATGAAGGCTCGATGCCCCAGTGTAGGAGAAATCGAGGGCAGGGAGATGGGAGTGGGTGGGTAGAGAAGCACCCTTATAGAAGCAGGGGAATGGGATGGAATAGGGGTATAGGGAGAGGGGGAAGACTGGGAAAGGGGATAGCATTTGAAATGTAACTAAAGAAAATATCCGATTTAAAAAAAAAGAAAAAATTGAGAAAAGAAAAGAAGAAAAGGAACTTAAACTTAAGGATAAAACAGAGCAGTAGAGTCCTTGCTCTCCATGTTTGAGGAGGCCATGGGTTCAATTCCCAGGATTGGGGGAGGGGAGATGAGGAGAGGGAAGGAGAAAATGAATGAAAGTAGAAAAACAGATGAGGATAAGAAACAAAGAAGAGGGAAGGAAGAAAGTATGGAAAAAAAGGCTAAAAAAAAATTAAACTATGTCATGGAATCCACTTTTCTTAGAACCATGGATACCAACTCCACTATAAGCCATTGTCTGAGGACACGGTCCTTTGGATTCCTTATTCCACTATATCTCTGCTTAGTTGCTTAACCCTCCAGATCAGAACATATGCCAAGGGGTCTTCTAGTAGTAGGATTTTGCATTATTAAATCTCCTGAAAGGAAGTATCTAGTTGACCACAATGTAATAACTTTCAAAAGCTGTGTATTACAGAAGCTCTGATAAGATACACCACTAAATGGAGTCTTAATTTTCACTTCAGGATAGCATATATCTAATAACATATTTATATGTTGAAATAAAAAACAAACATTTCTTTGATTTCCTGGCGTCTCCACAAAATATTTTTATAATTTGTCATCATATAGCATCATTTTAAACACTGTCCTTCCTACAAATGTACTTTTTATATAAGATCCAACAATTCTTTTTAAAATATAGTGTGTGTGTGTGTGTGTGTGTGTGTGTGTTTGTAAACAATGGCTGTGTCTGCACGTCAAAGGACAACAAATTTTGGACTTTAAATATCTCCTATCACTATGCATGTTTAAAGTATTGATTCTAGTCATCAGGCATTACCACAAGCCTTTTTGCCTGCTGAGCCGACTCACATGCCTCATCTCTCTGTTTCTTTCTCTGACTGTCTCTGTTCCTGTCTCTGTCTCTCTATCTCTCTCTCTCTTTTTCTCAATTTCTCTCTATCTCTATCTCACTATCTATCTATCTATCTATCTATCTATCTATCTATCTATCTATCTCTATCTCTTTTTCTCTCTATCTCATTCTCTTAAATTGAAACAGAATTTTGTATTATTTTTGTTTTGAGGTTTTTTGTTTTTTATTGTTTTTAGAATATTATTCAGATTATTATATAATTAAATAATGTCTTTCTTCTCTTTCCTTTCTCCAAACCCTCCAATATACCTCTCCTAGCCCTCTTTCAAATTCAGTCTCTGTTTTTATCAATTGGATATATATATATATATATATATATATATATATATATGCATCTGTATATCCATAGATATTCTGGAAATACAACATGCTTAGTATGGATAATATTTCTATTATGTATCTTTTCAAGGCTGACCACTTGATACTGGATAACAAAATGGTATGCTCTTCCCTGGTTAAGATTAATTCGCCCAGTATCAGCATTCCATAGTTGCCTATAGTTTCTTATGTATGGTTGAGGTCTCATGGTCCTGCTGTCATCCATTTCAACATGTCTTTGGTATTATCCTTGCTCAGGTTATGCTTAGATAGTTATATTGGTGAGACTTTATTGGTTCTAATGTTTTTATGAGAAACAACCCCACAGTAAAGTCCTTGATCCTCTAGCTCTGATTCATCTCCTCAAGTGCAATATTCTCTGAGTCTTAGGTACAGGATTTTTCGTGCTGATATATTTATTCTAGTTGTAAGCTCCATGGCCAAAAATTTTGATTGATTGTGGCTTTCTGTAATGGGTCTCTAGTTGCTGCAAAGAGAGGTTTCCCTCACGAGGTTGAGGACTATACAGTTTACAACAAAAAATGTACTCATTATCTCCCAAGTAGAGAAGCAAAAGTGTCCAAGCGTTCAGCATGCAGTCTAGCTGTTGCACATCTAGATAGCCTATATTCTCTTAAAATTTGTTACTATTATTTTCTAAGTATCATATAATATTGTAATTAGTGATAGGATTACTCACAAAGAAATACACGGTATTGAGACACAATGGAAAACATATAAGGAATTTACAGAAATATATAAATGTAATTACTAAAAGTTTGATCTGAGGCTACTGCCTTTGGAGGCACTCACATAGAAAAAAAAATGATGTCACAAAAAACGTTAGACATCCACTCTATTCCTCCTGCCCACAAATAACACCAGAAACTACAGTGAAGCCTCCCCAGCCCTCATCGTGAGTATCCATATAGGCACTATAATAACGAACAGCAACCTTTACAACAGTCAAGCATATGGAGTTTTATGAAACAGGCAGGGATGGGATTTTTATTTCTCTTGCTATGATCTATAAAGAGATCCATGTGAGGGTCTAACTATGGCTAGAAAGGGAGCCAGCAGCAGAGTAGTAATTGGCACACTGAAAAAGTGAGTATCTTGCTTCTGTGGTTGGACTATAGTTTTAAGAGCTATATGGGCTTAGTTTTTCATATGCATTATATTCCACTACTCATACTGTGTTATTAGAGGAATTGAGTCTAATAGCTGGATGGAATTTTTGCATGCATGTGTATAAGAATTTTTGTTCATATGTATTTACCTCAAGTACCATCTTGTAAAAAAAAAATCTCATAACATCTTGGGTACAAAAAGATGTGTAGCCAGGGAGCCTCAGGCATCCTCTCTATCTTCACCTCCCTAGTGATGAGATTCATATGTCACTGGAGTAAGCTTTCATATGTGAGTTATGGTATCGACTTGGGTTTCTGTGCTTAAGACGTGAATATTTTCCCATGTGAACATCTTGATATCTCTTGAGTAGACGTGTATCCAAGTATTTAAGTACAAATTGCTCGAGAAAAGTCACTTGAGGCCACATGGACAGATGCTCACTTTCCAAAACTGCCCATAGGAACTTGAGTTCCTTTTGAAAGATTAGTATCTTCTCTCTACAAAGAGTGCTCTGCAGAGCTTTGGAGCCCTAGGGAACTTATTTGGGATTGCCCATCTGGGCTTATCATTGGATTAGCATAAGAGGCAAGACTGAAATATAATTTCAGGAAAAACACATAGAATAATAACCAATAAGAGCAAAACAAAATTGAATGCCCTACACATGCCAAAGAGACTTCTACAGAATGAAAACCAATGAAGAAATGGCTGACTTAAAGTTAATTCCAGAAGTGCTCCAATATAGCGTTCTAAACTGTAATGGATAATCACTTAAAATCAGTCCAAAGGCTGCTGTATCTTTAGTTAGGCTACTGGGATATGGAACATTACTTTATTGATATAGAAGGAAAAGGCTTCCATGTCCCAAACTCTTAACCTGCATAAGATTTATAATAATAGAGGCTAACACCTCCTCCTGCTCCTAGAATATCTGCTTCAGCCACTTGCTGTTAACAAACGTGGAGGAACAGACACCCTTAATGGTGACAAATACAGAGGGACAAAACCCATTAATGGGCAGCACTTAAAGAATGATAAGATGTTATTTTATATTTACATAAAAATAAATTATTTATATGTATAATGTATATGTGTATGTACATCATGCCACTTGTGGGAACACTGTAGAGCACATAGAACAGTTCAATGTCAGGCATGGAAAACTCCACTCAAGATATTGGTTAAGGATCTCAAAGAAACTCCCAAAATAATGTAGGCTGTTGCCATCGCTCTTTGTTGTCTCACAGGGTATAACATTAAGACTCTATTTCTGAAGACAATATTCACTGACGACAAAGGAACTGAGTGAATTAGGAGCTTTCCTGGAGGCCTCCTCCCTGAGTACTAGCTTTCATAACATCCAAAACTGCTATGCACATTGCCAAAGGAGAAAACTGAAATAATAGTTCTACCAAGCTGTAAAATCTACAATCACTTACTGGAATGGTCCCTAGAATGCAATAGTGTCACTTGTATCTTAAGGGTAACTAATAAAGGTCTAACTGGAAATTGGACTTAAGATCTATTAATTGGAAAGAAATTCATATTTAGTATTGCAAAACTACTGTCATTTACTCATAATGAGCCTATGGACCCAAGAGAAAAATCTACAATGTTCCTAAACCATTTTAAATCCGAACTGCATTCTAAACACTTATTCTCACACCCATTAAGAAGTTCAGCTTTCACCTCTCACCAAAAAACTTCATTCTGCATCAGATGAAGGTCGTTACAGAAACTCTCAACTGGTCAAACCACAGATAACAACAGGCCATGTGGTTCCAGTCTCAAGGGATATATCTACAATTCAATCCCAATAACTAAAGCTCAGGGAACTTTGTGATAATAGAGATGGAAAGATTTTAAGAGCAGAGGAACAGGATGTCTTGTAATATATATATGAAGAGCTGCACACACCAATGAAAATTCAGTTGCCTAAATATGTATGTATGGCAATAAAATATCAAGGTGTATAGAGGAAATCATACAAGCCTTACCTTTAGGTGAGGAGCTCCAATGAAGTAATGACTGCTGATATAGGGAGAATCAGATTTATCTAGGGATGAGCCTTTTGTTAAGTTATCCAATCCCAAGCGACCAGGTCTAAACACACATACCACATATACACTTGAGGAGTATTAGATGGACTGAACTCATATGAGGAATAGGTTTGACAAAAGTTCCTCAGCTAACTGATTGATGAGAGTAGTGGTTAGAACTGCAAGAAGGTAGGCACTGAGTGAAAGAAGCAGGGGCAAACTGACCTTCAAACTACAGACTTCATTTAGCCCTGGGCCTTGGATCTGAACTGCAGCATCAGAGGAGGTCAGGGAGAGGGGAGGAAGGGCAGACAATATATTTTACCAAGTTGCCTGTATGTTCTCAGGAACAAAAATTTTTAGTTGTCACAATGCTCATTGTTTTCTTAATTTGTCTATATATAGGAATATTATAGATTTGGGGGGCATACTTTAGGTCTACTTTTAACTGATGATGTTTTAAAGACTAGTGGCGCCCTTCTGCCCCTGCCTGGTCCTCTGGGCTGGAGCAGACACAGAGTC